>NC_056729.1:1399173502-1399548502 GCF_019279795.1 Protopterus annectens
TTTATGAAGTGCTGGTTAGCTTAAACAGCCACGGTTGGCATAATGCAAAAAACAGGCACTTTATCATGGTGCCACCATCATTTACTGTTACCACTCCTTTCACCATGTCAAGCTTAATACTTGTTTACTTTCATCCTTTGACCATTCTATGATCCTATATTTATATCTCAAATCATAATACAAATCTATGTCGGAGCACAAAAAAAGGAAGACCTTGTTGCTTTTGCTTTAACTCTCAAGACTGCATCTAAAATTTTGAAAGCTAATTTAAGGGCAACCATGTCTAAGTTCTGACCATCAGAATAACCCTCAAATCAAAAAAATGATTAATACTTTATTCTCTTGATGGAATTTTTTGTAAATACAATACTGATGACCTCTACAAGCTCAGAATTTTAGAGTTTCTTTGCATCATAGCAATCCTGTGTTCCCCTCAAGACAAAATGTTTATGTTTACTGTAGTTCATGGATTTGAACTTTCCTTAATACACATATCTACTACCCCATTTTCCTAACATATTCAGTAGTGTAAGCTTATCTGCCCCTTACAATATAATATCATACTGTTTCCCTTTTCACCCTAATCAGTACGTCTTTCTTACTAGCTTCTTTCTATTTACCCCTTTTAAATGACATTTTCTCTAGAGTAGAATGAAATGTAAATGGTAACAGTTTACCATTTACATTTCAGGTTTAGAGCCAAAGCTGATTTCTCCTTCTACCGTACAGCCTTTGAATGGCAAGAAAAATAAAAAAAACTAAAGTATGCACAAAAACTTGATTCAGCAACTTTGAACCAAGTATTACCAGTGACAGAAGCAACAGTACGCAGTAACACTAAATGAGGCTACAGAATGCAATATTTAAAATAAACACACAGCTTTTGTAGCAGATCCTTTTATAATAAACATTTAGCTTGTAATGAAGATCATTCTTTGCAAAAGAGCAAACCACAGCATGCAATAACACAATCAGATATATCTACTAACTTTTCCGGAATTATGTAGTAGAAAATAACTTAGCTATGCTTGAATCACACTCTTCTCCAAAATACAGTGCCTAACTTTAGAATATATTTCCATCGGAATATTCTGAAGCACTACTACACTGCAACCTTTCTGGCACCATTGTGCTAGCAAATCAATGTAAAGCAATTCCTGCAAGTAGGATCAAACGGCTTACAAGCAATCTTAAAATGCTGAACACAATAAATTACGGATGACGTATTTATCCACACCAGGATATGTATCAGCTTTCTGCTGTACATGTAAATTGCTAAGAAACAGAAAAAACAGCTAAGTAAATGATAATATTACTAATATTACTTTCAGCACCTACAATCACCATATTTTATATATATATATATATATATATATATATATGTATGTATGTGTGTATATATATATATATATATATATATATATATATATATATATATATTCTAAATAACTGTGCATATTATGTAGGAAAATGGGCAGAACTAGATAAACAACATGGCCATTACCTGACAGTAGAAACTACAATTATATACACAAAATAATGGGAAACCAAACCATTCTACAAAAATATTCTCAACCTTATGTATGTAATTTTGCATAACTTCTATACAATTTCACAGAATGTCCAAAAATAAATAAGTAAATAAATAAATGGAAGACTTCACAATTTATGCATGCAATTCCATGAATGGTGGGTACTTTTTAGCATGTTTTCACAATTAAAATTCAGTTTGTTTCTACTTCTATTACTAAATGTAATGCTGACATAATGTTGTCACTGCTTCATCAAAGATAAAACTATAAATCAATATAACGAGAAAGCAAAGCATCTGTGGATAAAACAGACTTATGACATTTGGGACTAACGAAATACAGCTGAAAGACAGTACCAACTATGATACCATACCAGACAGATAGTGATTGCTCTGATAAAATATGTCAGTAGGAAGGAAGAAAGAAACAAAGATTGTAATACGATATAATAACATATAAGCAGGCAGTACAACCAACAAAAATAAAAAGGGAAACTGGTAAAAAAAAACCTTTTCAGTTCAGGAACAATATGTTTCAGATGCAGCCACTGGTAGAAATCTACATGTTCATAATAAAGATAAGACTGGAGGGGTGAAAAGAACAATATATACAATATTAAATTTACACCTGCCTTGGAAAAATTACTCCCCCCTAAATTTAAGATAACTACAACCTAGAAAGTGTGAGTGGTTACTTTGTGTGTGCCCTGTATTATCTTGAACACAGTTAGTGAAGAAGGGTACAAGGCTGAAATACTAGACAATACCAAATGATAAGTAATGCTTAACAGTTAGCGTCTTACTACAAAAGGAGCAAAACTAACCACTTCAGAACCAGTCAATCCAAGGTCAGGAGCCCAAATAGTATATAAAAATCCACAGGTTTATTCCCAACGAAATATGTGCACAAAAATTCCCAACGAAATATGTGCACAATTTTGTGCACATATTTCGTTGGGAATAAACCTGTGGATTTTTATATACTATCTGGGCTCCTGACCTTGGACTGACAGGCTCTGAAGTGTTTTTTTTTTTTGTTTTTTTTTGCTCCTGGTGTTTTATTCAACCTTCACACGCTTGTTTTGGGTCTTATTACAAAAGGTCACATAAAATATTAAGAAAACGTAAGCAACAAAATGACCACAGACTACTAATTTGTAAGTACGTAGACATGAAAGCTCATGGTCCATAAGTCAAATAATACATTTTACAGCAGTCACCCTTTTCAATACCAAAGAACTGTTTTGGAGATAAGGAGTAGGTAAAAGGTTGAAGATGTAGATTATGATAATATCAGTGGTTGCAAAAGTTATTACATATATGTTATGCCCCCAAGGTTAACAAGATCATCTAAATATAAAGTGGATATAATAAACCAAGCAAGAAAAGCAATGAAGATATATTTAACAGTGTTAGAGAAAGAAAGGTGATTAAAATATTCTGAATAGATGCGATATCTCTTTTTTTGCAAAGGTTTTAGGGCATATTTAATGAGTTGCTTATACACAGAATACTTTATTCTAAATTATCCTAGTGGCATCTTGACCATTCTGTATATTTGCTTCCGCTCTACATTTACTAAGATGCCATATGATACTTCTCATAGTGATTTTCATCTATTTTGATTATGCTGACAACTGTGACATAATTAGTTATGTATTGCATTTGAAACAGGCTCAGCAAATATAAATTCAGGTAGTGACTAAAAGTATTGTATCACATTAGATTCTAAAAACAACAGGAGGACTCAAGACAGGCTCCAGGTTATAAAGCTTTAATCAGGCACAAGCGCTTTCACATCTGCTTCTTCAGGTGTATAAAAACAAACTGAAACTAGTCATACTTTTAAACATTGCTGAATGCATCACATGACAACAAAACATTACATGTCTATATACACTCGATTACTATAAAATAGCAAAGCTATATGGTAACCACAAGATGACTAAATATTCAAAGAAAATCATAAAACTATAATCATAAAATATTTCTTATATACTTTGTGCACTATAAAAACATTGTTAAAATACATATTCTTAAAAACAACTACTTTACCTACGTACAGGTCTGGCCTTTAACTTTGGTCTCAGTGGTATTTGTTCATTGGGACCATGTCCCATGTCAGCTCTGAATAAGACTATCCATCTAGCTTCCAGTTCCTCTGTTTTATTATGTGCCCCCCCCCTACTCACAAAACTCCTAGCAATGGCCATAAACTTAAATTTACATCGGTTGTTAGTATTCACAACATGTTTGACCAGGGCATTACTCCTGCTTTGTTTGCCTGTGTGATAAATGTGTTCTCTAACCCTCTCCTTGAGTGTACGGTCTGTTTTCCCAATATAACATTTCTTGCATACTACACAGTGTGCAAGATACACTATATGCTGTGTATCACATGTAGCTTGTACTTGTGGGTATACAGATGTAAGCAATGAATTTTTATATCCAGATCAGGACCGGCTGTATAAATTTAAAGTACAAGCTACATGTGATACACAGCATATAGTGTATTGTGCTCACTGTGTAGTATGCAAGAAATTTTATATTGGGAAAACAAACCATACACTCAAGGAGAGGGTTAGAGAACACATTTATCACACAAGCAAACAAAGCAGGAGTAATGCCCTGGCCAAACATGTTGTGAATACTAACAACCAACATAAATTTAAGTTTATGGCCATTGCTAGGAGTTTTGTGAGTAAAGGGGGGGGGCACGTGTAATAAAACAGAGGAACTGGAAGCTAGATGGATAGTCTTATTCAGAGCTGACATGGAACATGGTCCCAATGAACAAATACCACTGAGACCAAAGTTAAAGGCCAGACCTCTACGTAGGTAAAGTAGTTGTTTTTAAGAATATGTATTTTAACACTGTTTTTATAGTGCACAAAGTATATAAGAAATATTTTATGATTATAGTTTTATGATTTTCTTTGAATGTTTAGTCATTTTGTGGTTACCATATAGCTCTAACATTTTATAGTAATGGAGTGTATATAGTCATGTGATGAACTGTTATCATGTGATGCATTCAGCAATGTTTAAAAGTATGACTAGTTTCAGTTTGTTTTTATGCACCTGAAGAAGCAGATGTGAAAGTGCTTCTGCCTGATTAAAGCTTTATAACCTGGAGCCTATCTTGTGTCCTCCTGTTGTTTGCTTTGCTTTGCTGTAGTTTTACTGTGGACACAAGGACCTGCATACGAGTGTTTTTTTATTGTTCTTACATTAGAATTCTACTGCATTGTACCTTTTTGTTTTTACTGATGATTAGGTAAAAACACTTGATAAAAAGCATGTCCAGCTGCAGGAATTGTCAGGGAAAATACAAGAAACATAATAAAAAATAACACAAAAAGTGGATAACAAAAGTGATCAATGAGACATTAATTGGATATACAAATTTATCACGGCCAACATCATCAAGAAATAAAGTACTATAAATGACTGAATGATGCTAATTATCAAATATCATGCATCAGGATTCCAACGTACAACTTTTAATAATAACAGGATGCAGTAAGTGTAGAGAAGGCAATAATGACTGCAGGTAAGAAGCGCACCTTTAAATGTGGATAGACAAAATATAACAACCCAAAGGTCATAAAAGTCTTACGAAGAAAATATTGGTAACGCAAATGATAAGTACGTATCCAAGGTGTTCTTAAAAATGCATTAGCTTTTTCTTCTAAAAGGTTTAGAAATAACACGGAAAAACTGCAGTGTAGCACAACTGAAAATGATAAAATAATGTAAGACTGGCATAAGTAATACCAGTATAATGCTAAGTATTGTAAAATTGTAAAATAGTAAAAAAATGACACAAAAGTATTATATCAAGCAAAACAACAATTATTATTATTATGTTAATAAAGCATTGTTCAGTAGTAATTCATACTAACTCCAACAGCAGCATTTCAAGAAATCATGCAAACTTAAACCGTGTGGTGTGGAAACATTTTAAAGAAACAGTTATGCCATTTATTAACAAATCAATAGACATCTCTGGGAAGTAAAGATGAGATTAGAAATTATATGCAGTTGAGACTCAACTACAAATACTGCGTAACGTTTTAAGGAACAGAGGCAATATTTTCACAATAATCCTTAGTTAGTACCATCGTAACTCTGCTCAACACTTTCTTCTGAAGTGGTTTCAAAAACTGTAATGTTTGAAAAAACTGTAAGTAAGGAATACTCAAGGAATTATAATGCCCAATGGAAGTTAATTCACCTACATATGTGATGATTCAGACCTTAAACCAATTTCTTCTTCTTTAGATATTACAAATAACAAAATGCTATCAGTAATTATTTTAATTGTTCTCCAAGCAGATTATCTAAATCAAATTACAATAACATACTATTGCAGTCTTTCAGAAATTTAATTTACAAAAACTTTATTTTCTGTTTTTAAAAATGGCTATACTCCATGTGTTTCCAATAGCAAATACATTTTAAGGTATATTCACAAGATGTTAATTTAAAACACAATAATAATCTCTTACATTGGACCAATTACCTAAACAAGGCAAACATATTATCAACCGAAACATCAATGCAAAATTTTGAACTGAAATCTGAAAACTGTGTGTTAGCCTTCAGTATAAGAACAAAAATTGAAGAGAAAAGAAATATGATGACAAAAATTTAGGAAGGGGCTAGCCAAATTTACTAAAATACTTTCCTACAGTTGTGAATAGTAATTATAATATCAAACTTTCTCTAAGTTATATAAAAAAACTTAGAACTTGATGTTAAATTTAGTAATAAATATTGCAGTTGTGTTAATTATTACAATTTCAGGACACTGATAATACTAATAAAGATTTGACCTTGAAGTTGGTTACTCTAACAACATATACTACATTCTGAAAAGTCTTATTTATATTTATTTATTTAAATATTTCAGTTTGTTGACCGGGGAAGTTCACTGGGCCCATGAGTGTCCGTTTTCAGTGGAGGCCCAGGGAGAAAAGCTTCAATATAACATAAAACATTAAAGATACAAAAGTAAGTAAGTTACAAAAATAAAGTACAGTTTACATGAATGAACATTCTGTAACAGGCTTAGTTAACAAAGATAATTTTGATGTATCCGGAAGGCTGTACTGTGGAGAATCATTTAGGAAATACCTTCATAACAATTGAAGTGTAGTAACATTATACATAACAATTGATTAAAGTAAGGAAACAGTTTACATGCATTCATTCGATATAAGAAGCTATTTACAATATTTACAAGATAGATATAGTCTTTGCTTGGATATATTGTACAGAGTGTGTATTACCCCATGTAAAATCAGAAAAAATGTTTAAAATTAATGAGGTTACTTGTTGGAGGTATAAGAAGGGTTTGATGGCTGAATTGTAGCCTATATTACTAACACGTGAAAAGAATAATAAATATTGGGAAGATATGCAGTCTTTCGTTATGACATTGTGGTCTGACAAGTGCATGCCAAGTGAAAAAGTGACGTTAACGAATGTTTCATATTCCTAATACAAGTCCTTTACAGTACCCTTTGATATGGACATTATTACAGATGGTAAGGAAATTAACTACTATGAACTGGAAAAGTGAATCATCATCTAACTTTAGCCGCTGTTGTATGCCAAGTAGAAATTAATACTGTATCCATAAGATCAAATGGAAAAAGACCAAATTTCAAACGTATCAAATTAAAATTACTATTAGATAAATTTAACTAAGAACTGAATTGTTAGCACAGAAGTACAGAAAATTGTATTGTTTAATTATCGAATGTGATATACACCTTTACAGGTACTGCACAGCAGTACCACTGGTGCAAAAGGTAGCAGAGTTATTTTTGGTGCTAGAAGACCAGAAGGCTGTGAGTTTTTTCTCCTTCCAGCTGAGTGACTGGGGGTTCTTTTCTTTGTATCTTTTTCCCCCTCCAGTGTTGCACTCCTGAGTGCGCTGTCCTTCAGATAAGACCTTAAACCAAGGTCCCATCTGCTTAAGGTGGTAGTAGCTCACATAGATTTGCAAGATCCCACGCACTTATCGAAAGGAGTAGAAGTTGTTTCACGATGCACTAGCCAAATTTTCCTAGAAGAAGAACTTCCACCTCAGGGTCTCACCTGTAGAAAGGCCACTACCTTAGTGAGACTTAACCAGTCAACAAATGGATCATATATATATATATATATATATATATATATATATATATATATATATATATATATCAGTATATATTGTATATAAATATTCTTTTCTTTCCTATTTTATTCAAAGTAAAAATCTTTAAAATAAAAGAAAATTCAAGGTAAGACAAGTGAGCATGAATGCATTTCAACATGAAAAGCATCATCATCAACAATGTTGTTCACACTTATTACATGGAGTTGGGCTGCCACATTAACATTAGTCAATGTGACCAAATCATCTAAAGTCAGAATTTACACCACTGCCAAACTATTGTTTGAGGTATACAGAAATTATGGGAGGAGTAAAGTACTCATTGTGCAGTATGCACTGCAACTGTTTCCCAGAAGATTATGCAACTTTCTAGACTTCCTGTGTTTTTTTTTTTGTGAACTTCCCACACCTGCCTTACCATACCACCTAGCCACTTCTGCTTTTTGGTAGCATTGGTACTATATCTGTTTCCTGAAGCATTACTCTTAATGTTGGTGTTGTACTTTTTGCAATAGTTCCCTCCATCAAAGTATGTACAACAAAAGGACACTCTTTATCTTTCTCACAGAGGCACACACAAACACAGACACCCATAAACGTGCCAGTGTGCACATACACACAAACATTCTTTCTTTAATTACATATCATGATGTTATACATGAAACTGTAAAGCTTTTCTTTTAGATTCTCTATCATGTCATTTAAAAGATAGTCGGTAATTGTGAGATTTAGCCATTTAAACCAAAGATAGCCTATTGATTATCATCCTTTCCCCTGAAAGGGTCAAATGTCCTAGTCAATGGTCTCAAATCCAGTCTATTTTTCAGACTCTATTCTTTGACATAAATGCATTTAAATCATAATTACCTTAGACATGTGTGATATTAATAACAGACAATAAATAACACAGGGGATAATTATATTGCTACACCTAATTAGAAGTGTTGCACATTTTATCATACTGACGTTGAGAATTATGGGGGGGGACAAGGCTTCCTAGTAATGGTACTACAGTTTACAGTGTATCTAATGGTAAGGAACTACACATTCAGATCCACAATAACCACCGAAAAGTGTCACAAGAGTTGCAGCAACGTAACTGAAAAAAAAAAAAAGTAGGTCGGATAACAGTTGTAAAATAAAGCAGCTTACATTAGATGGACAAAAATTAACACAGTGGATTGGGGGAACAATTAACCATGGAAAAATACAACTATAGTAAAAACAGCAGCAAAAAACAAAAATGTAAACGGATCTAAGGACATATTACAGTTCTCCTAAATGGAAATAAGCAGTGTGAGAAGAAACAAGTAAGACTGGTGGGATTTTAGGATGTATATAAGTCATCATTAACAGGAAATAAAATTATAATGTGCCTTTCTGAAGAACTTGTGTTTGCAGTTACATGGACATAATGATTACATTTCAGAGTAGTGTAACAACTATGATACACAGTTGACATCCAAAACCTTTAACAAGACACTAAAATAACATATATGGCTGTGCAATGGAATTCTTAACAGAAAACATTAAATGTCTTAAATATATCTGCAGACTAAAAGAGACTACTTTTATTAAAAAATAAGAAGATATGGGAGTAACTATACACAGATTAATGATATCGTAGGTGTAATGTTACTATGTTTTATGAAAGTGAGGTGGACAATTAAATAGCCTTATTGAAGAAGCAATGGGATCAAAAATGATAAGGAAACTTATACAAAGAGTAACCATAACACAGTTATGAGAAGACTGAAAATTAAGCTACTCTTTTAGCAGAATCTACAACAATCCAGTAAATAAGGAAATAGGCAAACTAGGTGGACTAGGTAGTCCTTATCTGCTATCAACTTCTATCTTTCTACATATAAGGAGAAGGAACCAAACCTGAATGTTGTGAAAGGACATAAAGCAAGCAGCACACTATGATAATCATACAAAAACTACACACAAGAAAACAGAGAATGCAGTGCAATGTTTGCACTATTTCAGTGCCAATGTGGGCATCCTGACTTCCTAACTCCTGAGACAGTGATAAAGCCCAAAAGACAAGTTACAGGCGAACATACTATTTAGAGATAAGACGTTATGCAAACAAGATACTTGCAGTGTTTCTATCCACTGTAATGTGCAATGTAGCCAGTAAAACAGATTGTCATAACCTTTCATTGTTCAACAATGATAGTCTGAAAGAGCTCTGCAACCTTACCACAGGCTACTAAAACTGTATTTTGCAACTCATGTGATTCAAAAAAGCAGATTCTGATGATTTATTATCAAGTTTCAGACATCAGTATTTGCTTTCACAAATGAGAAGCTTCTTCCTCATCTTCTGATAAAAAAAATCCACTAGCTCCATTATCGTTCTAACTTCTAGCTATCGTAAAAGTACTGTTAATTTAGCATTTCTCCAACTAATTTTTCTTACAGGGTGTCACTTACGCCTTTTATCTGCTTGGCATACAGACCACAAAACTAACCGTGCCTTTTGGGGGGGAATATCATTCGGGCTATGTGTTATGTAATTTGACCGTGGGATGCTTTCTTGTTAATGCCAATACAGGCTTATCGACACCAGGCCAAAAAGAGGACGAAAGGCTTATCTTCGATATGTATGCGCATTTTATGAAGTGTTTGTCTAATCTAGTATGTCCGTCCGTGTTATGCCCGCATCTTTACATTTTAGTTCTACTTAAATCCAGGAGAAGACACGCATCTAATTATACATGTGATACGCAAGATACACTGTTGAGTGTCCAGACCTGGAGCAGTAAATGCATTTAACACAATAGTAATTATCAGACTTGTTCTGCGTGCTTATCCGCAGTTAAAATGTGTGAATTAAATAGAATTTTTTCTAAAGACTGATGCAACACAGTTAACAGAATTTATGCAATTTCACTTATAACGTTTTTCCCCGACTGCTGTCATCTTACTAAGTCACAAATGATCTGTTCTTGAATCTCTTATGTCCAACCACTTTCATTCGTGCCTAGTCGCGTTTCTCTATTTTTTTTAATTCACGGCTACATACGTTTCTTATTACTGCAACTGATAATTATCTTAACGTGGATAACTTGAGAAAACCAACGAACCAATTGATACTAATAGTGAATAAATAATAAAATGGAAATTACCAATTAGTAACTACAGTTTCAGTCACTTTCAGACTCGGAAATTGACATGTGCCTCAAAAGGCAGCGACATATGCTTAAAAGGGTTTTGGAGACCACTTGTGCAACAATTTCTTCTTAGTGGATACCCGCCGCTTAACCATAGTTTAGGCCTCAGAATGAGATGGGCATTCTTTCGAGGCTTGGTCGAAAAGCGCATGCGCACCGTCAAAGTCTAGGTTGTCACAGTTTCAGTGCATCTGTAAAAACGTATTTCAGAACATTAGGCTTAGACTGTTCATTTTGAAACGCGTTATACTTTTAATGATTAATGGTTTGCAGTAATCTGTTTGGAGTAGACACACGGACGCGTTTGCTGAGATATTTATATGGAGAAACAAATACACCTGGCGGGATAGAAGGTCTCAAGGGACGTACGTCTTTTTTCTGTTTACAGAGGCTATGTCACATTTTTATCACAAAGAAAAATGTTAAATAATGATGGTGTCATTGATCAGAAATTGCACTGATATCCAATCATAAACACAAATTAGTGTATCTCAGATTAACAGCTGTTCTGAACAGCCAGCCATGCAGTCTGGAGTCAGGAGAGAGCCAAGGAGAGCTATGTATGATTGTAAAGGGAAATCTGTGGGCACGTCACGGTCATACAGTTTGCCACGTTTTGTGGCATTCTATTTAAAACGAGACGCAACAGATTGCTGGCATCACCATAGCCCACTGCATTTAATGTTATAGCACTGCATGAACTTCAGTGCCAAATACTATATTTCAAAATGGTTATAGAAGTGCAGCCGTGAAGTGGCATTCCGGGCGATGAAGAAAATATGTTCCTTGCAAAACCACACTCTGGTGACATTAGTGTACTTTTGTACAACAACATGGCCTATAGCATATAGAGAAACAGGAGTACACACGCATTTATGAAAGCGTGTGTTACTAAGTGCCCAGACCTGAGATGAAATGCATTTTGGTTATATTGGCACAATGTACTGTTAACCACCGATGACTGTGTGCTGAATGAAGTAAAGCTGTTGTAGAGATACTAGATAGCCTAAAGCCAGAAAGCCAAATCAGCATTACAGGATTATGCAGCTAGATATGCTTCAGTTTTTCTACAATATACCAACAGCGTCTCTTTTAAATCCTTCGAAGAAAAAGCTGGCTGATATAAATCTTGGCGTATACATTACAGCCTTTGACAATAATTCAGGCAAGGTGATAGCATGTATAAAAGCGGGAGACTTCAATGTGTAAAAAGAGTAAATCAGAAAAGGACATGCAGCGCCAGAAATGCTTGCCTACTTTGTATTTTTAAATGACACCCCGATGTTTGTTGTGGAAGGTGCAGAATAAAGGCATATACTTTTTAAACAATTTCACATTACACCTTGTTGTGATTTGTCTTAGAGTCAGATTCAATCTGGTATTTTAAGTGCATGATGAAAAAAAACTTAAAGGGCACACACATCTGCAAAGCATCTAAAATGTTGTTTATATTTTCTATAGTAACCTTTCTTTGCTGAGGCTATATTTGTTTTTGCACGTGTTTAAAGGCTTAACCCACTGCTCTGGACCATTCCCTAAACCCGACGTGCAATGACTTAATGATATTGTCTGGAGTTCAAGTACATACCATACAAAATATTTAAGAAGGATCTGCAAACCTTTCAAACGTTACCAGATTTTTTTCCCTTTCCACCATTAAACTGCGACCCCTTTGTATCTGCAAAAGGCTAAAAGTTAATGGTCCATTAGAAATGCAGTATGTTAATACAGGTGTTAATCAACCAACTGGTGGTAGTTACCCTTTGCCAGTCCCAGGCCTGGACCCTTTTTTGATTTTGCGCTCCCAGGTCTTCCTTCTTCTTCTCTCCCTGTCCTCCTCCTCCCCAGCCGGCGAGGCCTCCTCCAGCAGCTCCGCTTTCACTGCACTGCAGCCGGCGAACGAGAGAGAGAGAGAGAGAGAGAGATCATACACTCCGCGGGGTCCTAACACCCCTCCTCTATACAACGTAGGGCACTATGCCAATACCCGGGCCCTCCCGGCTCACTATACTTTTTCAAGAAACTGTAACACAGTATCTTTTACACACAAGCTGTGGTCTGCTTATGAGTAACAGCAATTGCGCTGCTACTGCAGTAAATTATAGCAAATCTTTATAATTTGTTAACAGGATTGATAATAGATTTGAATGTCGGAAGTCCCACAATAGCTACACAATACATTATTTGTGTAAGAAGGGGTAATAGTTTTTTAACCCATGTGCGTTGTAAAGCAGCACATTCCTTCTCACCCATGGTGATCCAAGTGGACTATTTTCAGATATAAATTATATGTACTTAGACCATTCGTTGCATTTTGAGGAGCAAGGTAACATTTTCAACCAGACAACATTGACAATAAAATCGGGGAATTCTACTCTTCTGATGTACACTCGGCTCGGCTACATTTCACTATGCATGCCCACGTCCTGTTAAAAGTTTTCACTATTTTGTTTACTTTCTCTCTTTCTCTCTCTCTCTCTCTCTCTCACACACACACACACACACACACACACACACACACACACACACACACTAAATACGAGACCCAGGAACATTGTCTAGTTGTATGACTTGCTTAGAACTGCACAATTTGCATGTGTCGATTGAAGGTCTCTAACCCTGGACTACAGAGTGAAACTCATTAACATTTTAAGGCCTTAATCTTCTTTGTGCAGGACGCATAGAACTGTTCTTGGATCCTTCTTTGATACTTTGCTTTTTCACTCTTAAAATTCCTTTCTGTCACATGCCTATATTTCCTATCACCACCACCAAGAATTTCCACGTCATGTGTTTTAGAACTTATTGTTGCATTACTAGAAATGACTTCGGCAAGACATGGAAAACATTTCTTCTTCCCTACGAGACCTCTGTTCTCAGATCTGATGCAAATAGGTGCCGGGATTCGAACCTCGTTTCTTTCAAAAGTCAAAGCTGCCTTACAGCCATGATTATTTTGCCATTGCAAATTAGTGTTTCCTCCAGGCATTCAGTGCCTGCAAGTGCCACCCCAAGCCCAACAACGCGTGAAACGTAGAGTACTTGGAAACTTTTGAAACGTCAAACCTTTAGATGAACCCTGACACTAGCCAGGGTAAACTGGTGATCGGTGTTGCTTATAAAGAGTTGTCGGTGCTGTCTTTCTGAAATTACACCTTTTAAGTACATTACTCTGCCGGATCCCAAGTTATATTACCGTATTTCAAAGTGCAGATTGTGTTCTGCTGTGGTCTGATTAAGGTCTGTGCAATTTCAGTAAGGCATGCAACGTTACCCGACGAAAAGTCTTTTACTTTTGAAATAGCACGGGAAATTGAATGAATAAAAGGGATGCATTTTTGTCCACCTAAAATGTGTCTAAAGGAGTGTGGGGCATTTATGTTATTTATGGCCCCATTAAATACTTTGCAAAGAAAACTCCCAAAATCAAACACTGCACTATTATTTTATGTTGTGTGCACTCACAAACTACTTTACAAAAAGTGGGTAACTAACTTTAGTACCTAAGGGCGTGCAACATCCCTTTGTGCACCAGGTATGTAGCCAGAGAATTCTATTTTCTACAGTCTCTTATTGCTGTCCTGATATCACAAAATGTTGCCCCACAAACACTAATTAAATGCATGCCATGTATAATTTTCAGCTGTTCCCTTTATACTCATTAAATATATTGTTTTTGAATTAATAATATTCTCTGTAAGCAAGCTCTGTATCTGTTGTTGTAGGTATTAATTTAGAGAGCCATAGACATATCATATTCTGAAAAAGCTAGTTTTCGAAGCCATGGTCATAAAATATGTACTCTATAGAGTACAAAGAGTATGTCTGACTACATTCCTGCTGTGCACATACACAATGTAAAGCACACAAGCTAACCTCTCAACTACAGCTGTTTTGGAGGTTCAGGTGCCTCTATCTTCAAGTTTGATTTACTCCTTCACACAACTTACCTTTTCCTAAAGGTATCTTGCTGTTCCCAAGCCTGATTTATTCCTTTCCATAATTTTCTGAATCCCACAGTCACACGTTATTTTGAAGCATAGTACACAGGAAACCACACTACATTACCAACATACTTGTTACACCAATAAGTCAAAGAAAGAGGACCCACATGTTACATCTCCTTTTTTTATAGAAGCAACAATAAAAGACTATGTGAAGTAGACTTTTGTAGTATCTTACATGGAAGTCTACAGATTATACTCTATCTTTGATAATGTGTTTACATTTCTGAGTCACTTTGATCACTCTCAGATTTTCAAAGGTCTGTTTCTGAGTAGTATCTTGCACTCCTAGTGGTTGTCTGTAGAGATATGTGCTAACCAGCATTAAAATGTTATGCTAATTTGGTGCCCAGATTTTTGGCTGGTTGTGCTTACTTTTTGAAGCCTTTGCTACGTATCTTCAGTGCCTGCAGGCAAGGGCATAACAAGCAAATTCCATTTTGTACTCACAAGCCCCTTTGGACACCAATCACTTAAAATGGACACATCTCTCAAAAATGCTGCCCCCTCCCCATACATAATACATGTAAGAAACATTTTCAGCTGTTTCACCCAAAAAGATTAAAAATGTTGTTTTTAGCTTAGCAATATTGCATCTCTTGTTAAAGTCCTTCATTTAGAGAGTTGTAGACATAATATAACCTGAAAAAGCTATGTTGATATGATGCTCAGAAAAAAATATACTCAGTAGAGTACAAAGAGTATACTTGGTACACCCTTGCCTGCAGGTTGACAGTATGACACACACACACTGAAAAGTTTGTTGGAAAATATGTGTGGTTGCAATCCAATTTGCATTGGGCAACTTAGATATGCCATGAGAGCAACAGGACCCAAGGGAGCGGTGCAATTTTAATTGTCTTTAGAGCAGTAATGGCATATTAGCCAGGATGAGCCAGTTCTAGACCTTTTGCATTTGTAGTTTAGGTATGGCTGGTGCATACTCTTCTTGCATCAATTGAAAATATGTCTAATCATGTGACTTCAAATGAGAGTCAACAAGACAAAATTGTATGTATTTGTGTAGGATGAGCCACACTCAACCTGAAATAGCTTATTTTTTTCCTTAATGAAGTCTTAACACAGGCTTACTGAGTGACTACAAAGTGCTCTTTTTTAACTTTTTGTTCCAGGTTTGCACACAAAATAGCTTATTTTTTTCCTTGATGAAGTCTTACCACAGGCTAAAACATTTTATTGAGTGACTACAAAGTGTTCTTTTTTAACTTTTTGTTCCAGGTTTGCATACCAGCGTAATAATTTCTGTGTGTGTGATAGTGTAAACTTTGCTGATAGAGGAAAATAATGCAGCAAACTGACATGTCTAAAGACAAGCAGGCTACACTTTTGGTATGTTATGGAGGGTCCCACATGGCACATTTTTAACTACCCTGAGGAGTGCATGCTAACAACTTTTAAGACAGATTTTTAGGGGATCAACGTTCAACATATTTTTGCAGAAAGAGATGACATATATGCATTAAATATTACTGAGTAACAATAAATATCATCTTTATCATGGTGAGAACATGTTATATAGTTGTCTAATAGTATATGCACTGTCTGTTAAACCATATCTATCTAAAACATAGTTGTTGTGTCTTTCGGCTTTTCCCGGTTAGGGGTCGCCACAGCAGAACTCCGGTCCGCTAATGATTGGCAGTAGATTTTTACGTGCCGAGTTGCCAGCTCTGACACACAACCTTCAACGAAGGTACGCCCATTCAGGCATGTCTCCACACAGAAGATGCTCTAGCTGAGAATCGAACAGGACTACGTCTTACTGTGAGGCGACAACACTACCGCAGCACCACCACCGCAGTGTATCTATCTAAAACATAGTAATAGAGAAAAACTGATATTGTAGGTAAAGACAATGGGCCTTAGTATGTTATTCATAGCTTCAACATAAGTTGGAATCTGGACATAATTTATTATTGATTACATACCACATGCACCCCCAAATGACATGGATTTATTTATTTGAATGTTTACTGGGAAAGTGCATTGAGCTCAAAGGTCCATTTCAGTGTCATCCCACAAGTACATTGTAGCAAACAAAAGGATACAATATAATATATGGAAGACAACAAATGCAAAGTGATTACATTTTAGCAGAAGTTGTAATACAGATAACTTAGTACAGAATGATGAAGCATAGTATACAGCAGTGGGGGTAGCAGAAGCTGCAGCAGCAGTACTAGATTCCCCACCTTACTTTTTAGTTCTTATAACAGTAACCCATATTTCCTTCAGCTGTATTAATCTGAAAGGTGCATGCCTCTTCAGCAGTGTTACTTTTTCATCTCTGATCAGCTGACATATTAAGGAACCTATTTATGATAGCTTTTACCTTACTAAACTCAGGTTTGTTTATAATCGATATCTTAATTGTTAAACATTACCTTTCTTTATTTAATTGAAAGGGAAGCCTGACTTAGTCCCTTCCTGCTTTCTCTCTCTCTCTCTGTATATATGTATATTGATTGTTTACATCTTTTTGTGCTGGTTTGGTAAACACACCACTATAAGTCACAATAACTCCCTTTAGCACAAAAATTCTGAACATAGCCAAAATAATGGGTGGGACAGTGGCCCCAAATCAGGAACAGATATTAAATGTATTACCTTACAAACTTAGAAAGTTAATAGAACAACAGGTGTTGTATTAAAACTCATTTTCTGAACTATATGAAGCCTGAAACTCAAATTGTCAATGGTTTGCCAGAAAAACACAACTTTTATCAGGAGCAGACCAAAATATG
The DNA here is from genome assembly GCF_019279795.1 of Protopterus annectens. NCBI lineage: Eukaryota > Metazoa > Chordata > Ceratodontiformes > Protopteridae > Protopterus > Protopterus annectens. Next base: position 1,399,191,151 of record NC_056729.1, read on the forward strand.
AGGAATAAATCCGGACATTTTTGGAAATTCTGGTTAGTTTAAAGGTATGCAAGTCAGTCACTTTCAAGAAGCTGTAAGTATATATCATTTGTTGACAGCTAATTAATTAAGTGGAGCAACTTGTGGTCAAGTTGGTATACTCCAAATTTACGTATGTTGTGAATTGTATAGAAACGGGGATTAGGAAGCTGTTCGGGTACGTTTTTACGACTAAAAATACAATTATAGGAGCTTATCTAATAAGTCTTGCATAGTATTATTTATTCCAAATTAATATGTTCTGGAGACTATAGTCGCAGTGCCGTTTTCACTGTCCACCACTGAACATTGTCATCTAAGCCTTTTAATGATTTTGAAAGGTGGGGGCTGTGAAAATATGTAGCTAAACAGCCTGGTCTGCAGAATTGCCTGTTGTTTGTTTAACAGTTATAGCACTGTTACGCGGTTACTACTAACACTATTCCAGAATATGTCTATTACAAACTTCAGTTGAGCCCTGCGTATATTTTTGTATACCCAGGGTGTACAAGTACATCAGATAAGACTGAAGCCTGAAGGATGTATTGACATCTGGTTTGCAGCATTATGTTCTGAGAGACTATTTTGCCCAACATTTGCTGCAAAACTGTCAGTGCCATATCTTTGCAGCAATTCCACAAGAGGAAACCGCTTAAAATGGCGGAATAACATAAAATGGAAGCTGATATAAAGCACAAAAAGTGATAAAGCAGACAGAAAGCTAAACCCACCTAAGCGTTATATAAGTTTGATGATAATTTTGTTATATCGTTGATTGCGAACACTACTTTGGGGACAACTTAAACATTTTTTTATCATGTTCGAAACTCTTGCAGGCTTCGGCGGATCATTAAAAAATAAGTGAATTTTTAGCCGCGAGCTGTTTTATTCTTTGATGAAAATGTCTAGTCGCGCAAGACGAAGAAGCGACATGTCCATATCAGGGTAACTTTGAGGAATATAAAAATGGATGCCTTTTAACATTTGCATTTTTGTAACTTCTAAAAACAGGAAACCAACAAAGTATGGAACCTTACTGCGAATACTCAGTTTTTTACATAAAATACAGCGCGCCTTTTATAACAGGGATGGGTTCTGACAGGCCATCGGCCTTGCAGTGTATATGGCTTTTGTTGCAGGTTAAAATGCAGCCTAACACACTGAAAAGAAGAGCATATTTCATTATTATTAGTATTATTGTTAGTACATTAGAAGATTGTTTTACGTATTAACTTGATTAGGCTATGTAATTGCCCTCTCTTTCATCCTCAAAAGTGAAACACCTCAACTACACATTTTAGGATCAATTTTTTTTTGTTTCCAAATTCCATCTGTTGAAAACGATTATAAACATACAGATGAGAAATGCCGATTGCCCTTACTGGCCGGGCACTGACTGTCACGGAGTACAGGGCGCCAAACACCTGGAAAAGGCACACACACTGTACGGTTTAAATTCTGTCTGCCAGCAAGTACGGCAACCATTTTAAGAGCTCAGTAGTAACCGAAATCAACAGGAAGAGGGAAAATGCTTAGCTAGTGAGCTGCTGGTGCATTTTTTTATTTGAATTAAAGACCTAGTCATTAGAATTTCTGTGGGTGAATGCACAGGCTTTGCACTCAGCATTTGCGGGACTTTCCTTAATTGATATCTTTAGACATACATAGTGAAGCTGTACCATACTTCTTTTTCTTTCGGCTGTTCCCATTAGGGGTCGCCACAGCAGAACGTCTGTTTCCATTTCTTCCTATCCTCTGCATCTTGCTCTTGTCACACCAACCACCTGCATGTCCTCTCTCACCACATCCATATACCTTATCTGAGGCCTTCCACTTACCTGGCAGCTCCATCCATAGCATCCTTTTCCCAATATACGCAGCATCCCTCCTCAGCACGTCCAAACCAACACACACTCGCTTCCCTAGCTTTGTCTCCAAACCGTCCAACCTGAGCTGACCCTCTAATATACTGATTCCTAATCCTGTCCATCCTAGTCACACCCAATGCAAATCTTAACATCTTTAACTCTGCCACCTCCAGCTCTGACTCTTGCCTTTTTTTGTCAATGCCACTGTCTCCAACCCATATAACATAGCTGGTCTCACTACCCTCATGACACTCTTCTCCACCCACTCCACCCTGCCTGTACTCTCTTCTTCACCTCTCTTCCGTACTCACCATTACTCCGAACTGTTGATCACAAGTATTTAAGCTCATCCACCTTTTCCAACTCTTCCCATAACTTCATGCTGTGACTGATCAGTTTTATCCCTCTGTAGGTACTACAGTCATATATTCTTAAAAATCGGTACCAAAACACTTTTTCTCCACTCCTCAGGCATAATCTCACTTTTCAAGATTTTATTAAAGAATCTGGTTAAAAACTCCACTGCCATTTCTCCTAAACACCTCCATGCTTCCACAGGTATGTCATCTGGACCAACAGCCTTCCCATTCTTCATCCTCTTCATAGCTGTCCTTACTTTCTCCTTGCTAATCTGTCGCACTTCCTGATTCACTATCCCCACATCATCCAACCTTCTCTCTCATTCTCTTCATTCATCAGCCCCTCAAAATACTCTTTCCATCTGCTCAACACACTCTCCTCGCTTGTATGTTAACCTCATTATCCTTTATCACCCTTACCTGCTGCACCTCTTTCCCAGCTCAGCCCCTCTGCCTAGCCAGTTGGAACAGGTAATTTTCTCCCTCCTTAGTGCCCAGCCTTTCATTACAACTCTCCATACGCCTTATCCTTATCCTTCGCCACCTCCCTCTCTTTGCCATACGCCTTATCTCCTTATACTGAAGCTCTACCATACTGTTAAACAACATACAGCGCGCCACAGATAATGCTTAGGGATTTTGCTTAGTTTCCATTTTTGTTTTAGGGAAGGTCATGTTAATAAAATGCAACTTAAGTTTTTCTCTTTCTTTCAGTTTTAATTACAGTATTGAAATAACTATCAATTGACCATTTTATTATAAAAGGAGAAAAATAACATCAGTGTTGCAGAAACTGTAGAATTAAAACAGGGAAAAATTCATGGCTATCATGGATTCAGATAAACTTTAATAAACATGTGCAGGGAATTTCTAAATGAGGCCCAATGTTTGTTTACTCTTAAGTATGGGAAAGCAGTGGATTCCAAAGTATATGGGCACAATAAACAAAAAAAAAAAAAAAAAAAAAAAAACGTCTACCATTAAACTTAATGTTGACCCTTTGGATAAACAGCGGCTTCCTGAATGATGATATGACAGCTTTGCCAGCCAGGATGGAGGATACAAGCAGCTCTTTTACAAAGGTAGTGTAGGGCTCTGAAGTTGGTCAGATCCTTAAAATAACCTTACTACAAGTTGTACTTACTACTACTGTTGCAAGACAAGTGTTCTGTGGTTTGCTTGACATGTTCCAGCCAAAGAGCATTGCCACAGTGTTCTGCCATATTTGGAGTAATTTAATCCTTAAGCCAAAGGTAAAAAACATTGCAGTAGTCCCTTTGAGATAACACCAGAGCACAGACCAGATATGGAATCAACTACCTGATCCGAACAATATTCTTTGAATAGATAACCAGTTCATATGACATTATCAAGGCAAATGTGTTCTCACCATAATGTAGTAGAATGGCTAGGGGGAAAAGACTGTAGGACATTTTCTTCTGCAAATTAAAAAATCAACCATTTCAGGATACAGCTTATTGATGATAGATAAGACACATTGACATACAAAATGTATCTATCATGTTGGGTTTTCAATGAAGCTGGTGACCCCCCCCCCAAAAAAAGCAAAATGCCTGCGCTGCTGTTTAATTTGATCAAGTTTAATTTTACTATCATTCAGATAAAAGTTAGATTTTTAGTTTCTGAAAAAAAAAAAGTAAAACATTTGCCTTTCTCCTTTGAAACATAGTGCTTTAATAAATTACATTGAAATCTGACACCGTAATATAAAGTATGTGTAGGTTTGACATAATGGTTGAGGTCTTCTCCTCATAGACAAAAGGTACAGGTTTTGAGTCTGACTTTGGGCTATTGACTAAGCTTAAAATCGCTCTTCAGGCAGTCAGCCTAGTACTGGCCTATGAACTTCTAAATTTCACGATTTCTGCCATACATAATGTCATGTGTTAAGTCATGCATTGTTTACATGTATTCATGTTCAATATTTTGAGTCTGTACTATACTGCGGTGGTGGTGCTGCGGTAGTGTTGTCACCTCACATTAAGACGTTGTCCTGTTCGATTCTCAGCTAAAGCGTATTCTGTGTGGAGACATGCGTGAATGGGCGTACCTTTGTTTAAGGTTGTACGTCAGGGCTGGCAACTCGGTATGTAAAAATCTACTGCCAATCATTAGCGGACCGGAGTTCCGCTGTGGCGACCCCAACCGGGAAAAGCCGAAAGATACAACAACTTTTACGTTTTCATATATTTTATTGATCTTTTATGAGAAGTACCAGATGGACTCACCTTTATTTCTCAAATCCAAAGTTAGGTAGCATTTTATGATTTCAACAATTGAAGTAATAAATTTATTTAAATTATGTGCTTCTGTATTAATTATTTTCCAACTACATTTCTTTTGCAAGGGGCCACACCCTTTTGTTTATGCATGTATTTAAAATTCTCCATCCTTGGCTTTTTTACCCTCTATTGCCCTATTGTCTAAATAATATATTTTTATGTTATATGAAGCCCGTAAACTTTCCCTGGGTTACCCAAGATTGATATGAGCTAATGACACCCCTCCATACACACACACACACACATACACACACACACACACACACACACACACACACACACACACACACACACACACACCATTGTATATGTATATAAGCCAAGGAATTGCCTTTCCTCTTACACTTCTGGTTATATTCACAAATTTCTGAAAAATAGATTAGTCTCTAAAACAGAACTCTTCAAGGTTGGACATATTTAGCATTGAGTTAAGGATTCTTGATCTGTATTTCATGTTCATTATTTCTTGCAGGACTATATAAGGCAATTGTTGCATATACTCTCCTTAGATGGTTTACCAGACATGATTTTCCATCGTTTTTGTTTGTTTGAGAAAACATAGCACTGATTGCCTTCTGCCTTGCTGTATTTAAGGGTCATTACGCATCGCTGCCAAGTTAAGTGGCAGTGGTATTGTTTGGATGTAGTGCAGTGACCTCAACATGAACAACAGAAAGAAGCAACAACAGTTTATTTTCCTACTTTGTTGTACAAGAAATGTTGTCTTTATTGTTTATTTATTAACATTTGTTTATCGAGAAAGTATGACTGGGCAGAGGTGCCCTTTTTTCAGCAGAAGGCCCAAAGAGAAAAGCTCCAAGATAAAAAATTTAATGCCATCAATATTTACAATAATAAATTACAGGAACAGATTGCATACACCGAAATGAGTACATGCAGGTGAGTGCTGAATATTAAAGGTATATTACTGTAAAATTTAGCAATGTATAATTCATTGTTTTTTATAATATGTAGCCAGTGTGAGTGCTGAAGTCAGTACATATGTAAACTATAGTACCTCATATATAATATTTACTTCTTTTTTTTTTTTAGTCAGCCGTGTATAGGCCAAGTTATTCCTTAGCAGTTGCAGAACAGTTTTTTTTTTGTCAAGGCAGACAGATAAGATGGTGTTTTCTTGCTTTAACTCATCAGTTCAAAACTGCTTCAGTGTTCATGTTAGAAACACTGACACAAAGTAAGCGATTTGACAGAATTTTAAGACATGACATGGTTGCATTAGACATGTATTGATTATCAGAGTCACATAAAATAGATCTGTACTTTTTCAAATGATTCCTTTAATGGTTAAGTATGAACTGCAAAATGTACTTACAAATGTTATATAATGGATTTCTGTTGTCTAAGCAACCTGTGCTTTTTTTCAAACACTTTAATTGAATTATCACTTGTGACCAAGGGTGTAGCATACTCTTTGTACTCTGAGTACATTTTTTTTCTCGAAATCATAGCCACATGGCTTCTTTCATATTATGCCTACAGCTGGCTAAATGAATGCCTTTAATAACAGATGCAATATTGATAATCTAAAAACAGTATTTTTAATAGTTTTAACTGGGGTAACAGCTGAAGATTTTACTTAAATTTATTAAGTGCTTTGGCAGCATTTTGAGAGGTGTCTATTTTTAAACGATAGGTGTCCAGGGAGGGGTGGGGGTAGCACTAAGAGCTTGTGAGTACAAAATGTAATTTGCTTGCTACACCCCTTGTTTCTTAAATAGGCAATTTTACATTCATATGAAAGTAATCAAACTATATTAATATAACACACATTATACTTATTGCTATATATCATATAACCTAAGCAATATTACATAAGTTATTGAATTTCTGCCTTTTTTAAATAAGAAACATCTTTATTAAACTGTCACTTACTACATAGGCAGTCATACATTTATACCTCACAAAACTTCTAAACAAACAAATAAAATAGCTGTAAAAAGGCAAAATAATAAAAAAAAAAACAAATGGCTAAAAACACAAATTGACTTTATTACATAAAAATCCAACTGGTAAGCGCTTTCATTCCCTTCATGGAACTTCTTCAGACCAAGTTGTATAATGAACACACTTGTTTAAATACTTAACAACAATAACATGTGATGCAAAGCACTTAATGCCTTAAGCCGTTTCTTCTAAGAACAACTTTAAAGTTTTCCCTATCATTTAAACCAGGGTATATACATGCATTCAGCCTGATTTGCCAGCAATATTCTCTTCAATCCAGTTCATCTTCTGCATCAAATCTATGATCAAAACCATTAACTTCATCAATTATTACAAATATGAAGCATGCCTTATTTTTTTCTAACAAATGTTTTTGCTTAACATGTTTTGCCAAGGCATTGCTTACATCAGTCTTGTCTACTACTCTATGTTCATTCACTCGCATGTAGAATTCTCTAATGGTTTTTCATATATAGAATGCTGCACATAATTCACACAGAGCCATGTATACCACATATATGGACCTGCAGTTATACAAATTATTCAACCTAATTTCAAAACGTTTTGCTGTCACTACAAAATTCTTAACTTATTTCATATATTGACATAACTTACAACTGTTATATCTTTTCATCCCCACTTCCAACACATTAGGCATTTGTTTGTTTTGTCTTTCGGCTTTTCCCGGTTAGTGGAACTCTGGTCTGCTAATGATTAGCAGTAGATTTTCACGAACGCCGAGGTGCCAGCTCGATGTCCAACCTTCAACAAAGGCACACCCATTTACGCATGCCTTTCGAATGCCCATCCAACCATGGGGAGGACATGCAGACTCCACACAGAAGGCACTCCCCGCACTCCAGCCGAGAATCGAACGGGAGAACCTCTTGCTGTGAGGCAGCAACGCTACCGCTGCACCACCGTGGATTATTCCAACACATCAGGCATACTTGAGCATAAATTCCTTTTCTTAAAAAAGTCTTTTAAGCTCTTTCCTCTTTTGGAGACAAAGACAGGATCTCCCCCTGTAACATTTTTAATTTCTTGCCTTATCTGTTAACCTGCTTCGTACATCAAGATTGTTTAACACTAGACAAGTGAGATTGTTTACAGAAATGTTGGATGTTATTTTATCTTATAATTTTTTTGAGTGCAATAATGAAATATACAGACAGAAAAATGGTGTAGCTATGGGGGTGGCTATGACCCCCAGCTATGCAAATATAGTCCTGATAAACTGGGAAAAAGAAGTTATTTTAGAATCAGTTTTTGGAAAACATATCATTATGTACAGACGTTTTATTGATGATTTGTTTTTTATTTGGGAGGGTTCCAAAAAAGAACTCTTAGATTTTATTAAACATGTGAATGAATCCACAAGTTACCTTCGGTTGACATTTAATTATAGGAAGGACATCATTAATTTTTTGGACCTGAATGTATATAGATCTAGCAATGCTTTAAAAGTTAAGATTTATAAAAAGGAAGTGCAAAGTAACACCTATCTCCACTACAATAGTATGCATTGGTTTAGCCTGAAAAAAAAAACATAGTGAAGGGGCAATTCACTAGAATAAGCAGGTTAACAGATGAGGCAGTATTTTTTGAAAAAGAATGTGAAGAACTTAAAAGGAAATTTCAAGAAAGAGGGTACCCCAAGGACATTATTAACAATTCTTGGATGGAAGTAAAAAAATGTAAGGGAACATAAGGTAGCAAATGTAAATAGCAAGTAAAAAGAAAACGAAAATGATTTTTCCTTAGCATGTGTTTTAGAGAATTCAGTAGATGAAAGTAAAATCAAAGGAATAATCAAGAATAATTGCAGATTCTTAATGAATTTTTAAGAAATTAAAAATGTTATAGGGGAGATCCTGTCTTTGTCTCTAAAAGAGGAAAGAGCTTAAAAGACTTTTTTAAGAAAAGGAATTTATGCTCAAGTATGCCTGATGTGTTGGAAGTGGGGACGAAAACATGTAACTGTTGTAAGTTATATCAATATATGAAAGAAGTTAAGGATTTTGTAATGGTAGCAAGAAGTTTTGAAATTAGGTTGAATAATCTGTATAATTGCAGGCCCAAATATGTGGTATACATGGTCTGTGTGAATTATGTCCAGCATTCTATATAGGAAGAACCATTAGAGAATTCTACATGCGAGTGAATGAACATAGAGTAGTAGACAAGACTGATGTAAGCAATGCCTTGGCAAAACATGTTAAGCAAAAACATTTGTTAGAAAAAAATAATGCATGCTTCAAATTTGTAATAATTGATGAAGTTAATGCATGTATATAGCCTGGATTAAATGACAGGGAAAACTTTAAAGTTGTTCTTAGAAGTAAGGGGTTAGGGCATTAAGTGCTTTGTATCACATGCTATTGTTATTAAGTATTTAAATAAGTGTGTTCATTATACAACTTGGTCTGAAGAAGTTCCATGAAGGGAATGAAAGCGCTTACCAGTTGAATTTTTATGTAATAAAGTCAATTTGTGTTTTTAGACATTCATTTTTTATTAATCATACATTTATATAAATGAAAACAAAGCACACTGATACAATCCTAGTCACAGACATTTTACATCACAAACCATACTGACACACTCCCAGTTGCAAACATTATGCATCACTTATAATATACCCAATCTTTCTCACTCAAACATTACATAGCTCATTTAAGTCCTGCTGACTTTTAGACCTCATTCCTCCCCTGTATGTGTTGTTCCCATAAATCCCATTTTTTCTTATATAGTTTACTCCTACACTTTTCCAAAGATCTCAAGTTCCAGTTGTTTTATCTCTGTTAGTATATTCACTACTTTTAGTATAGTTGGTTTAGATTTTGATTTCCATTTTCTAGTAATTCCTTTATTGGCAGCCACCATTATTTCAACAGCCTGTATTTTATCCAGGAGAGGTTTGGTAACACCTCCTCCTGTCTTAAACCCTGGGCTTTCTCTTTCTTGAATCCAGAATTTATTCTTAACAAGCTTTACTGCTAAATTTGCACTATGTAATGACTGAAGTGTAGATGCGGTATAAGCTTTACAATTCCAACTGGATGCTGCTGGCAAAAAAATGTTTCTCAGTTTTAGTACACTGTTCAGGTAGGTGTGTCAAAACTGGTTAACTTATGCTGGTAACATTGTTCTGCTTCTTCTGTGTGAAGGTTGTAATTTTCTAGAGATTTTAGAATTTCCAAATCAAAACATAAGTACCAAAATAAATCCTAATCTTGAACAAGGAGGGTTTTTGCTGACATTTATGATATGTAGTAGCAGTACTAATTGGTATATGTCTGTTATGTGTAACACTTATAGTATAAAGAAAAAAATATATATATGCATGTCAACTTTGCACTATGCAGCTAGTGTAAAAGCGTTATGCTTGTTTTTTATACACCTGTAATGAATATCGGGGGGGGGGGGTATCTTTGTACATTTTATCATACCTGCAGCTCATAGTGAAAATGGTCATAGATAAGTAAGTCTGGTTGTTGCAGAAGACTATGGTATGTAGCTCAGTAGTACAGTCCCATGTGAATAATGAATCTTCTACTTAACAAAGCATAGTACCCTTATTTCTTTATAATGCTGGAGAAGGAGGCCAGGATTCCACATATTGGCGGAATTACTTTTACCTGCTCCTCCATCATTTGCAGTAAGCAGCAGTATATCTGGTTGTCATATTTCTGTCAGCCCTGTGCCTGCATATAGATTATTTACTCCATGTACATACTTAGTGATGACTCAGTGGAAATTTAAATTAGCTGCATAAGCAGTAGTTTAAGAATCAGTCAATGTCACATTCAGGCATGATGTAAAATATTGATTTATTGTAATATGGATAGGAATGAAATCTGCTGAGGAAAATAGTAGGGTGTTGCATCTACATATCATAGTTCTCAATCTTTCATTTTCAAAATTTTCAAAACTACCTTTCATAATGTGGGGCAAATGGGCAAATGTGGAGTATTTACTAGACGCTTACTAATAACTTTAACTAGGAAGCATACAACATGGTTAAAATGTGCTTCTTTATATTTGTAATAAGTTCACTTGATAACAGTGGGATAGACCTTTCATTGAGGAACATTGTGAAACATGGACTTTTTACGATACAAAATGAGAAACATTCTTCACAATGAAGTACAGTTGAGATGTGTACTATGTACTGGCTTTGGTTAAGGTACCCCAAATTACAAACATTGTACATTTATATACAGTGTTTGGGGACACCTTAGACGATGGCTGTTGTACTTTGTATTATATAGGACTGGAAGTGATGCCATAGACAAGTCTAGACTCTTACATGGACAGACAATTATATATTGTGGCACCCCAGATAATGAGCACACTATGTTTTATTTTGCTTGTAAAATGGTGGAAGTGGCAACTCTAGACATTGAGCACTCATTAAATTACCTTGATGAGAGAGGAACTTAGAAATGAGTGGCATGTCTGCACTAGATGGAGAGGAAGGGTGCACTTGTATTGATTGTACAAAAAATGTGTGCTTTAAGGGGGGCCTGTATGTGCTGTTTGTTTGTCTTTTCGGCTTTTCCTGGTTAGGGGTCGCCACAGCGGAACTCCGGTCCGCTAATGATTGGCAGTAGATTTTTATGGTGCTGAGTTGCCAGCCCGACGCCCAACCTTCAGCGAAGGCATGCCCATTTACGTATGTCTTTCGGAGGCCACTCGACCGCGGGGAAGACATGCAGACTCCACACAGAAGGTGCTCCAGCCATGAATCGAACAGGAGAACCTCTTGCTGTGAGACAACAATGCTACCGCTGTACCACCACTGTTTGTGCTGTAAACTCTTTATCTCACTATGTAGTCTGATTGGTGGATATAATCAGTCTACACAGTAGAGGTTTTAGCAGTGTTGAATGAAATCTGGAGTCTCCCTGGTAGGGATATTTTTTCTTTAACTCTTTCCTTATTATAACTGTTTATTTGTTGTGTAATTTAATATGTGTGTTACTTTCAGCATTGCAATGGTACAGAGTAATTTTAATGCTGAACACTACCAAAACATTGCTAAGTCAGATTCGTAATGAATCCTAGGAACAGTTTGTTCTCCTTTTCTAACTTTCTGTACACATTTAGGAATTCCTGAGACTAGAATTTTGTTACCTGTTTGTATTTCTTTTCCAACATTTGCTTTTTTAGAGGATACATGTGACCATTCTTTCTTGCACTTAGTTTTCTTACATCATGCTGTCAATAAAATGTGAGTTTCATTTTTCTCTGTAATAAGGAAAATGCTCTGATTATTTCTGTCCTACCACATTTAACCAAGCTATGAAAAATTCTTGACCAAATGTTTAGCCAAATGTGAAAGTAGCTGGATTAATCTGGAAATGAAACATCAAAAACAGAATTCAGTAAGTTCCTTTACTGTTTAACAATTTACAGATATTATTACTAAATAAATTATGTGCATATTTAAACAAAAAGAGACTTTATTTTTATTGCAATTTTTCATAGCAGTTTTACGCAAGGGAAAATGTTTTGCGCCATACATTTTTTTTGTTATTGTTGATAGCTAGAAAAGCAGAATGTTGCATTGTGAAACTAACAAAAATTCACTTTAATCATTCTGGTAAAATTTGCTTTTATGATATCCATACATCCATCCATCCTCAACCCGTTTTTCACTTTTTGCACATGGGGTCGGGGTGTCACTTCAGTAGTGACAATCATTTTGAGCCAAGGTTTACACTTTCATGTGGCTAGCCCCGCCGTGCTAGTTCATCCATACCACACGCACACACACACTCTCACACCTACGGCCAATTTAGAGTGTCCAATCCAGAATGTCTTTGGAATATATTACTGCCAATTTACTATGATTTTTCCATGGGAATCCACCTGTTAGAGTTAAGAACCTATTAGGGTTAATAAGTTAGCAATATAGTACATAAACATTATTTGCAATAGAATAATTGCAATAATATTTACAGTGATATGCAACAGCAAACTTGTATTAGTTTTTCAGTTTTATGCTACAAGTAAAATAAGATTATATTTTATTTAATACATCTTCTGTAGTGGTTAAAACAGGATCATGCATCTCATTGTTATCTTCTGTTAGAAAATGTATAATAGCACAATGGATTAATGCTGTGAGCTAAGAAATGAACTGTTTCCTGGGGGTTTGATTCCCTCAGCCTTCATCGTCTTGCTGCATGACATGCACTGCACTTGTATGCTTCTGATTAAAAGTGTGCTTTACTATTTCTGTACTCCTTACTTACCTTACTGAGAGGCAATCTATGTCTAACATATAAGGAGTCCTCAGATTCAGCTCTGATGCATCTTTTGCACATCAACAACACAAATAACACCAGAAACACTAGATCTAAGGACCTGAACCTTGCCTGCGACACAAATAGAACATGCTGGAGAGACTGATATGTGTCTCAAAGATTCCTGTGCAATGGAATAGTCTTCCCATCTATGTGAAGCAAAGCTCATCCCTCCACCATTCAAAAGAAACATTGATCATTGGCTGGAAAATTGCAAATTCACCCCCAGTCTGTCCCCCATGTCTCTGTTGGATAGAGGTCAAAATTAAGTAAATTAATCCCTAGTTAACATACCCCTAATAACCCTTGTACCAAATTGATGTCCAAAGAACTCTGGGACAAGACTGGGAAGGGTTGCATGGATAGGTTTGTAAACACCCTGTTGTTTATTAGCCTAGTATAAACCTACGGGAAAATATTCAGTTTTGACACAACTGTGCTACAATTTATACAGTGAAACTGAAATTGTATTTGAGATTGTGTGTACAACTTCAGTTTTTAAGCACCTCTAGGAATAAGAAACTATATACCCTTCAAATTACAAAAGCAAGATGTAATAACAGGAAAAAGTATGCAGTTCACCTTGAATAGAGTGGAAGTGAATACATGAAAGCTGTACAAAATGGTTCTTGGTTTTTGGTTATGCAGTAGATTCTTTCCTGAAGTGATAAATGCATCTTCCTTAACTTCTGTTAATAGTGCAAAACTTGGGTAGGGCTGGGAAGGTTGTTATACAGAAAAGGTATACAATGGATAAAAATGAAGGCACCAGGAGTGAATATCATTGCTATATAAAAGCAGCATTATAACACTACAGTTTGGAAAGCCTGTTGGTCTGTAGAAACAGGAATGCACACTACAATCATTGCTGAATATTCTGTAATTAGATGAATCTTAGTTATCAAATAAAGTGATTCTTGCATAAGTATAATACATGCATACATACATACATACATACATGCATACAAATATTTCAAGCACAGGCATAAATGCCCTTCTAGCTTGCAAGTATACCAAAACACTTGTTCCCATAATAAGTGTCCAGGCTGTTCTTAAAAATATGTACATTAATGCTTGCTTTAATATAATTTGGTAGTCTGTTCCATGTGTCAGCTACTCTGTCAGAGAACCAGTTAGTACACTTCTCATTCCTAAAGAATCTTCTACACAGGTTGTCTGATAATTCTATAGTACTTTTTAATAACAAGTAGATAAAAAACACAATCCGCTGGTCGGTACAATAAAGGTATATCCTCCAAATGAACCACGCTCCAAAGAATATTTCGTTACTGGATAATTACTTTAATCAACAAACGGACACCAAAAGCACAACAAACATGGATTGAGCGCGCTTTCGTCTCTACGTACGAGACTTCATCAGAATCAATAAAACCATTAATTAATGCATTTAAATACTTTTTGTTATAAATTAAAAACCTTGGCAACAAATCAAAACAATTATTGCATCAGTTTAAATCACTGTAGAATGCACCTAAAGGGCTACTGTGAACATTTCAAAACTACTTGTAAATGCATTCATAAAGAAGCTAGTACACAGTAAAACATGAATGTATCAAAATTACAATATAAAATGTGTTAAAAATACTGAAATATACTAAATATTAAAATGTTAAAATATGTAAGGTACTAAAATATTAAATATATGAGAATGAATAAAAATACATAAATCTGTGCTGGAAGCCATAAGGTCTACAAAAATCTTTAAAACTAAAAAACTAAATTATCAATACTCAAATGAAAATTTATTTGGGATTTAATGCCAGTAATTTCAATGCTGGCTTAATAGAAATGTGATCATTCATGCTCACATGGGAGCATGAGTCCAATCTAATCTGCCAAATTAATTCTCTATATTCAAGGGAGGTTTCCCAATCTCCACCCTCTCCCCTAATTTCACTTCTTTCAAAACCCAGAATTTTATATTAGCATTCTTACATTTTAATGTATGTCTAAACAGGGCATTATTCTCATTCTTTTTGTTAATGTCTCATGTGTTCGTATATCCGTGCTCTCAGATGTCTTTCAGTTTTCCCCACATAATAGGCCCAGCATGTCCTACAATATGCGAGATATACTACCCCCTTTGTGTAACAGCTATAGTAACTATTACTCTTTAATCTATACCCAATACTTTGTATCCAGAGATCCTTTTCACCTGATAGAAATGGACATTGTTCACATCTACCGCACTTATGGGTGCCAGTCTTGGTTTGTGCTCCCCCCTACCACTTAAAACCTTCTTTCTTTCAAAAATCTTTTTAAGGTTGTTGTTCTTCCTGTAACCAAACCTTAGGGGTTGTTGAAAAATTGATGGTCTGCTGGCCATTCTCCTAAAGATGTTCCAAACCTCATTGATACCCTTTTGCAACCATCCTATGTCAGTTTAATAAGCCAAAGTCAAACAGGGTAGTTCCGGACCAGTCCTCATATCCCCATATTTTTTGAGGGTCCCAAAACTGACTATTCCTGAGATATTTGGGATCCCAAAAATACATAAACAAGTTGATAATCCCCCTTTGAGGCCCATTGTCACATCTCAGGGCTCAAAAACTCAAACCTTAGCCATATATGTGGACACTAAGATAAAATATTTTTACCTGGGTTACCCACATATTTTAATAGACTCTTGGGACCTTTTAGAAAAGTTTAATGCTATACCTTACCACAATGACTACTCATTTGTAACAATAGATGTCAAGGATCTTTTTTCCGTTATACCTCACACTATAGGCCTTGAATGGTTTGAACAGATGTTGGCAGAATTTAATATTCTTAATGGTGATGAATTTAGACTTGTCCTTGAAAATATGGAATTGGTTTTGAAAAACTAATTTTATATATTTTCAAGGGGATATTTATCACCAGCTTGATGGGGTGGCAATGGGTTCGGCCTGTGCCCCAATTTACGCCAACATTATTATGCTTTTTTGAGAACTCAATTATGTGTTCAAATCATCCTTTAAACAACATATTATTAAGTATTTT
Source organism: Protopterus annectens (assembly GCF_019279795.1). Classification (NCBI taxonomy): domain Eukaryota; kingdom Metazoa; phylum Chordata; order Ceratodontiformes; family Protopteridae; genus Protopterus; species Protopterus annectens. The sequence continues at coordinate 1,399,206,987 of NC_056729.1, forward strand.
CATTTTTTGGATGATATCTTTATTGTTTGGGATGGTTTGGACACACAGATTGGTGAATTTATTGAATATTTGAGTGGTACTACTACATTTCTGCAGTTCACCTTTCAACATACTAAAGATGAAGTTAATTATTTGGATGTTAAGATAAGTAAGGATAAATTCAATAGAAGCTATAAGTCTAGGATTTATAGGAAAAGTTGTTTTTCGAATTCATACGTCCATTTTCAGAGTGATCATCCATTATTTTTGAAAAAGAATGTAGTGAAGGGTCAAATGATCAGGGTTTCAAGAATGACCAGTGATTTTAAGGAATTTATGGAAGAGATGGAAGTAGTCCAAGAACTATTCAAAGAGAGAGGATATCCCAGTAAATTAATTAAGACCATAAAAAAGGAAGTTGTAAAGAAACGTGAATTAAAATATTGTCCACTTTTAACATTTAATGGTGAAATGAGTATTTTAACCACCGGGAGTGAGACATTAGTTGGTATGGATTCATTAGTGGACAATGGGGATATGAGGACTGGTCCGGAACTACCCCGTTTGACTTTGACTTATTATACTGACATAAGATGGTTGCAAAAGGGTATCAATGAGGTTTGGAACATCTTTAGGAGAATGGCCAGCAGACCATCAATTTTTCAACAACCCCTAAGGTTTGGTTACAGGAAGAACAACAACCTTAAAAAGATTTTTGAAAGAAAGAAGGTTTTAAGTGGTAGGGGGGAGCACAAACCAAGACTGGTACCCATAAGTGCAGTAGATGCACACAATGTCCATTTCTATCAGGTGAAAAGGATCTTTGGATACAAAGTATTGGGTATAGATTAAAGAGTAATAGTTACTATAGCTGTTACACAAAGAGGGTAGTATATCTCGCATATTGTAGGACATGATGGGCCTATTATGTGGGGAAAACTGAAAGACATCTGAGAGCACGGATATACGAACACATGAGAGACATTAACAAAAAGAATGAGAATAATGCCCTGTTTAGACATACATTAAAATGTAAGAATGCTAATATAAAAGTCTGGGTTTTGGAAGAAGTGAAATTAGGGGAGAGGGGTGGAGATTGGGAAACCTTCCTTGAATATAGAGAATTAATTTGGTAGATTAGATTGGACTCATGCTCCCATGTGGGCATGAATGATCACATTTCTATTAAGCCAGCAATGAAATTACTGGCATTAAATCCCAAATAAAGTTTCATTTGAGTATTGATAATTTAGTTTTTTAGTTTTAAAGATTTTTGTAGACCTTATGGCTTCCAGCACAGATTTATGTATTTTTATTCATTCTCATATATTTAATATTTTAGTACCTTACATATTTTAACATTTTAATATTTAGTATATTTCAGTATTTTTAACACATTTTATATTGTAATTTTGATACATTCATTTTTTACTGTGTACTAGCTTCTTTATGAATGCATTTACAAGTAGTTTTGAAATGTTCACAGTAGCCCTTTAGGTGCATTCTACAGTGATTTGAACTGATGCAATAATTGTTTTGATTTGTTGCCAAGGTTTTTAATTTATAACAAAAAGTATTTAAATGCATTAATTAATGGTTTTATTGATTCTGATGAAGTCTCGTACGTAGAGATGAAAGCGCGCTCAATCTATGTTTGTTGTGCTTTTGGTGTCCGTTTGTTGATTAAAGTAATTATCCAGTAACAAAATATTCTTTGGAGCGTGGTTCATTTGGAGGATATACCTTTATTGTACCGACCAGCGGATTGTGTTTTTTATCTACTTTTTAATAACCCCAAACATTCTCAGAGGTAGTTGTCCCTAAATGCCCTATATACCCAAATTGATCTCCTCTTAGATATCTGTAAGAGAGACTGTACAAGTTCGGGTATTTTAGTCTTTCATAATAACTTAGAATTTCACATCCATGGATGCCCTTGGTATATTTTCACTGTACTCTTTCCAGTTTACTCATGCTTGTCTTCTTATAGGGTTTCCATATTGTTATTCCATACTCAAGTTTGGGTCTAATGTAACTAACAAACACTGACTTCATTATTTTTAGTTTTCTAGACTTTTCTAAATATTTTTATACAACCTATAGTTCTCTAACTATCATTAATCAATTGGATGATATGATTAGAAAAACTCATAGCTGAATCTACCCATATGCCCAGATCTTTAAATTAGTCTACAGTTTAAATCACTGTGTGCTGTATTAAATATTCACATTTCAGTTTATGTCTCCCAAATCTCATATGCTTAGTTTTTGATGTATTTATCAGCATATTATTCTCCTATGCCCAAATGGTCAATTTAGTCAAGTTATTTTGCAGACATGCCTTATCTGTAACACTTTACCCAATTTCAGGTCATCTGCATATAGACTGCAGAACACCTCAGATGAAAAAGTTAGGTATGAAAGATACAATCTAAATAAGTAAGTGCCTAGGACAGAGCCCCGTGGGACACCCTGACTGTAACCAAGGATTTCACCTGTCCAGTTGCTGTATGATACTTGCCATGTCCTATTTGTAAGCCATGCAGCTATCCATCTTATCAAGAGTACATCAATACCTAGTTATACTAATCTACTGATCAGTGTTTTTTTTGTATGACCCTGTCAGATGCTGTAGTTAAGTCTATATAAATTACATCACAGTGCAATTTTTCATTCATAGCTGTTATATTGTTATAGAACATCATGTTACAGGTGGTAATAGATCTATTATTATTAATATTTGCATCATACATAAAATAGTATGTTTACAGTGCTATTTACTTATATTTATGAACCTTTTTAATGAAACAGGGTCTCTATGTGCAGTCTCAGTAATAATATTGCCATATAATGACATCACACATCACATGAACATACTATACATAAAGTACAACATTGTTTTTTGCGCAGTGCAGTGCAGTACAGTACAGTACTGTGTTATTTCTTACAAATTAGCACAATGACTGTTAAGATGCAGTGGCCTGTAAGATCTGTGTAAGTAAAGACAATCTATGTAGGAGAAGTATCAGTGATATAACAGGTATAGACTCTCTAGGATACTTTAAAATTAAGAGACTGTTTATTTCAATATGGTGAAATAACAGCAAATGATTATGTATGGGTTGCTAATCAACTTGCTTATAGTTACATTGACAACAACTTGCTTATTGTTAGTGCGTTATGGGCTTATTGTTATTTATGGTTACTTTCTCAGTTTGTAACCATAGTCTGAACCTGGGAAATGTCCATTGGGATCAGTATATTACCCATATATAAGCAAAGATATATAAAAATAAATAAATCACAAGATGATAAGTTAGCTAGAAGGACAGGTCAGGTGGATTAACAGGAACAAATTTATACAGATCAACAGAAAAAGAGCTAGTGTAGTTTAAGGATGAATTTTTTCCAGTACAAGAAGAAGAACTTCAGTTATCTAGTAAAATAAAAAGTGGTATAGTGCAGAGGGGAAAGGCTTTGACCTGCTTAAGATCTGTATCCTGTACTATCACTTTATTTAATCCTTTGATAAAAACACAGTTTATCGAGAAACAGAAGGCCGAACCCACTTAAGCAAAAGTGCACTACATCGGAAGTGCACTTCAGCTAAAGATGATTTGCCAAAGCACGTTACAGTGGGGATAAGGAAATATATCCTTTTCTCCACTGTAGTGCATTCTTGGAGTTAGTATATTTAAGAAGAGGGGGGTGTGAGGGTTGCAGGGGGCTTGCCCCCCCCCTGCAAAACAGTGTTTACAGTAGTTTTTTATTTTGTTTTCTGATTTGGTGAATTGGCTTTCGCGGAAGGGGGGATTTAATTTCTTTTTCGAGATTGTGAAATTTTGATAAAGAAAAGTAGACCCATATATTATATGTGTATATATATATATATATATATATATATATATATATATATGTACAAGTGTGTGTGTATGTGTTTGTGTGTGTGCGTATGTTATCTGTTAGCTACCCTTGATTTTCTTGGTTTTAACTCAAAATGTCCTTATGTCCTTCCTATAATCTATGAGCTTTTAGGAAATGATGGATTATAGACAACATTGAAAGCAGCACTTAAACACTTAGCTTACCTCAGAAAATACATGCTAATTGAGATTTATGTAATATTATCAAGCTTTTGGAAACTTGAAATACATGTGTTTGAGACCATATGTTTGAGTTTCCTTAAACTTGAATTTAAAAGAGAAAATCTATGTTTTTGCAAGGGGAAAGCCCCTCTATACCCTCATGTGGGGTCTGTGCTCCCACCCCCTGCAAATATCCCAATTATGTATACCAACTTAGAAATTGCACTACAGTGGAGAAAAGGGTGAATTACCCAATCTCCACTGTACTGCAGTCTACACAGAAATGCTTCAGTAGGGAATTGCCACTGTTGACCATGAGAAGGCTGATGGAGAACCTTCGTCTCCATGACCTGTAAAGTAAGGCTCAGTAGAAGTTCTGATGCATCATGGAAGTCATTGTCAGTGTTTGTATGAAGCACATTGTCATGAGAACACTGGAGCCATGCTGATGTTTTGGAAAGTAGTTATGTAATGTATATGTCCAAGAATGCAAAACACTCCATCTCTTCTGCAATCTGTGTCTTTTTAGTAAGAATCTGGTCTTCTAGAAAGACAAAATGACTTAAAAAAGATGGAGAAGAAAGTTTGAGCAATACAATGCCTTTGCTTGAGTACAGTATGGATTATCACCTATGGATAACATGGGTGGTCATTTGGTCATGCAGAAACCTATCCAAATCACAATGGTGTCTTGCATCAGGCTTCAGATCTTGTATAGTTAAAGATTACAGTCTAGACACTGAAAGACAAGGATTTGTTTTTGTATTCCAGACATGTTTCCTGGATCTGCAGAGTTGACCATGTCTTTTGTTCTGTGAGAAAGTATGAACCCATACTTAGATACTGATAGGACAGGACATTTTCGATTGTAAGAAGGAAGCAATTTAGAAGAAATACAGATGCAGATTTTCTTACATGTAGAGAGTAAAGGAACACTTCAGTAATGAAATAAGATTAAAATTTCTCTGGGAATGGTTACAGTTGTGGTATTCATGATTTTATTTATTTATCTGCATTTCTTTGCAAAGAAAGTGTGACTTGGCATATAAATCTTTCATCAGGGGCCTGAGAAGAAAAGCTGCATTTGTTAATATTATACAATAATTAGCTTTATAAATTCCACATTAAAAAAATACTTTATGAACAATGTATAGATGCAGATATGGAGACATGAAACATATAAACAGCAGTAGAATATATGCCTGATAAATGTTGTGTAACATGGGATTGCTTTAAGGCATGTCACTTGTGAGATTATGCAACATAAGTACACTGGACAAATGAAAATAACATAAAATCCATTATGTAAGCATGGTACCAAGCAGCATTAGTTTGCTTAAAATATGAAGTTGCCGACCTTTAAATGGTATCAGTCAGTTACAGCAGCTATTGTGCCAAGCATACTTATGTAGAAAGTCAGTGTCAATGTCAAGAAAAAGCAACATATTAGAGAGCAGGCTTAGAAAATGCCCTCATCACTCCATTCATGGACAATGAGCATGTGGAGCTTCAGTTCCATTTCCTCAGTCCTAACGTTAAAGGATTTACCTGTTATTTAGTATAGTCCTGCAGCTTTGCTGTGCCTAGCCTGCTTGCTAGCATAACTTATTTCTTTCATTTTTTTTGAAAAGGTTCACTTCTGTAAACAATGAATATAATAAGTTCACTATTTCATGTAAGATAACCTAATGCTAATAGCAGATCCCTCAGATCTTCCAGTAAACTCTTACTAAAAATATCCAACTCTCATAACCAGCATGGCGACTCCCTCTACTCACACAGAATAGCCAAACTCTGGAACACTCTTCCAGACTTAATAACAAAAAGTCCAGCACATTACCAGTTCAAATCACTCCTAAACAAACACATTACTAGTCACTGGCTATGCTCATGCCACTCCCCAAGTTAATTCTATTTCCCACTCTTTTTATTATCTTTTTTTCTCAAACTACCTCCTAACCTCTTTTTGAAAACTTTATTTTAGATCCTATCTAGTGTTTGCTCACTTAATACTGCAATTGTACAGTTCACTGATTGAGCCATATGTTCTGCTACTTGGTTGTTACTGCTACTGCCTTTGTACAGTTATGTTGTTTGTACTATTATTTTACTGTTTCTTGGCTGTGTTGCACTACTATCAAGTTTTTCTCCATTGGTCTCCTCTAGTCATCATGACCTTGTATTGCTCTGTTTCTTGATATTGTAAAATAATTATTGTACTAATGTATTGCTGTTAGTATGCTTTTTGTTTTATATGTTGTTGTTTTATATTTTTATGGAGCTTTTCTCCCCGGGTCTCCATTGAAAATGGGCCTCTGGCCCAGTCGGACATACCCAGTTAACAAATGTAATAAATAAATAAATAATGTTTTACCTTAGAAGTATTATAAACAATAGCTTAACAAATAACTATAATAGATTTCAAAACAAAATCAAATAAATAAGACATTCTGATGACAATTAAATTGGGTGTCCATCTGTGTAGCTGGCAACCTGAGGTTGGGAATGGACTCAAGCTGTCAATATGGCTGACAAGGAGGGATAGACAGGGTAAAACAGCTGAGGTCATCTTCCCAAGAAATCACACACTCCACATGGTGAAAAGTCATATTCATGTTTTTTAAGAATGTAAGCCAGTGAAGCAATTCTGAAAAACAATTATTATTTTTATTTTAAATTACATATGTCGCTATTTTTTATATGAAATTAATTTGTTAATGGACTACATGTACAGTGGTTTAACAAAATATGCAATGCTAATTTGGAACTGTATAGTTTTGGAATACAAGGAATGTAATATGTTATTTTGTATTGCATAGTAAAATGGAATTTTGTTTGCACGTATATGATATTTAATTTTTTATATTTAATGACAGTTGCTAATAATGTGGTGCATTCCTATGTGTACCTTTAAATAAAATATGTAAATCCTACTCTTTGTTGAGTGAGGGTAGAGCACTGGTGATATATCAAATATGGCATAGGAGGACAGTGGTACTGTGAGCTTGTGTGGTAAGGAGAGTAATATTGCTGAATGTTCAGGAGAAACAAAACAAATGAGTGATCCACTTGCAGTTGTCGTGCTGCAGACAAGAAGTTTTCTGGATGATGGTCTGATTGAGGCATTTCTTTAGATGCTGCTGCTTTATCCTGGAGTGAGGTGACTGAGAAAAGGTTCTCTTTGAAGCTAAGGTAACACAGAGTAAAATCAACGAGGCAGACATGGAAATTGCAGTCATGAAGGGGAATGAAAGTGTCTCTGAAGCCAACAATTTGGAGGCGATTCCAAAAAATGAGACAGAGAAGACTGGAAATGCAATAGTTCCAATGAAAAAAATAGAGTCATGCGGTGGCTGTACATGAGAAATGGGTTATGACCAATGGGAGCATTTCTATAAAGACACATCCTTTGATAAGTATTACAGTGAAGGACAGAATAAAAAGAGACTGATGTGCTTATCTGAGATTACTTAGGTAATCCACTGAAATTTAATGTACAGCAAATGCATTTCATAATACATACAAATCAGGAAACCTTTGTGAATGCAAATTTTAAAACTGTTCAGTTTGTTGCAAATTAATGACAGAGTATGTGGTAAAAGGAATTGTTTGTAGTGGAGTAACTTTGTTGTCAATGACTGTAGTTCACAAACTAAACAAATTATAATTGGAAACTGATGAAATATTAAAAAGGATATGCACACGTTTTTATGGATTTTTGCAGTACTATGCATGAAATAAAAAAAAGGAACTGTTGAGAAAGGATTAAGAAAGGATATATTGATGTATAGATAAGATGCATAGGGTCCTTTATATGTGAAAGGGCAATAATTATGCCATTTACCAGGTGGCATTGCTGTTAATTGCAATAGTGGCTTATTAAGATATTGAGATCAGCCAAAATCATCAATGAAATGTAGAAAATAAGGAAAAGAGTGTTACTTTTGGTTTTACTTGTTATTTGAATGCACAACAAAATATTGACAAAAATGATGAGCAAGATGAAGCAACAGTGATAGAAGAAGATAGTAGTTAAAGTGCAGAGAAAGAAAAAGCAGAATGTGTTAATGATGTCTTAATGACTAAAACGAAGGAAGGGTAAAATAAAATAAGTGAAGAAGTGCTTAGTAATATTTTGATATGATTTTATACAGACAATGAACATTTGTGAGATGAAAGTCAATATAAAGTTTTAGATGAAGAAAAAGGCATGGAGGAGCAAAACTAAATAATAAATGAATAGATAAGACCAAAGTCAAAAATGTGAAGAAAAGAAAGAGGAACAGAAAACAAGCTATTAGAAAACAGTTGGCAAAGGATAAGTGATAACATGTCTGTTGTTCCACTGAATGTGAATAGTTTGAAGAACAACTTAAGTATTTAAAAGCATCACAAAGTTAATTTTTGCTGTGTCAATGTATAGAAGGAGATGTAATTGCTCCCTGTTGAAATGGCATTCAAAATGCTGAGGGCCAAAAAACTGTAAAAAAAAGACTGAAAACCAGGAGAAGAGTGAATCTCGAAAATCGCTCTTCTCCTTCAAACTTCTTTTTGCAGGAGGAAAGCCACCCCCCGTCTTTATTATACCAACTCCAAAATCACCATACCTGAGATATAAGGGAGTATTCCAAAATAATTTCATCTCAGATTTAGTATATGTAAGTCTGATCTCTTGGCCATTCGGTCTCTGCATTTCGGGACTCACTTTAGTGGGTCCTTACATTTCAAATGGTTACTGATATGGCTCAATATGGCACATTTCCTGGATGCAAGATTCAATAATATAGAAAAGTAAGAGACAACAATTCCAGATAATCTGGGGAGGCGAAGCAGTCTAGACTTCTTCACCAGAAAAAATGTTGTATAGCTGTATTACTAAAAAAAAGAAAGAAATCATTATTGCGGATGTTATGATAATAAAGACAGGAGAGGCTCTAATGATGGATTTAAAAACAAAGAGAAGAACAATAGTGATAATAGTAGTTTATGCATCCACATCTAGTGTGAAGAAAGGAAACTGTACGATGAAATAAAAAATGTCTGGATATATATTAGGTATAGGAGAATTTAATTACGGTGTAAGAAAACAGACAAGCTTTAATAGGATGTTAAGAAATGTCAGGAAATGGTAACATGGCAAAGAGATGGTGCCAGGTAATGATAGAAAGTTTACATATAAAAGAGGAAATTCAAAAGCAAAAATTAACTTTGTGATGCTTTTAAATACTTTTAGAGGGGGAGAAAGAGAGAGAGAGAAAGGCAGATTCTTATGAATTGGGTTTTTCATATCACTCAGCTGTGTGAAGTACACTGTGATGAGATGAAAATTAAAATGATAAAATGTTAAAAGGTTAATAGGGAACAGTCAAAATTAGAAGAAATTAAGGAAATGTTGAATGTAGTATGAGTACAATATTTTAGTGCAGAAATTTAAAAAGAATGTTGGGGAAAAGAAGATGCTAGTTATTTGATAAAGAAAATACATTTATAGAAAAAGCACTGAATGAATGAAACAAACAGTAAAGAACAAATTATTTTTAAAAGGAAGAAAAGATCAAATCAACAAATCCAAAGGAAAGAGAATATTATGAATGACTTATTGAATAAAAAAAGGTGAATTGGTAGAAGGTAATGAAAGAATAAAGAAGACAGTGGAAGAATATTGCAAATATATGTATACAGGGGAACAAATTCAGATGGGAGGGGGATGGCTAGTAAGAAATGTGCAGTTAGAGCAAATGCAGATGTTACAAAACAAAATAACATTAGAGAAGTTGAATAAAACATTAAACTTTGTGAATAAGGAAACTGAATACTTTACAAACTCAAGCATCAGCTGCTCGAGTTTCATCATGTCACTGTCAGTCACTCAACTCACTGCATTCTTGCAACTGACAGCAAGTTTTTAAAAAGTGCTTTTTGTAGGGGTCAACCCCCCCACACCACTCCAATGTGAAGGCTATACCCCCACATGCCAAGACTATAAATATACCTCCTCTAATTTTGTATAAAGCTGGAGAAAGTATATTTACAGGCATGTCCTTTATTCCAGTGTCTCACCGGAATCCGCAGGCAAGCATTCAACTGCAAGCAAATGAGACTTGAACAACTGAAGACTGAGTAAAGAAAATATAACAAAGGAACCTTCAACCGGAGAAGGTACTTCAGACCACAGAGTATATAAAATATGAGAAGGTGTTTTAGACTACAGATCACTTAAAAACACGAGAAAATGTTTTAGACTACAGATTATATAAAATATGAGTAGTATTGGATAAAGTTATGTTAGAGAATTGCTTAATGAGTGGATCACAAAATGCATGCACAAGATGGACATCTGTAAAACAGTCATTTACATTGTACAGAGAAAAAGAATAAAGAGAACTTCATTCATTTTTTCGATTTTTTACATATAAGGTTTGGATATGTCCATTACTTTTTGATTTTGGTCTTAATATATTATACCTTGTTGTATTTTACATTTTGTTTTTATTGACTGCAAAGTTTTTTTTTCCTTGGGGAGTCTTAAAAGTTGTTGTCTAGGGTCAGTTAGGAAACATTAATTTTGAATTCATTGATTGAACAGGAATTAGATCTAGGTAATTACTAGTAAGAGCTGTGAAACAATTTTCTTATTTAAGGTATTGATCAACATTCCTCTCCAGCTACAACTACCCTGAGTCTAAACCTGCTGTGTTGACTTTTTCACACCTACCTGCCCAATCCTTGTTGTGCTTTCAAACTCAATAGCTTTTAGCTGCATGCCCCTACTGTAAATTAGACTTTGGAAGGCCCTCCCACTGCTAATTCTACTGGGCATTGATAACTTAAACTGATAAAGCACTCCCATTAGACTCTTGAACCTTGAGTTAGTCTTTGTTTCATATTATCCAATTTCAATTAGAGCACATTATATTCAGAGTATTAATCTGACTTGCGTATTGTTCTTTTCTGCATTTTCCATGCTTTAACCAAAAGTCAACTGTTTGCATTTTTACCTTCTTTTGGGAACTTAGTATTATAGTATCCCTCATAATAGTGGGAGAGTTGTGAATTGCTGCAGGATCTGAGTGTCTTTTAACACATTTCTACTGCACTTTTACTGTTTACATTTTACATGGTCTGGGGATCTTAGTCTGGTAGTTTTGATCACAGTAGTGATGGGATTGTGAATTGCTGCAGGATCTGAGCTTCATTTATTATATTTATGCTGTATTTTATTGTTTACTGATTGGATTCCTTTCTGTTTCATTTCCTACAACCTGTTCTGAGCTGTGCAGTAGTGGTTTGCAGTACCCTGTATAGACACAGGCACCTGGAGTTGTAATTTTCCATATCAAACTTCCTCTGATATTTTCTCAAGTATATAGAAGAGTGTAGAGCAGCTAGTTTGCTCACTGAGGAGCATTACCCCAAGACTGTTGTTTTAGATCAGTCTTAAACCTCATCCTCCCAGCCAACAACTCCTAATTTAGTTAGTTACAAACTCCTGTTGTGTGGATCACAAAAAAAAAAAGGATTTGCAGCAATAGGTGTGTGCTTTCCTACTGTCTCTGAAGCCAGCCTGGTGGAGATGGGCATCCTGAGACAATGTAGCAATTGTCTTATATTTACTGACAACAAGCTTATTCTTAAGCAGACTGACACTATGTAAGAGATGTAACTGCATTATATTTTTGAGGCAAAGCTCTCATATACATGCACTGATATCTCTAATCATTTTCCTTGTAACACACAAACTACACCTACTGTGGATCAGACACATAATCTCACATATGCTGAGGTTGTTAAATGCAATTTGCCAACACTTCAAAATCCTCATATACTCTATCCTCAGAAGCCTTCCAAACACTCTGCAGAGACAACACTCCCTGTGACACATACAACCACATCTCACAATTTCTCTTCCTCTAAGCCCTTAAGGCAAACTGCCATGCAACCCAATATATTGGTCATTGGTGACTCTATTGTGATGTTGTGATATTGCAGACTCTATTGTGATGTGAAAGAACTAGAAAGAGGGGCTGCAGAGGTGGAGCTACTGCTAAACTGAAGAGAATCCCCCACAGGCCTGCATTACCTTCAGTATTACTTGCAAATGTCTACTCAATGGATAATACGATGGACTATCTGAGAATGGAGCTCACAAAAATAAGGTGAGGGACACTTGTTTGTTCATTTTCTCTGAAACTTAGTTGCATAATAACATTAGTGACAATGCTGTGAACCTAGCTGCTTCCAAGACTAAGGATAGCCAGAAGACATCCCATGCTGTCTTCTAAACAGGCTAAAACATAAACTAGCATCACCATTAAGTACTTTCTTCAATCATAGCCTAACCACAGGCTTTGTTTCTGTGGAATGGAGAACAGCAACAGTTATTCCCCTCTACAAAGGTGGCCTAGCAACAGGCCCGGGAAATTAAAGACCCATAAGCCTGACCAGCCTTATCTGTAAGGCTATGGAACATATAGGATCATAGGAGATTAGTAGGCTAATGGCTCTGGGGGCCTTACAAGCCTAGCCAAGAAATTTGTGGTTGCCCATCCACTCATCAAGGTTGCGCTTGAAGAGGGTCAGTGACATACTTTGCTTGACGTGTATAGAGAGTCTATTCCATAGATGGGGCAGGCTCTGGGAGACAAACCTGTCTCTCCAGCAGATTTTGTCAATGTCACATATTAGATTTAAGCCTTATAATCGGGTACTATGGGAGGAGTTAGACTTACGGATATGAGCAATCTGTAGGATACAGAGTAGAGTGATAGTGATTTGAGCTTGTCCACATAGGACATGTGTTGGAGGTCATGGATTCCCTTTGTGAGGTATTTCTGTGACCTTTTCAGGTGGTGCAGGTATTTGGAGAGGTACATACCAAATGGGAGGTTGTACTCAATTATTGGCCTAATGAGGTAGGAGTACAGAGAGGTAATAACCTCCTTTTTTCTGGATGCAATTCCTTTACTTATGAGATGAACCAAGTAAAAGGCTTTTCTTACCACTGTTGCTACATGATGGTCAATTGTGAGATTGTTGTCAAATTGTGTACCCAGGTCTCTCACCACAGTCATTATGGATCTCATAAATAAAGACATAGGCAACCTCCAAACCCTGCATCCTACAAAACTTAGCTTTGTCAAAGGCAGATCCTGCCTGTTAAATCTGGTGGACTTCTTTGAAAATGTGACCAGGGCCACTGACGAGGGCAAATTTGTGCACACGGCATACCTTGGTTTGGCAAAGGCTTTTGACACAAACCCACATTCAGGCATTACTGATAAGCATAGCACACTGAATGTAACCCCCTTTATTGTAAGATGAGTTGCCAACTGGCTCACAAACCGAACGCACACTATCAAAAGTGGGTGACTCCACATCAACCAGCAGACCTGTAACCAGCAGGGTGACACAGGGATCAGTGCTGGCCCACTACTGTTTGGTATATACTTCTCAGAAGTTCAGGTCAAAACTACGGGGTTGTGGTTGACCAAGTTTGCGAACGACTGAAAACTAGATGCAATCATTGAAGTCACAAATAATGCCAGTATACTCTAGGAGGGTCTCAAGCAGACTAACAACGGGTGTATTAATCATCATTCCCTTCAGCACAAGCAATGTTTCTTCACACTATCACATCAACAACAATACCCTAAGTACCCATGAAGTGGTAAGGGACCTGCTACCTTAACTTCAACCACCATGTGTCTACTGTAGTAAGGAAGCACACTTGATTAGTAAAGGCATTGCTTCGACAGCAAAAGAGGTTATAACCCCTCTATACTCGGCACTAATCCAGCCCATAATTGAGTATAATGCTCAGTTCAGTATGTACTGTACAAAGCACCTGCAGCAACTGGGGAGACCTCAAAAATTTCTAACAAAGAAGATCAAGGGGCTCCAGCATGTGCCTTACACAGACTGACTAAAGTTTCTGTCACTATACTCCGTATCATATATAATTCTTAGGGGACACTTATTCCTGGCCTACAGAGCAATCTAAGACTCAAACCTAATAAACTTGCTGCATATCAGTAAATCAAATGGGACTAGGACTACCTGTTTCAGGGACCTAAATATGGCCTGCAACTTAAGTAGGACATGCTGGAGGGACACATTTATCTCCCAGTTACTGCCGCATCTTTGGAAAAGGCTAACAATTCATGTGAAACAGAGCACCTCTATGACACCGTTCAAGAGGAACCTGGACCAGTGGATGGGGCACCATAAATTCTTACTGAGGATAGTGCTGACAACCCTCCTGGACATGGGTAGTCATGACTAAATGCAATCTTGGGTATTGACTAGCATCGCCATGGTATTAAATTGGGATGAAACAGGCTTAAAATGTCCTCAGGGTCAATAGCCTATTTATTTCCTATGATCCTTTATCTTCTACAAGGCATTTTTTCAATTATGTACTTAACCTTAAGGGGAACACCCAACAGTGTGCTGAACGAATAGTAAATGGAATTCCTATAGTGAACCAGAGGATATAGTAAATTTGCTGGATGATAAATTAGCTCCAGTTTTACCCCATCACTTTAGTTACCCCTCCCCAGGAAATACCCTCTACCATTTCCCCCCAACTATCACTAAAGAATAAGTCCTCACTGCAGTCTACAAACTGCAGGCACTGCATCAGTGGGTGCTGATAATATCCTAGGATGCCTCTTTTTTTAATTTCTCCAAGTCTTTTGAGTTTCTAATACCATGACGGGAATGGACCCCATTCCCAAGTCAAAGTATGATTAAAGCTCATGAAATTAGTATTGTTTCAATCTTTGATGTTAACCAGAAGTGCTCTTCACAGCACCCACAATGTGCAAAATAATGACTCTTTCTGCAATTATTATGGAGTTACATGTATTGGTAACATATCTAAGTACGACTGTAAATTCTTTTTTATAATACCCATTGCTCCTACTACTACTGGAACTGTCTGGGTATCCTTCTTCCACTTTGCTTTGTTTCTGCCTGCAAGTCCTGATATTTTATGACTTTGTGTCTCTCTGTATGTAAGACACTGTAGTCACTCGGTGTGGCGATTTCAATGATCAGTGCTACTTTTGTCTTCTTTTCATGGACCACTATATCTGGTTTCTCATGTCTATTTTTTGAACTGTTGGTAATGGATAATCCCATGTGATAAAAACTTCATAATTTTCTATGATGCTTTGTGGTTCATGTTTCCAGTGTTTTTCAACTATTTCAGTATTATGATGTATGCACAATCCCCAGTGCAACAGTCTTGCCACATTATTATGCCTTTCGGTATACAGTCATTCTGTCATTAATATATCCCAACCAGCAACAAGATGTGTGACTGTTTCCAGTTCTGTTTTACAAAACCTACATTTGTTTATTTCTCCCACATGTTCTTTGTAAACCAACGTGTATGTAGTCAACTATCTTGGGTCGCCAATATTAACCTTTCATCTTTTGTTTTAAATTCACCTCTCCTTAACCATTTCTGTGTTCAATCCTGATCAACATGAGGTTGTTCCAAGAGTTTTGTTGCACTTGCAACTATATTTATGCATTTTCTACATTTCTTGGCTTCTCATCTGATCCTTCACCTTATATTCTTTCTTTTTTGGCACATTCAGTTGCTGCCTGATTTTTATGTACTTCTGGTTTGGTTTCCATTCCTGCTTGACACCAATATGCTTCTGCTAAACTAAGCAGAAAAGTCATCTTAGACTTATTCTCCTCATGTTTCAAAACCTTTACTACATTTAGGTCTTATGAGGTTAGCAGATGTGTATGCAGTCCCATAATTTCATATCTATACATGTAATCAATTTCGAGGATGCCCATACCTCCTTCAGAATGGGGGATATATGATCTTGGTATGCGATGATTTTTATAAATTATTTGATGAGCATGAAGCATCCTACTTGTTTTCCTGTCCAACCAGTCCACAGTAAATCATTCCAAAACTGTTAAGTTAGGATAGAAAGAGCAAATTGGTTTATAGCTTGAACTTTGTTCCTAGATGTCAATGCTGTTTTCAGTATTAATTTTAGTCTTCTAAAATATTCCTTACTAAGTTATATTCACATTTGTTTATGTTTTATTGTTGATCCTTCAATTCCAAATATTTATGCACTCCCTCTTGCTCAAGTTCTTTTGTATCTTATTCCTGTCCCAAACTGATGTTTTCTTGGTGCTGCAGCTTTCCTGCTTTAAAGGTTGCTTTTGTTGACATTCTTATATCATCTGAAAAAGTTTTGACCACTTGCAGCTGTGCTTTCAGTTCCTCATTTGATGAACTATACAGTTTTAAATCATCTACAAAAAGATGAGAAGTCTTTATAGTTTACTGTTTTCTGAGAGCCAAATTGTAGCCATGCCCTAATCTGTTAAGTAGACAGCTTAATAAGTTAAGAGCAAGATAAAAGAGCAGCGGTGACAGAGGGTCACCCCGAAATACCCCCCTTTGAATTTTTATCCCTGGAATAATAATTTGTCCTTTATCATGGCTTAACTGCAAAGTGGTTTGCCACTGTTTCATAGTCACTGTAATGAAATCAATCAGTGTAGGGTGTATCCTATATATTTTTAAGCAATCTTTTATCTATGAATGTGGGATACTGTCAAATGCCTTTTTGTAGTCTATCCATGCCATACTTAGATTCTTCCCTTTTTTACAGTTCTCCATTATGACTTTATTTAACAGCAAATGATCCATTGTTCCATATGACTTTCTTTTATTGCTTTTTGTTCTATTGCCATGATTGAGTTTTCTTCAATGACTAAACTCTGTCGGCATCAATTCTAGTGAATAGTTTATACATCGTCAGAAGGCAAGTTATTGGTCTATAGCTTTTAGCATAGCTTGCAGGTTCACTCTTAAGTAGGAGTATGTTTTTTTTTTCTGTTGTTAGTCTGTTCAGGATGTGGGTCTAAATAGGTTCTACTCATGGCTAAGTCTTCATGTAAAGATGTTATTACTTTGGCCAGAAGTTAGATACTACATCTGGGGCCTGGGGTTTTCCTATTAGAAACTTTTCTTAACTTGCTCTGGCCCTTACTTCATCCCATTTCACATCCTATACATTTGAACTTCTTATTCTTTCTTTTACTTAATCTATCCATTTAACATCTTTGTTATGTTCCACAGGAACTTCCTAGATGTTTCACCAAAATGTATCTATTTCTTCTTCTTTAGGTGGTGTTTCAATTCCTTTTGCCTTGTATCCCAGTTGTCTATAAAACTTCTTTGGGTAATCAATAAATTGCTTTTTTTCTACTTTTCCTTTACATTTATCTGCATATCTTCTAAGTTTTTCTGCATGTGCTGATATTTTTAGTTTATTATTTGAGACAGTGCACGGTAGATCCTGAGCTGTTCTGATACTGTGCATTGCTTTTATCACTTTTATCTTTCTGAATATTTTTGTTGATTTGTTCCCTCTTCTATACTATTCATAACAGTGAAACTTCTTGTCTTAATTCCTTTATAGTTTTCTCTATTTGATGCTTCTATAATGGCATTCACTTTCTTCCCTTCCTTTCCCTTACTACCCCATGTTTTTGTGGTAAGACTTTATCTATTATTAATTTAACTACACAGTAATATATCCTATTTACTTTGTTATATCACATGAATCTCTATAGACAGTTCTAATTACTGTGCTCATTTGTTTTATCAAATTCTAACTTTTTAGATTAGACTTTCTGTAGTTTATTTGTTTTGTTGATCTTAATATGTCTGTCCATTTCTATTAAACCAAGCAACTGTTTCCTTAGATCATTTTCTTCTAAACTTGAGGGTGCATGCTTTGTTCTCCATTTCCTGCATGCTTTCTATAGAAAGTTTCAGAGCATCTTCCTATGCCACATTCTCTTCAGTTTCATCCTGTGTCATCTGTTGCTGTTTCATATGGGAGGCTGGGAACTCACTGGCCTATCTCTTCACAACATTGACTGTATCAGTATTGACACTGTTTCCCTTGCTGTGCAACTTCAGCTGAACATTTGTACTGATTTCCTATGGAAGGCTCCAACTTATCTTCATATGGCAACTTATCATGTTTCCCACTCTACTGGTTTCTCCTTAATTTGGGGATCCATTGCTCTATCCTGCTGTGATGTTATCTGAGTTAGATTTTCTACACTAAATCCTCCGCTTCACAGGTAATCTGTAACCTCAGTTTCTATTTCTTTAACTTCTCCATTACTAGTCCTCTTTTACACTTTCCTCTTTGTTTTCTTATTTTTTTGCATTGTAAAATTTTATATGTTCGTATGCCTTTGCCTGTATTTATCTTCAAATATCTTTGGTGCTGCTGTTTTTGCATTGATTAGTTTTGCTTTCTCCTTTGCATAAATATTACACCATATTAAATCTCTTTTTATTCCCATGTCCATATTTCTTCTTTAGATGTCTCCTGCTGTTCTTATTTCTCCTTACTTTGGGGACTCATTGTTTCTTCATTCTGTGATGTAACCTGTGTTGGAGTTTCTGCAGTAAATCCTTCACTTTGCAAATATTCCATAATTTCATCTTCTATTTTTTAACTTCTACATTACTAATCTTCTGTTCTAAATTCCCTCTGTGATCTTTCTTTATTGTAAAATTTTCTACATCTGGATACCTTTGCCTGTATTTCTCTTCAAATATCTTTGGGGATGCCTTTTTTGTGTTGATTAATTTAACTTTCTGCTTTGCATAAATATTGCACCATATCAGATCTCTCTTTCTTTCCCATGTCTATATATATATATATATATATATATATATATATATATATATATTTATATATATATACATTTTTATACCCTTCAAAAGTCTCTGGATTTTGTTATTTATATTTTCACACTTCCAGTCACTTCTTTTTCCAAGCAGCCCAAGGTTTCTTGATGTATATAATGTTTTTTTCATAAATCTGTTGTATTAATGAACACACATTCTTATTTGAAGCTTCTAACAGTTTTTCTTGTAGAAATATTTTTCTTTTCTCTAATTTCTCTCTTAATCTTTTTGTGTATCTTATGGATTAGCAAGGAGGAAGTAAGGATAGCTATGAAGAGAATGAAGAATGGAAAGGCTGTTGGCCCAGATGACATACCTGTGGAAGCATGGAGGTGTTTAGATGAAATGGCAGTGGAGTTTTTAACCAGATTGTTTAATGAAATCTTGGAAAGTGAGAGGATGCCTGAGGAATTGAGAAAAAGTGTTTTGGTACTGATTGTTAAGAATAAGGGTGATGTGCAGAGCTGTAGTAACTACAGAGGGATTAAACTGATCAGTCACAGTATGAAGTTATGGGAAAGAGTAGTGGAAGCAAGGTTAAGAAGGGACGTGATGATTAGTGATCAGCAGTATGGTGTCATGCTGGGAAAGAGCACTACAGATGCAATGTTTGCTCTGAGAGTGTTGATGGAGAAGTACGGAGAATGTCAGAAGGAGTTGCATTGTGTCTTTGTAGACTTAGAGAAAGCATATGACAGGGTGCCTAGAGAGGAGTTGTGATATTGTATGAGGAAGTCAAGAGTGTCAGAGAAGTATGTAAGAGTGGTACAGGATATGTATGAGGGTAGTGTGACAGCGATGAGGTCTGCGGTGGGAGTGACAGATGCGTTTAAGGTGGAGGTGGGGTTACCTCAAGGATCAGCTCTGAGCCCTTTCTTATTTGCAGTGGTGATGGACAGGTTGACAGACGAGATCAGACAGGAGTCCCCGTGGACTATGATGTTTGCAGACGACATTGCGATCTGTATTGAGTGTAGGGAACAGGTGGAGGAGACCCTGGAGAGATGGAGATATACTCTAGAGAGAAGAGGAATGAAGGTCAACAGGACTAAGACAGAATATATGTGTGTGAATGAGAGGGAGGATAGAGGAATGGTGAGGATGCAAGGAGTAGAGGTGGCGAAGGTGGATGTGTTTACATACTTGTGTTCAATAGTTCAGAGTAACAGTGAGTGTGGAAGAGAGGTGAAGAAGAGAGTACAAGCAGGATGGAGTGGGTGGAGAAGAGTGTCAGGAGTGATTTGTGACAGACGGGTACCTGTAAGAGTGAAAGGGAAGGTCTACAAGAGGGCAGTGAGACCAGCTATGTTATATGGGTTGGAGACAGTGGCATTGACAAAAAGGCAGGAGTTTGAGCTGGATGCGGCAGAATTAAAGATGTTAAGATTTGTACTGGGTGTGACGAGGGTGGACAGGATTAGGAATAAGTATATTAGAGGGTCAGCCCAGGTTGGAAGGTTTGGAGACAAAGTCAGAGAGGCACGATTACGTTGGTTTGGACATGTGTTGAGGAGGGATGCTGAGTATATTGGGAAAAAGATGCTAAGGATGAAGCTACCAGGTAACAGGAAAAGAGTAAGGCCTAAGATAAGGTTTATGGATGTGGTGAGAGAGGACATGCAGGTGGTTGGTGTGACAGAGCAAGATGCAGAGGACAGGAAGAAATGGAAGCAGGTGACCTGCTGTGGCGACCCCTAACGGAAACAGCCGAAAGAAGATGATGATGATGATGTGCCTGGAAATTCTGATCACCTTGATAATAGATAATTTCTTTCTTATCTTCAATAGTCTACTCTATTGGCTTTAGTGCTCTTTTTTGGCCTTTCAGTTTTTGTGATTTTTGTGGATTTCTACTTCCTTATGCAATGGGGGTGGGGGGCATCCTCCCCCTGGGCCTGGCCTAGCTCCATTGTAGAAATGTTTCCATGTCTTGAGGATTCTACACTGTCATTTTTTCCAGTCCTGGCACCAGTGCACCTACCAGGATTGGGCACTTTTTTATCCTGGGTCTTGTGCATCCAGCTAGCTTTTTTATTTTTTAACATACTTCTCACCATGATATATGCTATAAAAATACAGTGTATATATCAGTGTCATCTTGGTGAAATTTTGTGAAAAACGGGGTCCACCTCATGAAGGTACTCACCAAGATTTGAGGATGAATTCAATTCCAGCAATACTACTCTCCTTTGCTTGGTGACTTATCACCTCTCCATTCAGACTCCTTATATAGCTTGAAACATAACTTGTCAGGCCCACTAGAAACTCTGTTCAACAAGGTCATGCCTACTAAAACTGGTGGACTTTTTTGAATAGGTCACTAGAGCTATGGCTGAGGGCAAGATGGTGCATACTACTACTACTACGAACTAGCAATGAAATTTAACCCAGTACCTCACCTGGGTATTATAGATAAACTCATAAAT
The DNA here is from genome assembly GCF_019279795.1 of Protopterus annectens. Lineage (NCBI taxonomy): Eukaryota > Metazoa > Chordata > Ceratodontiformes > Protopteridae > Protopterus > Protopterus annectens. Next base: position 1,399,228,235 of record NC_056729.1, read on the forward strand.
CTAGACAAAAAAACATATGTCACCCAATGGATAACAAAATGGTTCACGGATAAAGCACATGAAGTTAGGGTAGGTCATCAGCAAAACAGGCTTGGTACTGGGATCTCTTCTGTCTAGAATATATGTCTCTGAAATCAAGGCAAATGTAGAGTGCCTTTGGCTGACAAGTTTTGCTGATGACTGCAAGCTGGGTGCTATCATTGAATCATGGAAATATATAGATATCCTCCAGGAGGGACTGACACAGACAAATAACTCGTGCCAGAGCCATGGCCTAAAACTTAATTAAGACAACCCCTTCCCTACAAATTGCAACATTGATAACACTCCTCTAAGACTAGACCTAATGGTAAGGGACTTGGGAACTCAGGTTGACAGTAACCTGAACTTTGATCACCCTGTGTACATGGGTGTGAGAAAATCCTTATATATGTCAAAACTTATAATTGAAGGCATGGCATCCAGATCTAAGGAGATCATAGTCAGACTACACTCAGTTCTTATGAAACCAATAATTGAATACAATGCATCCTTCAGCATGTACCTGACCAGGCATTTGGAACAGCTTGAACAGCAACAAAGGTTCCTCAATAAAATAATACAGGGCGTAAATTACATGTCCTATGTGGACTACCTCAAAGCCCAGTCCCTGTATTTGGTGTCCTACAGACTTCTAATGGGTGATCTATAATCTGCAAGACATTCTCCAATCCAGCCCTGATAGATATGATAAACATTCAAAAAACAAACAGCACTAGAATTACATGATCTAAGGATCTAAACCTCATCTGTGACATAAACAAAATATGTTGGAGGAGAGGTATATGTTTCAGGGATTAACCATTCTCTGGAACAGACTCTCCATTCATGTGAAGCAGAGCTCTTCCCTAAGCCTATGAAAATGCAATTTGGGCCAATAGATACATGCATTGTAATTATATACCTCTGTGTCTGTTCCAGAAGCATAGAAGGATAGAGAACTGACTATTGGCCATGTGACCCAAAATTGAGTAGTGGCTTGGAAGATTGATGGTACAGGCAGGAAGGATGAATATTCCCATTCTAGGGAGAAGGAAATGTGCTCAGGGACACATGTGCATGAGTTGATTTCTCTGTAGGAGTCTGGGGCAACAGCTCTGTGGTGCGGTGCCTACAGTGGGGTGGGGGTGCCAGTCATGCTGATGGGCAGAGCAGCTGTAATATCCATTACACATGCTACCCATTGGGAGTGCAGTGAGGCACAGGAAGAAAATAAAACAAAATTCAGATTCATTCTGGGTGTGTAAATTCATGAAACAATCACAAAATAACACAATATAATTCACATAGAATAGCAGTAAAGAACAGAATAAAATGTTTGAAAAACAGCATCAAAACAGTAAAAAGTAATATAAAATGCTTGAAATTTGGTGGGTACAGAATATATAAAATACAGGTGTAATTGTAGCCTAAAATTTCAACATTATACTGAGTGTCTATTTACAACAGATACTATTTATTGATTTTTATTTTTCATTTGTTAACCAGGTAAATTCATTGGTTCAAAGACCCTTTTAGGCAGGAACTGAGTCATGGTAGTGTAACAATTACAAAACAAATACAAAATAATGAAAGGTAGTGCATAATTTCATAAATAGGGATTAAGTAATCCAGAGAAGCATTAAACTAATTTACAGGATTCACAATATGTAGAATGTGCTCATGAGAGAATGCAGCAATGTAGTACTAACTGTGAGATACATTGCAGTGCAGTGTTAGTTTGGATAAGCATAAATGTATACTATATGTATCTTTATTCAGCAGGTAGGACTAACAATGAAGTTCACAATATACACCTGCTAGAAGCTCTACACAACTTAATGTGCAAAGTCTTCTTGACACTCAAACTAGGGGCATAACAAAAATACTGTAGTGTGTACAGGGAGTCTGCTACATCTACCTGAGTCTGGAGTTCTTGCATACCATTATCTCACAGCCAGGGAGTCGGGCATCTTGTACCTCACATAACCAATTACATATGTGGATGAGGTATGGCAGCTATCGGGAGAGAGAATGGACTTCTGAACCACACATGTACACAGCAGCTGCATTCAGGCAAGGTTAGTTATACAGCCGTGGGGAATGAGTGTGAGGGGGTAGGAATGAAGGTGTGGGTTTCAAGCAATGATCGGAAGAGGGATTTAGTCTTAGGAAGGGAATAGCTTAAGGTTTAGGGAAGCAAGCAAGGATTTTAGGTTTAGAGAGGGGGAGTAGAGTTTTAGGGTTAAGTACTGGGAGTGTCATTTTAGATTTAGGGAACAGGAGGGAGCAGGGGGGACTTTAGAGTTGGGGGGAATGTAGCTTTAGTGTCAGAGAATGATCAGGAACATTAGGTTTAGGGAGAAGAGTACTTTGGTTAAACTTAGGGGCAAGGTGGGAGTTTTAGGGTTAGAGTTAGGGTTCTGGTAGGACAGTTCAGTAGGATTGGGTTGTGGGGGGTATAGGTAATTCACTAGGATAGGATTAGAGCAAGTGGCAATGAACAAGTGTGTCATGAGCAACTAGCACACAATTACTTGTGGTAGTCCTGTGAAAAGGGCATTTATACAGGCCAGCATAAAGAATGTCAACTTGAGAGGGCATTAATAGGGAGTATACCAATGAAAGAGCAATACACAAAAATGAAAATTGTCTAGTTACATTGAATGTAGTAGATGTGAAACTGGACTGAATGTATTTTTTGTAGTTAGGGGTGACATTTTTATGTTTCAATAGCAATGCAGTATTTTTAAAAAGAGGATACACTCAGCAAACAAAATTGATTCAACTTAAATCTTTAAAATGCATATGTAGAATTATGTTGATGAATATGACACAAAACACAAATTAGGCAGGTCTGAACATAGCAGACTGTTGTGCAGGTTGTTAAGGTGTCAATAAAATACCTTGAGAATTTAGTTTGCCCAGAGTGACCTTACGTAATTCTGTGTTGTTTATTTTCAGCTTGAAATTAACATCATTACCTTCTTTAGCCTTGCCTTCATCTAGTGATCTAAGTGTTGCTTTAGAAAATAAAATTAGCACGTTTCTTAATAAATAAAAGCGAAGATGTTGGCTACAACATTTAACTTGCTTTCTTTGGACACTTTTGTATATGGAAAAAATAGTTTCTTTGTGTCTTAATGGTTTGAAATTAAATATTAGGCCTTTAAACTGTCATGCGACTCAGGAAATCCAAAACCAAGAGCATCTTGGTAAGACTTACCTTATTAAGGCATGCAGGCAGTTCTGAATGTATATTTAAACAGTCTTGCATGTTTAGTTATTTTAATTTTACTTCTTATCTGAGTCTGCAGTGTGAAGAGCTTTCTGACCAGTTAAATTTTCACTATCATTATGATACTGTAAGAATAGTTGTATTAACATTGAAAAGATTGAACTAAATATTATCCTTGTCAGTATAAGAAAATGGCAGCCATTATTTATTTGAAAATAGGTATTTATGAAAGATTTCCTGAAATGGTGCTAAGTTCTTGCTGTGCCTCAAAGGAAGGTTAACAGCAATAAGACAGAATCAAAATTATTACACATATCACAGAGTATAACTAATATAAAGAAATACATACTGATATGGTAGTGTCTTTCAAGTAATACTTCAATGAACAGCTTATCTTCTTAGCAATGTGTGAGCATATCCTTTTATCATTACACCACCATATAATGAAAGGAGAGAACTATTATGTGTAAAAAAGTGACTGTAATATTTGATACAATGTCTGGCGGTAGAGTTCTAATTGCCTATTTTTGTGTTCTCTACAGGCAGTCTTTATACTCTGCTATCTGAGTCATGCTGCTGTCTGCCCACTTTCTAGTTCATATACGCAGCACTCAAACAATTTACTGTCATTTGAAAACTGCTAATGGAAACTGAAAACCTTGCAAGGCAGCACAGCTAATAAAGCAGAGTGAAAGATAACTGCCTCTGCTATAAAAAAAAATCATTGTTTTATTTATTTAAATTTATATTATTATTATTATTATTATTATTATTTTTTTTTTTAAGGAAAACTGTTAGTCAATGAAATGCTCAAAAAACATTTATGGCGGAAATCAAGTAGTGCAATTAATCAACATGATTTGTTGTAATACCTTAAGTATTCTGTATTTAAACTGCTTAATCCAGTGACTGTACCTGAGAGTCACATGGGACAACTGCATATAATAAACTGGTTTGTACAAACTGCTTTTAAATGGATCCTTCTCTAAGCTTTCCCCGGCTGTTTATTTCAGAGAGTAAAAGCTGTAAGCTCCTAAGTTGTTTCAACCTGTAGTTTGATCTGTTGCATACAGGTTACACAATGAATCTCACATTACCCTTAATTTTGTTACATACTCATTACAAAATATATTCTAAATCAGACCCTGCTAAATATTGCTGATAGAATCCACATTATTACTTGTGCTATTTTCAATCATAGTTTCATTTTCAAAAAATGTTCTATTTACAGCATTCCTTTTTCACATCAAAAGCAAAATACTTACATTTTCCATTTTTTCTATTATTTCATCCTCCTTCATAGTTACTGTGAGCCCTTGAGCACCTTGGATTAGCAACTGTTACTTCTAAATATAAAAGTAATAACAAACCACAAAAAAGAAAAAAATATAAACTGATATTAAAAACAATAAATGAATGGATACAACTACCAGTAGCAACTTTATTTGTTTAGCGCTTTCGTCAGTTCCATACTGACTTCATCAGAACAACAAGTTTCAAAATTACCACCCCTTTTATAATACACCCCAGAATCACATGACATGTTTAATTGACAACATTAAATTCCTAAAACACAGGAAAAAACATTGCATTGTGTTCTTAGGTTTTTAACTATATAAAGTGTTTTGTACATATACATCACCATCCCTACCAATTTAATACATTGTTTTTTATACAAGTAAACACCTATTACAACTTTAGTTATAATAATAATGCTTTCAACTTTAAAACACAGCTAATGGACACAGTTCCATTTAAACCTGGGGGGTATTGACATTATACATTAGTTGCCATTTCAGTTCTTTGTACTCAAAATGTAAGTCCAATGGCCCACCACTTGGCATTCAGCACATGGCTATCTCTACAACTTAAAAACTTTCTGAAAACTCACTGCAGATTCATGAAGTGTGTGTGTGTGTGTGTGTGTGTGTGTGTGTGTGTGTGTGTGTGTCTGTGTCTGTGTCTGTGTGTGGGGTAAAGATTGAAGATTATTTTAAGCTAATTACTATTTGCAAGTCATTATGGAGCTTTGAACATAATGCACTGACTAAGTAGAATGTGCCAGTAACTGAATATAGTAGTTTAAACACAGGGCCATTTATCACGACATACAGATGATGCAAGAAACTAATCATGTTTTCCACACATCTTAGCAAATATACTACACAACTGGTTTGGGCTGTTCCCCTTCACAAAACTCATATTTATTTTTCATACTTTGCTCTTTTAGCCTCGACTAGTTTGAATATCAGACAATTTTATCACTATGGCAGGGTGTGGAGGGGAGGATGTCCGTCATCCTATTATTAACTCCATAATACACATTGCAACTCTCCCTATTTGTGTGTGCTTTTATCTCCCTTCCTTTAGCTCTGATGAAGATGTTAGCATATGCATGTGGATGTTTGTTTACACTGAAGTATCCTGTAGCAAATTTCCATGAATTATTTGACATTCTTTCCTTATATGCTCATATAGACAGGTATGGAAACAGAAAATGATGGCAAATAAGGACTGCATGGGTTTAGGTAATCTGTGCTCTATCTACTTCTGTAATCTAATGGGCATTTACCTTTTCATCTTCTTCCTACTTCCTCCACTTTAATGTTGCCAGTTTTGCCACTTTTGCAGATGGCAGTTCTATGTGTCAACATCTCAGAGAAAAATAGACCTGGGATATGCCATGAATTCACAAACCAGTAAATGAAACATACCACTGCAAGCTTCTATTCAGCCAAAAACCTCACCCTGAAGCTTTATTTTCAAATTGTGTTTGTTGGACAAACATTTGTACTTCCTCCTTAGCATGTACTTTGTCAAAAATGATGTTTTCCCTCCATGGAAAATACTTTGAAGATGGCTGGGTGTAGCAGTTTGACTTTCATGCCTGCTTTTTGACATTCCTTAAATAATGGAATATATTTATATTTACTCCTCTTGCCTGGTGTATACTGAGTAATCATTCTCCACAAGCACTCTACTGACTGTCACTTTTAACACTTTATCCTTCTGCCACAGTTTTGTCAGAATCCACTCCTTCTGCCAGTAAAACTGCATTTTACTATTAACGGTCTAAGCTGTTTTCTAGTAAAAAAATTTGGAGCATACAAATGATGTGCCCTTTCAGTTAACAGTTCCTGTTGTGGAATACCAGTCCAGTTGCTTATTTGTGCTTTCATAAAATTAATGCAGTCTGTTCCTTCCAACTTCCTCTGGTATAGCATAACATCTCAGGTTTTCCCTACGTGCTCTATCCTCCAACTCTATTATTTTTTGAAACATCTCTTCTTTGCAGTCTCATATTGTCAGCCTTTTCCTCATTTCAAACTCTGAGTTTTGCAGTTCTGCCACATTATCTGAATATCTGTTTAAAGCTTCTTCCAATTTTCCAGCTTTTTATTGTTTGTGTTGATATACTTCATCAATGTTTTGTTTATTTTAACCAGTTCTGTGTGCAGCTGCTTTATACTCTCCTCTGGGTTACTGGAAGTCATGTCTGGAACTTTTGCTGCTTCTTGCTGAACAACTGCAGTACTCCCCTCAGTCTATGTTTCTTTCTTACCTTTTGTATCTGATTTGCCTCCAGGTCCTTTATATTTCTTTTTTTCCTGGGATCCAGGAAGTGCACAGTAGCCAGTTACTGAAATTTACCCAGAAATGTAGGTCCACTGGCCTTCTTTGCTAAGTTTCTGTTTTCAGACTGGGAGAGCCAAAATTAAGCTGTTGCTCAAGGTTCAGCCACCTTGGAAGTCCCTTTGCATTATTCTCTTACTTAGAACCACCTGCATCATATACATTCTTAAATGGGACTGTTATCTGTTATTTTAGGAAGTCTCCTTTTCTGCATTTTTTAATCATTCTTTCTTACTTATTTACATTTTATTCACTATAGTTTCATTCATAATTTCTGTCTTTTCTGTCTTCCTTTATGTACTTCAGTTTTCCATTTGCTGTTTCTGTTTCCAAGGATAGTTCACTTGGCATACATTCTTGTTTTCTTAATTCACACAATCCCACACAGATAACTTTTAAAGGCCAAACACATATTAGATATATACCCCACGCATATCAGTCTTCACAAAATCTGTCTCACATTTTTATTAATGTGGCCAGAAGCTCCTCTTACATATTTCTTGGTATACTTGGTTAAAATATCACCCTGGTCCCATCCACCTAGTACAATGGCATCTGGGAGATACTGCAATATGCCTATCTCACTTTTCAAAATAACACTGATCTCATGTACTTTCTTTCACAAACCAAACTCATTCAAAAGGTTCATTAATGTTGCAGTCACTTCACATTTTAATTTGGGCCATAGTGATATTTCTTTTTTATCCAGCCACTTCTTATACCAAAACTGAACTCTAATTTCTTTCTTTATTTGTTTTAAGTCTGCATTAATTTGATTAAATTACATTTTGATGTTATTTATATTTATTTTAATTCTTTTATTTTATTTAGGTAAGTGGACTGAGCAAAACGTTTTATTTCCACCACAGCCTGATGCGGATAATAAAATGCAATAAAACAAATGTGGAAAATACAAATCACTCAACATATACAATGCCAATATTTAAAAACATACTGCTAGTGAACATCATTTATCATTGCATTTATATGAAAATGCAACAGTATGAATGTATATAAACATCATTACATCTTTTGTTGTAGTACACTGAATCAGTAAAACCTGATTTTTTGCAAATAAACTGTATTAGGGACATTGTCTCTTCCACGCATACACATAATCAGACGACATTATAGTTGACTGTAAATTTCCTGATTGGCACTAGTGCTGTGTTAAAGATTTTGTCTCACTTCTTCTTCAAAATACTGTGTTGTAGTTCATTTTTCTCATTGTGGGGCCATGCACTATCCTAGTCTGCTTGGCCCAGTATGTGTCATAGCTTAGCAAGCCCCTTTCTAGAAAACATAATATGCGTGGCAACAGTTGCAGTCATTTGAAGCTGCTGTTCAATGCTCCTGTGTAATATTTTCCATAATTGCTGAAAAGTGAGAATATGAGCTTTTACAATTTGAAATTTTACAATTTGAACTGATAATGCTTTGCTGTATTATTTTGTTAATGGCACCTGGATGATTCATCATTTCTAACTCCCTGATGCCGTTGGAAAGGAAGATGCCACTGTCTTTGCCATCCCTAGTTGATTTTTCTTGTTTGTTGGCATCACTACATTGCAGTGCAGTGAAAAGGAAATGTTCCCTGGTATGCTGACTAGCAGCCCTTTCCTATATATATATATATATATATATATATATATATATATATATATGTATATATATATATATATATATATATATATATTGGTCGCTGTCATACATTGTCACTTCCCCTACCACTCTTTGCATTGTTTGTGCAGAATTTCTTGATGCAAGAAATACTGTGCTATACTATACTGTACTATACTATAAAATATTTGTACAGAATAAAATATCAAACAAAATAATGTTTTTATGAATATTTGTTAAAATGAGGATAGCATCATACTGATGCATGATGCACAGAAAAAAATCTCTCCAAAAGTACTCATTATGAAATAATAGCAAAGTGGAAAAGAAAAAAAAAATATTGTTTGTGAAGGGCAAGCTGCACCCCCATACCTTCCATTTATGTTCGTAGGTTCATAGTTACTTACTGGGGATGTCGATTTGTGATGATCTTAAAAAGCTTTAGCTTTACATTCTTATGGTAGTTTTTAGCCATTATCCTTCATATACGAATAAGCAAGATGTGGACAGAACAAGGATATGTTGGGACATTTTCTTGGGAGTTGCTCCAACCAGCTAACATTTTATAATAAACTATGAAGTTAACTCAGATGAACAGTAGATTCTTTTGAAATGTGGCAGTATCACAGAAAGCTGAAGTCTAATTCACAAAGCAGACATACTGTTCAATATTTAACATACTTTGTTCACCTTGGTCAATGAATTCTAGTTTCTGTTTCAACAGCAAATGGCTTTATGTAAGTATGTATATGTGTGTGTGTGTGTGTGTGTGTGTGTGTGTGTATATATATATATATATATATGTATATATATGTATATATATATATATATATATATATATATATATATATATGTATATATAAAAGGGTATATATAAGGGTCCCTATCAGATTATCGGTTTCAAAACTTCGAAATTCATATGGCCAGGACCATATGATCAACGTTCTGGAACTCTGAATGGTTTGAATGGAGATTGTGGAACATCGAGGAATGGGAAAGTTTTAGTTTTCTTCAATGTAGTGCGATTTAGCAGTTGGCATATTTAATTTGTAGGGGTGCAGGTGGGCTTGCTCCCCTGCATAAATGTAAAAAAAAATGTTTTTATTTTTTTAAATGCTCAAAGTTCCAAAACTTCAATTATATGGTCTCGGCCATATGAATTTCAAGGTTTTGGTACTTCGATAATCTGACATAGATATATATATATATATGTATGGGGTCCTGTCAAGTGCTCAAGCTATTGAAAGTTTAAGCACAATCATTTGGAAATTGACTTTTCTACCTTTCCTGATATTTTGTTGTGGGAGATTGTGGTACATTGCAGCTGTGAATTTGTCCTTTCCCCACTGTAATGTGATCTCAGAGTTGGTATATATAAATAACAGGGGATGTGGGGCTTGCAGCCCCCCACATGAGGTGTGCAGGGTGCCTTGACTTGCTGTTTTTGTGATTACAGGCAACGGAGTGGTATGGGGTACCTCATGGGGAGTGACCGAAGGTGGTGATGGGGTGAAATCTGAGCTGAATTTATCAGCCAGCAGGTTTACTATTTCTTCTGACCTTCTTACAAGTAATGCCATCTAAAGCTAACTCAGCACATTTATTGTTTCCCCATTAAGATTTTGAACATGACTAAAAATGCTTTGTGATTTCCTTTGCTTGGGAGGCTATTTTAGTCTTGTATTTAGCTTTTGAAGTCTTGACTAGTTCTCTGATATGGCTGTTGAGGGATATCAATTTATTTGACATTTCTTTACCAGGATAGTCTCTCTGGGTATATACCCATTTTCAGCAGAAGTCCTAGGAGAAAATCTTCAAGTATAGATCACATTTCACACTGTAATATATAGAGAATTTACATTTGTAACAGTAACTACAAAATTATACTTGAAACACTAATACATAGAATCAAATATTTACAAAAGTACAGATAAACTGGTTAATGCAGTCAAATATTTACATAATTGACATGCAAATGGAAGCTGTGAGAGAATGAAATACGTTGTTGACATGAAAGTCTAAGAGTGTTATGGGGGTGTTTAGTTTCTGATATGCTAGTAAAGATAGACATGATCTCTAAGTATTTTGAGAAAGAAAGTTATGTCGAATGCAGTGAAACAATTACCAAACTGTATCTAACATGGTCTTGAGTATACATTAGAACAGATGGGAGTTGTGCTATAGAGTTTTCATTGACTTACAAAGCACACGGGTGAGGTTTTTATGTGGATATATTAAAGTTTATGGAAAGATAGAATTATGAAGATAATAGAATGTTTATAGTGACATTAATAAAGATTCAATATGAATATTTTCATGGTTAAGCATTTGAAAGTAGAACTGAGCCTAAAACATAAATAAATAAACAAAGATGACCATGTCAAAAGCAAGTCCCCTATGCATAAGTGGTCATTATACATAGTATCATTAGAGTACCATATTGACTCCCATATAGTCTTGAAACATCTACCTTTTAGCTGCCCTTTCTACTTCCCTCTCTCACTTTAATAATATATTCTACCTCTAGCAATACAGCTATCTGGCTGAGAAAACGAATAATCACCATCTTACTTTCAACCTGTTTAGAAACTTTGCTTCTGAACATAAATCAGTCCTAATAGCTCACTAACTCATTCTACATGTAGCTCCTAGATTACATAAGGTCCACATACTTCAATTTACCTTTTCTGCTTCATGCAATAACAATTAAATGGTTTACTATCATAATCCAGAAGTGCATGTCATTGAATGGTGCAACATTGAAGTACAGTTTCAAAAAGGCTGAATATTGAACGGAAACGTAGCGAACCGTCATCACTAAACATTGAAGGTCATGTGTAATCCAATGGCCACATTTCCATACCAGAGAATATCAAACCATCAATATTAGCATGGTTCGAAATGGGGAGTAAAGACGTTTTCATTTTTGACATTCCAGTTTGGCGAAGTAAATAATTGATGGAGTGCATGTCTGGATTATGCTAGTAAACCCAATTAAATGTATCTGCTCATAATAGTTTGTCTACTGAATACAAAAGGTTTTAACTTTCCTAACACTTCTTGCCTATCTTTAGACACTGCAAACTCATAACTGTCAAAGATCCACTATTTTTTGCCTTCCATAAATTATATACTATCAAAGCTCTACCTTACACCACCTCAAAAATATTCAACTACCTGTACATCCCTTTCCTTATCAAAATACATGAGTAAGTACCTCTATCTAAACCAAAGGTGTAAAAGTTCTCTGTATTCAAGAAAACTTCATATTGTTTCATGTCATTCACTAAAACAAGTATAGTATCCCTGATAATACAAATATTCTGATCCTTCTGCTTTATACTCATCACCATCAAACGTTCCTTCAAATCTTTTCAAAATGCTCCCCACAAAAGACAAGAATATCAGTTATCACAACCAGCAGTTTTTGTACTTAAACTTTTTTTCATTACTTTTCTCCACACTTACTTCTATAGTAATGTTGCTAACATCTTTTTCTTTTCCTTTTTCTGTTTCCTTATCAGATTCTTGTCGTAGTAATTTTTTCTAATTGCTTTTTACTCCCATGCCTGTTGATTATGAAGCCTTCCCTAATTGGACTTGAGATAGTTTGTTCTTGTGTACTGGATACTGCAGCATAGAGGCAAGAGTTGTCTGGAGGGGGCTATCATTCAGGCATCCTTGAGTGTTGTTTATGCGCCTGCCTCCCCATCTTTCTTCTACTTTTATGCTTTGAGAGGGAATGCCCCTGCCCCATTGCTTTAGGGATTGGCTTACCTCCAGACTGGGATGCTGTGGAGACCAAACCTTCTATCCCAAGCTCAGAGCTATTCAGTGCTTCCTACCCTTTCAACAGCATGCATCCTGCCAGGTGCAGGTGATGGATGTATTTCTATAGCCTAAACCCCACATTTCTGGGGACCTCTTTTTTTAACACCTTTATTGAACTATCACTTGTGACACAAACAAACTTACATTTAAATTAAAGTGAACAAACTATATTAACAAGTTCACATTTACAAATATTATCCATCACATATATTCTTTTATACAATATAATCAATGCAACATTACATAGATTGTTAAATTCCAGTCTTTTCATAAACCTTATTCCTCCTCCAAAACATTTTCTGCATTCATTGTTCCCACAGTTCCCATCTCTTTCCATGTAATTTGCTCCAACCCCTTTTGAAAGATCCCACCTCCAATCCCTTTTTCACTGTGCCAGGATTCACCATTTCAAGTCTGGTTGGCTTAGACCTTGATTTCCATCCTCCAGCAATCACTCCTTAGGCAGCCACGAGAGTCAAACTAAACAAAGCTCGAGAATGTCCAAGCAACTTAGATCCTGCATCCCGGCTCAAAATTTCAACTTTCCAGTCACACCCATCTGCCTGCCCATCATTCTTGACAGAGCACTCTGCAGGGAACCTTGAAAGTCCACCAAACCACCACACTCTGTAAACACATGCTCCCAGGTACCTCCTTCCTTCCCACCCCACTTCCAACACCTGCCATCCACCTGAGGAAAAAGCCCTTGCAGTTTTCCCAGGGTACAAAAGCACCCATGCAAACACTTCCAAGCAAAAATCCTAAATCCTCTAGACCTTGATGCATACCCAGGAGCCACACACATGTCTTCTCATTGTTTCCCCTTGAACCACACATATAGTCTCTCTTCCCAGTCCCCTCCAACCTCCTCCAACTGATTCTTACAGTTATCATGCAATATTCTACATGCCGTACCAGTTATCCCTTTTTTAACAGCAGCTTCTGTTCTAGATTTAATCAAAAAATCAACCAGTGCAGGTGTTTCATCCAGGACCCCTCCATCTCTCTCTGCCTGCCTACAATTTGATATCAATCCTTAACAAGAAAGGCATTCTCCATCCCTAACTCCAAATATCTTCCTGGCCTTCTCCCACTCTACCACCCTTGCCCTCTAATTACCTGCTCGCAATACCTTGGCTCCTTTGCCAGTCCCCCAAGTAAATTCCAGCCTTTTCTCACACACACTCTCTGCACCCCTAACTGCAGCCATTCCAATTGGAAGAACCTCCCCTCACCATTCCCGTGCCAGCTCAGTTCCTAGTATACTTTCCTCCACTTCATGACTACAATACTCTGTATGACTACTGCCACTCTTATCAAGGATCTGTATCCAAAATCTCACTCTCTCCTTACCTTCCAACCCCCCACTTCATCACCATCCACATCCACCTTGAACTGCAGCCTTCTGCTTCTGCTATGCACAAAAGTCTCAGCTGTATACCTCTAAAACTTCCCCTCAAACCAGGCAATCCCAAAACTCCCTGGTCCTTGTGAAGGACCACCCCATTTCACCCAACTCCCACCCTCCTCCTGTCCCAGACAAAATTCCACAACTCCTAATTAGTTATTATCCACAGCCCCTCCTCTGGTGGATATAAATATGCCTGACCTGTGTATAAAACTAAAGGGTTCAAAAACAATGTATCTTGCTATGAATATCCATATGCAAGAGCTTCTAGTTTCTCAGTCTCTATATTTTTTGTTTAGTCTCTTCCCACATATCCTCAGCTGTCACAACATAATTCCTTTCCCCGCAACTATGGACACTGCTGAACCAACTTGTGTGAGTACACAGCATACCTTTAAACCTCCTAGTGCAAGAAATCTGGACAAAGGTAAAACTAATGGGGGGTAAAGGCCCCAAAATAGGGACACATTTTAAATATTGCTCTTATAAACTTGGAATGTTACTAGAATAAGAGGATTTGAGGTAGCATGCATTTTATGAAGGTTATGAATTCTGAAGCTCAAATGTATGACATTATTTAGTGACAGCAATCCTCAGTAATTTGTCAGAAAACTGCAAGTTTTAGGAGGAACAGTCCAAAAATATGAGGGAAAAATCTAGACATTCTGTGAAGTTTGGAGAGTTGAGGGGTATGGTACATAGTTCACAGCTATATCTTTTGATTTTTCCTCATCAGTTTTATATGTGGAAAAAAACTGGAAATGTATTGGAATGTTCCAGAACACCAATATGTCCTGTTCTGGTTTTATCAGGTACAAAACAATATCGTCTGAAAACAAAGCCAACTTCTCTTGACCACAACACCAATTATATCCTTGAATATCTGAGCCACCCACTTTCCCTGCCAATGGCTCTAAATGTAACTCAAATAACAAAAGGGAAAGAGGACACCCCTTCCTGGTTCCTCTGCTCAGACACAACCCATCAAGAGGACTCCCCCAGCTTGACTTCTGCCTTGATCCCACACACATCCTCCCAATTAACCCCACTACTGTATCAGGGAATGCAAATGCCTCCACTGCCCCACTCACACAATCCCAGCCCACTCTGTTGAATGCTGTTCATGTGTCAAGATGCACCAACAACACTGGTATTTTTTTACATTTTGTTTTCCTCTGGATCATCATCATCATCATCATCATCATTTATTTATTTATTTTTATTTTACATTTGTTGACCGGGCTAGTCTAACTGGATATATGTTCATTTTCAGTAGAGGCTTGGGGAGAAAAGCTCCATATAAAGACATGCACAAAATCAGAGCAGTAAACTGCAATTACAGGATACAAAAACATGCACAAAAACAGAGCAGTAAACTACAATTACAGGATACTTGTAAGACAATAACAGGTATTCCATTTTTTTGAGTGCAAGAAGAAGAAAATAAAGTGAGGATTTAGAAAGGTGGGTAGATACCAAAGAAAGTAATAAACAGGAACAGGAGAACAGACCAGATAATAACAGAACTGGAAGAATTAGTATAAGGGTAGTGACTAAAGATAAGGCAGAAAGAAGGCAAATTCAGTTGTTCCTAGTTGCAATAAGAGAACATCTAGTGTAGAGGCCTTAAGTGGGTGTGAAGAGAGATATAAGTGGTAGTAGCCTAGGGTAACAGTAAGAGGTACTGTAGTTGGGGTTGGTACAGGGACATAGCCAGTGGGTTGTAAGGTATGACTTGAGTTTCTTTTTAAATAGAGAAGTAGAAGAAAGAGATGTGACTGCACTAGGAAGTAGGTTCCAGCTTTTTCCCACAGTGTTAGAGAAAAGGGATTCTCTTGCTTTATTGTTAGGTTTTTGGGTAGTTATGAGTAGTTTGTTTGCAGAGCGCAGGTTTATTAAATTTTTATATGGGCTGATTAGACTTGTGAGAATTGGTATATTGCCTGGATAATACAGGATTTTGTGGGAAATAACCAGTTGGTGAAAAAGAATTTGATTTTGCAATTCTAGCCAACCCAGTTGATTAAGATTTAGGCAGTGGTGGGTTCTAAATGGGGAGCTGGTAGCAAATCTGGAAATATTGTTGTAAGAGGTTGCCAGCTTGTTGAGGTTGCTTTTAGATAGGTTTGTATATATAGTAGAGGCATAAAAGAGTGTTGAGATTAGGTGGGTGTGGGCAATGGCAGTTCTGGCATTGGGAGTAAGGAAGGGTTTAATTCTGTAGAGAGAGCCTAGTTTTTGATTAACTGATTTTATTGCGGTATTGATGTGAGTATCATAGTTGAGGTTATGATCAATAGTCACTCCTAAGAGTTTAGTGTTAGTATTAGTATCAGGGGATATAACTATACCATTTTTAGATTTAATAGTGAAGTGAAGTGGGGAGGATTTTTGTGTGGGAGTAAACAGCAGTAGTTTAGTCTTTTTATGGTTAAGGAGGAGACAACGCTGTAAAAACCATTCCTCTACATGCTCAAAGAGGTCGTTTATAAAGATAGAGAATAGAAAAGGACCCAAAATAGAACCTTGGGGTACACCAAGGGAGACAGGAAGGAGGGAGGATAGAGTATTGTCCCAAAGGACTGCCTGTAGCCTGTTGTCTAGGTAGGACTTGAACCACTGTAGGGCTTGAGTATCGAGGGGAAAGGGGCTTAAGTATATTCAGTAGTAGTTGATGTTTAACCATGTTGAATGCTTTTGAAAGCTCTATAAAGATAGCAGAGGACAGGGTGTTATTATTATGTTGTTTGTTAATGAGGTCAGAAAATGATAGTAGGGCAGTGGTGGTGCTATGAAAAGGTCGAAAGCCATGTTGAGAGCTAGCTAAAAGGTTATTATGGAGAAGGTGGTCTAGAAGTTTCCAGAGAATACATTTTTCCATAATTTTAGCTATGGGAGAGAGTAGGACAATTGGACGAAAGTTGGAAAGTTCAATTGAGTTACCACCTTTGTGTATGGGGATTATATGAGAGACTTTCCAGACAGTAGGGATGGTGGCTTCAGTAATGGTTCTATTGATTAGGATAGAGATAGGGTAGGCAATACCTTTAGCTGCTATTTGAAGATACTTAGCAGGTAATTGGCCAGCAGAGGGGGTAGAGGGTTAAGTTTCTGAAGGAAAGACCACGGATGTAGGCACAGGTTGGAGTTGGAAAGTGGGTGGTGAGTTATTTATGTAGGAAGGCAGATTAGAGGATATAGGGGGTAAAGAGTTAGCTAGAGACAGGATAGCTTCAGTAAAAAGTGGGTTGAATGACTCAACAATTTGTTTGGGAGTGTGTTGTGTACCACCAGATGGAGTAGGTGTTCTAGAGTTGCCTGGATGTAGGAGTCTATTGATACCTGACCAGAATTTCTGTGGGCTTTGTTGAATGGATTGTTGAAGGTGAAAGAAAATTAATTTTTTGTCCTGAAGTATTGATGCCTTAGTCGAGTTTCCAAGCTTTTTAAATTTTAGATGATCAGATGGGTCTTTGGAGGTATGCCATTTGGCCCAAAATGTGTTTCTTAGTAGAATCTTTTGCTTAGATTCCTTTTTGAGCCATGGAGCAGTTTTGGTACTGTTTCTAAGAGTACAAGAAGGGGCATGGTGGTCCAAGATTTCAAGGAACTTAGTGCTGAAGTAGGCCACTGCTTCATCTAGTTGGAGATGTTTTAAGGGTGACCAGTTGCATACACTGAGTTCATTCTGGAAGTGTTCTGGGTTGAAATGTTTATTGTAATGAGTAGTTCTAAAAGTTATGGGGCTGGGAATATTATTCTTTTGTTGAATTATATAAGTAAGAGAGTGATCACTGATGTCAAAAGGGAGGATACCAGCCATATATGTTGTGGGTAGAGTATTTATTAGGATCCAATCAAGAGTGGTTTCTTTGTTGGTAGGTTTATTTATACGAGTAGGTGAGGTGATTGTTTGGGAGAAGCCATGAAGGTTAATTTGGATAGATGGATTATTGGAATTACAGGTATTCCAGTCTATGTTAAAGTCGCCTAGGACGATGGTTTCTTGTGGATAGCTAGTAGACAGCCAGCTAAGGATATTTTCGAGGGAGGTGATGTTGTTACTTGGAGGAAGATATGAGCATATAATGTAGATGGACTTGCAAGTATTTAGTTGTAGCTTAGTGATAAGAATTTCATTATTGATATCACAAGGTGGGTGAGTATCAAGTTGTGTAAATTGGAGGTTTGCTTTGTATAATAAGTTTGTATAATAAGGCTACACCCCCACCCTTTTTGCTAATGCGATCCCTTCTTAGAATGTTATATCCTGGAGAGGTAATTTCATTATCTTGGGTTGTTGGTTTTAACCATGTTTCGGTTAGACAAAGAATGTCGAAGTCATGTATATCCAGTAGGGCATGAAGATCATTCACTTTATTATTGACACCTCGTATATTTACGTGAGCAATGAAGAGGGAGTTTGGAGGCCTTGTAGGAGTATGAATGGAAGAGGGAGAAGGTCTTCCTAGGTTAGCAGGACTATTAGTGGTAGGGCCAGGATTATGATGAATGTCACCATCGAGTAGGAGGTGAAGGTGCCATCTATATATGTGAATTAGAGTAAGATTCAATATGTTATGTGCTCTTTTGGATTGTTGGTATTTATAGCTAATGTGGATGACTCTGTGATACTTTGGGAAGAGAGAGTTAGTTGTGGATGTGATGTTGCTGTGTTTTAGGGTGCCTGATGGGGATGGTAGGGAAGTCTCTTTTGTGGCATGCTGGATGTTGGAGTAGCTAAGATGTTCATAGGCAGTTAGGATATAAGGAAGGAAAAGGAAGGGGAGAATTAAGAAGAGGAGTAGGGATTTGAGATGAGTTGATAGGAGAGAAATAGACATTATGCTGAGGAAGTTGAGGGAGGAGAGTAAGTAGGTGGAGTATAAAATGAAGAGGAAGAGGAGTAGTAAGATAGAATGTGTTTAGTGTAGGATGGGATTGGATAAAGAATATATGAAGAAGAGGGAGGAGAAATGTAGTGAGGTGCAGTACCTTAACGAGTTGTGGGCTAGGACTGGCTGATAGGAGGGTGGGAGTGGCTAGAGAGGTATAAGGCTAGATGCACTGGGGTGGGTGGGATTTGGGGGTAGGGTAGGGGAGCGGAGTGAGCCCACAGGGCAAATGGAGCGGGAAGAGCCAAGGGAATTATAAAGAAACAATCTTGTGAAAACAATCAGAAAAATGCTGACTGCTAAGGTAAGTGTGGATAGAGGAAGGTTAAGGTGGTAATGGAGTAAAATGGTAGAAAGAGGAGGTATGGTGGTTATGTGAGTTATAGAGAAAAAAGAGGGGTAGAGTGGGACTTCAAAAAACAGTTAGGTAAAAATAGTTTCCTGAGAAATTCAAGTATGACTCAGTAGGTTAAATGTACAAAGATGGTATCCAGAGAAGGGTGCCATCTAGTGGACAAAAACTACACAGGTACAATAGGTGTTAGAGAGGGAAAAATGGGATCTAGGAGGAAGGGAGGGAAGATAGTGCAGTCAAGTGCAGAGGTTATTGGAGGGGAAGGGATGGAGGTAGAGAAGCAGAGATGAGTATGGCTGCTGGCTATCCTGGTAGGGAAGGGTACTTTACACCTATAGTTTTAAGGAAATAACTTAGCATAGAGCAAAAACATACTTTCATGTATCCTTGAGGGGATGAGTTCAGGGAGAAGTTAGCCTCTATTCCTTAATTTAGGAAGAGACAGCAGGTATTATTTTTAAATTAAGGATTTGCGGTCAACAGGTGGGGCAGGTTCTCCAACTCTAATTATGGACAGGCAGTTTAACTAGCTGGATACACAAATGAGAGAGAAGACAAAGTAGTAAGGAACACAGAGAGTAAACAGCAGTAACAAAAATAAAGGTCATAGAAAAAATATGAGACAAATTCAATTAAAAATCATATAAGCAATCGTCAGCCCCCCCCAAAAAAAAAACACAATCAGCAAACAGCTGTATCAATAAACAACAATAAGCAACTGTATCTAAAAAGCTCAATCAGTTAACAGCTGTAGCAAAAACAAAGGTCATTAGACAGATAAAATTATAAGAAAAATTGACTTAAAAATTATATAAGCAATCAATGTCATAGAGGTATTTCATAAATTGAACCTTTAGGTTGTAAATATCAGTTAGAACAGCAGTTCAGCAGGAGCTTGAGAACTCAAAAACAGATGCAAAACTTGGGTTTACTTTAGCTAATATTGGTAATAATTGTCAAATGTTATGGGTGGAAGAATAAATGCAAATTAAATGTCTTATATGTCTACATTATAAGGACTCACAGAGAGAACGGGGCAGTACAGGATAGTAAGTACATATACACTTTAGCAAGGTTGGTCAGATTCTTCCAGGAAGGTACTGAGAAAGTAATTCACTACATTGTTGTAGTATCACAGTTTAGGAAATGAGAGGAGATACTATAAAATACTTAAACCACAAATATATATGGAGTAGAGAGGCACATCCATAAAGTTATAAATAAAGCAGACAACTCACAAAAATATGAATATCTTCTAGGGCTGATTTGGAGGAAATATCGAGTGGGAGATGGAGCTTCCCCTGTACACTGCTGCGACAGCTCATGAAACAAATCTTACAGATTACTGTAGCATGTGTAACATTAGCATAGTATAGCTTAAAAAAAACGGCTTTATGACTAAAAATTAAGTAGGATATCATATAGGCTGTCTTAAAGACACAAAGCTAAACTAAGAAGTCCTTATATGTAAAATGAAAGTGAAATATGCTAGAGTGCATAGTATAGCTTCAAAAAAACGGCATTATGACTAAAAATTAAGTAGGATATCATACAGGCTGTCTTAAAGACAAATGCCCATCTTCCTTCCACAAAACCATACCGATCCACATGTATTAATTCTGGCAAGACCCATTCCACTCTCCTAGCTACCATAGACATAAACAGTTTACAATCACGGTTCAGAATTGAAATGAGCCCACACACAAATTTGTATTTCATGGGTCCCCACCATTTCCAGGCATCACAGCCACCACTTCTGGAGACCTGTTATACCCTCCCTTTCATGTGCCTGCCCTCTTGCACACCTATAAGGGATATAGTCATTGGTTTGAGTGTACCACACAGACTTCCCTTGGTTATGTGGTGCTTGCTGTCATATAGGCTTACACAGCAGTCATCAGTCAACTGGAAATCACTGCTTTCATTCCTATGGTATGCAAACTGGTATAAGCCACTCATTCTAATTCTCCCTGATGGTCTTTTCCAGCACCTGAGACACTAATTGAACTCAGGTCCTCTAAGATGCAGCCAGAGCTTTATCACCGTGTTACAAAAAAATTGGGTACTTTCCTAATATTCTGAATCTATTGCTTATTTGAATTTCCATTCTTATCACCTCAGCTTCATAAGGTGCATTCACTCTTTGGGTGGTCATGCTGGTCCTCTTCTCTTTGCAATGTCTTTACCTCTGCAGCATTTTCTAGCTCTAAAACTACATTGACTTCTTGGACTTTAACTGTTATATGGAAGTCTACCCCCAAATGATCATTGTTTTACTACATTTAATGCATTGCTTTACACAGTTCTCCTTTTTATGTCCCACTTCCCCACGTACCCTTGAACCTCTTAGTGCAAGAAATCTGGTCCATGCCTAAAATAATTGGGGGTGGGAGCAAAGGCCCAAATACAGGGACAGATTTTAAATATTGCTCTTATAAACTTAGAAAGTTGCCAGAATAACAGGATTTGTGTTAGCATGCATTTTCTGAATAATATGAAGTCTGAAAGTTAAATGTATTTCATTATTAGTGACTTCAATCCTCAGTGATTTGCTGGAAAGCCACAAATTTTATGAGGAACAGACCAAAAATATGAAGCAAAAATCTGCACAGTTGACAGGTATGCTTTCCAATTATCAGATCACAGTTTTACATTTAGTTTTAAAGTGTCATGGTTTCTTGCATACAAAAACAATTTTGGCTATTCTGTATACATGGCATAGCATTTTATTCAAGCAAAAGTCACTTGATTAGGGTGCTGTTGCAGCTTGACACAGATATCTTGAAATCTCACCTGAAAGATCACAATGCAACTGCTTGCCTGTACTCCCTACTTGTCGTTGAGACTCACAATTTTCATTTAGACAGTCTTAGTAGCAGTTAGTTATCAATATAAATGCAAACACAGACACACACACACACACACACACACACACACACACACACACACACACACACACACACACACACACACACACATCATACTATTTCAGTGTGGTCTTGTTATTAGAATGCCAGTCTTATATCTCACCTGAAAGATCACAGTACACGTCTCCTGCATGCGCTCCCAACTTGTCCTTGAGACTCAGTTTTAATTTAGACAGTCTAATAACAGTTGATTATCAATGCAAAAATAAACATACAGGCAGACACACACACACACACACACACACACACACACACACACACACACACACACACACACACACACACACACACTCACAGAGACACGCATAGATACATATATATATATATATATATAGATAGTCACAGAGATACATATACATGCACTCCAGAAAGTATGGCACTATACTGTTTCAATGTGAACTTGTTAGTAGAACATGAATGTTATTGGACAATATGTTAAAAGATGAATTGTATAGTGTATGTGTGTGTGTATGTGTGTGTGATATATACATATGAACATCTTCTGCTACATCAAGCCACATTCCATTAGCTAAAAATATTGAAGAGTTGATATATCAAAAATAACAAAAAACATAAACCATTTTTTTTTCTTCGGGGGGTTACCCTCTCCCTGAACCACCCACATGGGGGACTGCATCCTTCACACCCACATACATTAAATATACCAACTTTGAGACGGCACAGCAGTAGAACAAAAGAAAAATTTCCCTTACACACTCAATACACTAAGTAATGATTGACAAAATATTTCCTATTTTGATGAAACAAACCAGTGAGTGATAAGCACCCCATGTGTACATGTGTATATATATATATATATATATACATATATATATATATATATTTATATATATATATATATATATATATATATAGCTATATATATATATATATATATATATATATATATATATATATACAGTATAAGTTCAGAAAGGAACCAGGATATTGCATCTTTTAATTTTGTTATATAAGGAGGTATTCTGGTTAAATAAGATAATTTTTAAAGAGTGTATGGAATTTTACAATAAAGGCATTGTTATCAGAAAAAGGACAGGGTATGATATTGAATGTGGATATTTTTTAAATGATGTCTTGGGATACTAGTATTCTATCAGTTCTACTTTGTGTACTATATGTATAGGAATAATGAGGAAAGAGTAATGATTTGAAGTCTTTCAGAGTGAATGTATCTTTTAAGTTAAGATTTTCAATCCGTTTTTTAAGCACTTTTGGAGTTGAGGTCATTCTTAGTTTTCTTTCATTACTAGCATCTGTATCCTCTAATAAATAATTGAAGTCACCTCCTATTATTAAAGCGCCTTTATATTCATTACAAATAATGTCTATGTGCTTTTTAGTTAAATTTTCTCTCATCCCAGGAAACTAATATATATTTACTAGAGTCAGTAAACTGTTATTATGTTTTTAACAACAAGAGTTAAGAGGTCATGTTGGTCCTCATATTTATGAATGATCTGTGGTGGGATAGCATTTTTTTCCCATAAAATCATCACTTCGATTCTGTTGCATTTAAATGACAACTATGCCAAAATTAAATAAGTAGTGGGATTATATATATTATTATATGTATATTTAAAGTGTGTTTCTTGTAGGAATAGAACTGGAGCACTGTTTGCTTTTAAACAGTGAAGCAGGTTACATCTTTTCCTTGGATTATTTAAACCATTGAAATTCAAAGATAGAGTTAAGGCCATCTATAAAATATGTTAAGACAATCATATAATCATCAACGTAAGTTAATCTAACTAAATATTGTATAATTATACTGCCTATAATTTTTTTGCAGAGTTAAAAACCAATATTTCAGGCATGATAAAAAGTAAAAAAGTAAAATAGTAATAAACCAATGAAAATAATTCCATTAAATACATGGAAGTCACAAAATTCCTAGATTAGTAAATATAAGATTCACTAGACTATTTTTTACTATCTAACTAGTCTAGAGCTTATCAAAGAATAGGGAATTAATAGGATTAATAGAACTCCACAGTGAAAATCTAATAATATGGAGATCTATGACTTATAAGGATTCATTTTTCCATTGAGAAGACGGCGAGAGTAGAAGTGGATGAGACAACTGAATCGGTTTGAGAAGGAGAGATGATAAATGTATGTTTGTTCTGTTATAGTTAATCAAAAAGTCCAAATGAATGAAGACGTATCAATAACTTTTAATTCAGTTCTGAAGAAGTAAAAAAAAAAAAAAAGAAAAAAACATCATAAAGCAAACTTAAAGGATAGTTACAAAACATACGTTATATTTAAAAATATTATCTGTATGATGGAATGTACATTGTCTTAGTTCTCTAATGAGAGTAGATATATAGATATAGATAGATCTATCTATTTATATCTTTATCTATCTATCTCTCTATCTATCTATATCTATAGTATATACTTCCATTTTTCTCACAACTATCCTCTTCATTTCCTTCCAATATTCCCTTTAGTTACTGCTCAAAAGTGAATGGAATCTATGGAGAATATCTGATATGACAATATTAGGGAACAAGAAAGTCATTTTACTAAGAAATGGAGTTCTTTATAGTCTTTGTGTTGTTGTAAAGGTTATATCTGTTTTTTTTTTTTTTTTTCTTCTTTGTGTCAGACCATGAGTTCTTCTCAGGAGATCTTTCTAAGATGGGGATGCCCAGTCCATGTCTTCAGTAGCTGGTAAAAGATTATTGTTCTTTATGAAGGAAGAAGCTTCTAAATTGTTTTAAATTCTATTACCATTTGATAGATGAATTTTTATTTTAGCATGGAAAATTATTTGAGATTGGATTTCATTTTGTTTGAGTGTTTTCACAAGAGGCCATCATTTTTTCCTCATTTCTAAGGATTTAGCTGAATAATCATTATCAAATCTCATGTTGATCTGACTATATTTTAATGGAGCTTTTTCCTGAGATGTTTTAATAATCAAGTCTTTATCCTGTGGTAGTGGTGCTGCGGTAGCGTTGTCGCCTCACAGCAAGACGTTGTCCCATTCGATTCTCAGCTAGAGCGCCTTCTGTGTGGAGGCATGCGTGAATGGGCGTGCCTTCCTTGAAGGTTGTACATCAGGGCTGGTAACTTGGCATGTAAAAATGCACTACTAAACATTAGCGGACCGGAGTTCCGCTGTGGCGACCCCTAACCGGGATAAGTCGAAAGACACAACAACAACATCAATGAAAGAAAGGAATTTTATTACTATAGATCTTGGAGGAGCCACTGAAGTAGAAGGCATGGGTTTACCTATAGCTCTATGTGCTCTTTTGATGCCATAGAATAGTGCTTCCTGCAGGTATAATACTTTTGGAATCCAAGAAGAAAAAAAGTAACTAGTTCATCTACTTCTGTTTTTTTCTGCTAAACCGAATATTCTTTAATTGCATCTCCTTTCTCTGTTTTCAAAGTCATCTAATTTGTTTAATAATTAGGTGTTTAGTTGTAAAAATATTCTGTCTGAGTTTCTTCCTCCTTTAATCTTTCCTCCATGTCATTTAGAGCATTCTTAATGTCAGCTATTTTAGTTTGGTACTGTTGGCACATTTTCTTAAAAATGATGTTTTTGTTTTAAGTAGTTTTGTTTCAAATGTTCTAAGTTCTCTTGAAAAACATATATTTTCAGAGATAACTCCTGAAATGTTGCTGTCACCAGCTGCATATCCTTCTTCAGAGAAGAGTCAGAGTGAGAATGATTAGAGTTGATAATTTTTCCTCAGGCCAATAACCCTCCAAAAGGTTATGACAAGAAAAAGTTGATGAAATTTCACAACATTTGGAAGCAAGTAAGCTTACACAATTATAAAATAGTGTGTGGAGTAATTTTTCTTACAAGTAATATTTCCCGTTTATTTTAATTTTACTGCAGAGCTCTAAAAAGTTGCTTGGTCATCTAAAGTCTGCCCCCACCTATGAATACTTAGGAGGATTAGCAATTTGCCTGTGTGATAAGTCTTTGGGATGTGGGCAGAAATGGTTTGTGCTGGAACTCTTTAAGCAATGTATATCTGCTCATTGCTTATTGAATTAAAAAAAAGGTGACTGTGCATACTATTTAACAGTTTAGAGGTTGTAATAACTGCTGAATTAAAGTTAAGTTTTTGAATCACTCTAGCTTTTCACCGAGTGAGCTGATGCTGGTGGGGATCTTGAGGCCATCTTGGAGGGTTGTGCAGGCAACTTCTTCTGCTGCTGTAGGGGGGCTATGTTATAACCAACCCATGCTTCTCTGTCCTCCTCTGTGCTTGTTGGTATACATCTGAGGGATACTCCCCTCAATGCACTACACTCCCACTCAGAAAGCATGTTCTTTGAAATCATCCCTGCCAGTGCCTTAGGCACCCAAGCTATTAATCAAATAAAGGTCAGCTGTGCCATAGTTATTGCTTTATCACTCTATGCCATGGCCCTAGCCTTGAACTCTGCCTATTTAATTTGTACTGTCACTGTTTTCTTTATTGCTTAATTAAAGGTTTATTTACTTATTTCTAAGTTGATGTCGTTGACATTTATTATTCATATATGTATTATTCTTTTTCTTTCTTTTTTTTTGCAACTTACATTATTTAAGATGACACCAAAGTTAATATTCATAATAATCGATTTTAGTTTCTTCATCAGCAAGTGACAAATAAAATCACAAGCATTACACAAATTTTCCAGCCTAATCCATTATAACTTTGTATTGTTTAATCTAATATCAATTGTATTGATATTAAGCAGCCGGAACTCTGTTTAATTCAGTCTTGGTAAGTCTTACCATAAGGCTGCATCTCTCAGTCTTCCACATGCCTAGTGAACTTGAAGACCAACCCAGGTTATATGTAGGCATACTGCTCAAATTTTACTCCCAGAATTACAATGTAAAAATAATTAAGGAAAAAGCTTTAAATTAGAAATACTTTTTAAAAAAAATGCTGGTACTATTAACTTTGAATCTCTAAAAATGGCTTCTAGTTTTAATAAGGATCGCACAAAAGTTTCAGAACACATTAGGGGTGTCCCTACAAAATTGGGACAATTGAGAGGTATGTATGTAGGCAGCTGGTATTCCTTTTTATGTTTTCAACAAATTCCCCTACTGGAGACCCCTTCTTTCTGAAAGCTGCCATTAATGAAGTATCTCATACCAGTGAAGGCTACTTTCAACAAAAATTAAATGGATCTCCATTGTAAAACAATAACATTCCATATCTTTTAGCGCAGATTCTTCCCTAGTGTCAATTCCCATTTTGTTTTTGATTCCTTGCTAATCTTGGCCAGGACTGTCTTTACAGAAGGTTTTATTCCTGACTGTTTCTATCTTTGTTTTACCAACAATGAATGATAAACAATGCAACTTAAATTTAAGTTACCATGCTATACATAAATTGCTCAAAGAAAATTCTCATTACTCGAAAAATACACTTGCCTAATAAATGTAAATGAACAGTTAAGCAATTGATTTTTTCCAGCCTATCACCCCATCACACTACAGTTATTTTTTAGTGTTTAACTATTTAATTAACACACTATACCGTATAACTATAGTTCTTTTTCTATAAAAGCAGTTTTTACATATCCTGCTTAACTGTTTACCAGCTTTTCTAAAATGGCCATTAGTTGATGTCCTAGTTTACATTGATGATAACTTGATTATAATTCGAGATATTGCCAAACTTTAATTTTCTGTTGGGATCCCTGTAATTGCAGTGGTGGGATCCAAAACCCTGTCAATGCCAGTTATCTTTCACACATTGGTATCATTGCTATAACCCATGATGGGTCTACCTTGGATCATCTAATTTACCTTTCACTGAAATGCAAAAACGTTGAGACAACTTCAATGAAACACCATCACTACGAAGCCTTGGATCACTGACACTGTTTTAGAAAATTTGTGGTTTTCTGGCAAAACATTGGGACAATCTGAGGATTGAAGTCACTAAATAATGACATACATTTGAGTTTCTGACTTCAAATATTTCGGAAAATGTATGTTAAAACAAATTTGGTTAGTCTAGCAACTTTCTAAGTTTTTAAGAGCAATATTTGAAATCTGTCCCTATTTTTGGGCCCTCCCCCCATTTTGTCAGGCTTTGTCCAGATGTCTTGCACTAAGAGGTTGAGAGGTATGCTGTCATGTACTATCACAAATAATAAACTAAAAATATCAGCACAGGCAGAAAAAAACTTAGATGATATGCAGATAGATATAAAGGAAAAGTACAAAATAAGCAATTTATTGATGACCCAAAAATGTTTTATAGAGAATTGGGAAACAAGGCAAAAGGAACTGAAATACCACCAAAAAAAAAAAGAAAGAAATAAATACATAGGTTCATAGATCAGTACTAGGCTAACTGCCCTTGTGGGCCATTTTAAGCCTAGCCAATTACCCCATGTGAGAATTGAACCCTGCACCTTGGGTATGTAAGGTAAACACCTTAACCATTATGCCAACCTCTCATCCCTTATGCCAACCTCCCACTTAGAGAAATATCTATGAAGATCCTGTGGAACATAACAAAAGATGCTAAATGGAGGATAGAAGAAGTAAAAGAACGAATAAGAAGTTCAAATGTTCAGGAAATGAAATGGAATGAAGTAACGGCCAAAGAGAGATTGAAACAAAATTAAGAAAAGCTCCTAACTGGAAAACCTCAAGCCCAGATGCAGTACCTAACTTCTGTCTAAAAGTGTTAACATTTTTTACATGAAGATTTTAGCCATGAGTAAGAACTATTTATATGTGCACCCTGAACAGACACCAACCTGGCTAACAACAGAAAAAACAACACTCCTACTTAAGAGCGAATCTGCAAGTTATTCTAAAAGCTATAGATCAATAACTTGCCTTGTGATGACTTATAAAAGATACACTGGAATTGATGCGACAGAGTTTATAGTCATTTAGAAGAAAACTCAGTCATGGCAATAGAACAAAAGGATAACAAAAGAAAGTCATATGGAAGAAAGGATCATTTATTGTTAAACAAAGTCATAATGGAGAACTGTTAAAAGGGGAAGAATCTAGGTATGGCATGGATAGACTACAAAAAAATCATTTGATAGTATCCCACATTCATGGATAAAAGAGTGCTGAAAAATGGATAAGATATACCCTATACTGATCGATTACATTAGCGCGACCATGAAACAGTAGCAAACCACTTTGCAGTTAAGCCATGATAAAGGACAAATTATTATTCCAGGGATAAAAATTCAAAGGGGGATATTCAAAGCTTTGTCATTAGGACCACACAAGTGCAGCCTAAATGAAATTACAAATGTCAGCTCATGAGAGAAATGCAGTGCAAATAAAGTAGATACAGCAGTATCAAAGAATAACATAAAGAAAATCACAACACGTATGACATGCAAGAGGTAGTTCACATTACATAAACACATTCAGTACCCATTATCCAGTGATAAATAATAAATAAGTACCCACCACCAAACCCCTACACTGTTAAGATAGAGAATAAATAGAGATTAATGAATAGCAGCTGTTTAGTTACCATATTGCAGTTGTTAACCTTAGATGTGACTCAGTATAGTCATCAGATTGCATAATAGTAATGTTGGTGGTAATTGCTCAGAGCCGCAAGATTAAATGAAAAAAAAGAGGCTTCAGTGAATCAGGCATTATGGTTGGTGCTCGTATTAATAAGTCTCACAGCTGTAGGATACAAACTGTTCCTGAATCTGGTAGTCCTACAGTGGAAGCTGCGGTACCTCCTTCCAGACGCAAGTTATGAGAACCAGTTGTGGGCCGGATGGGTCGAATCAGCAAGTATTTTATATGTTCTCTTTCTTGCTCTTGTAAATAAAAGCTCCTAAATAGAAGAGAGGTTTGTGCCCAAGATTTTCCTGGGTCTATGTTAAAACATCGAACATTTAAAAAAGTGAACGATAATTTCTCAAACCCATGTAAGCGAAAGCTTACAATCTCAAAGACTTAGAACAGCGAGTTTTTTACCAAGGGAAAAAATTGCTGTTCCACAAAAAAAAAAAATTTTAAAACATTACATAAAGTAGGGGGCTTCGCCCCCACACCCCCCTACTTAAATATACCAACTCCGAGATCGCACTACAGTCACATAAATGGCAAAATAATGGAAGTGGCCATGCAATTTCTTTCTCAGGGAAAGAATTTGCTTATATGCCATTTTGCTATTTTGCCTTTTTGTGCTTTCAAGTTCAATCAAGACGCATTCAAAAGAATGCGTCTTCGATCATTTAATAGGAACCTGATTTTCTCAGCCACCCTCACCACCCTCTGTAGTTTCTTCTTCTCACAACTGTGAAGTTGCCGAACCATGCTATGAAGTTGCTAGTGAGGATGCTCTCGATAGCTCCGCTGTAGAAAATGGTAAGAGCAGACAGTGCGAGCCTGGCCTTTTTGAGCTTCTCAGGAGGTGAAGCCTCTATTGAGCCTTCTTGACTATATGGTTGGTGTTAGCAGCCCAGGGTGACTCTTTATCACTGCTGCTTTTCTGTCTTGCCCTTAACTTATTAAGCTGTTTACTTAACAGATTAGATCATGGCTATAATTTAGTACCCAGAAAACAACAAGGTGTAAAAGCTTCTCATCTTCTTTTTGTGGATGATTTAAAACTGTATAGTTCATAATATGAGGAACTGAAAGCACAACTGCAAATAGTCAAAACTTTTTCAGATGATATAAGAAACAGGAAAGCTGCAGCACCAGGAAAACATTAGTCTGGGACAAGAATATGATATAAAAGAACTTGAGCAAGACGGAGTATATAAATATTTGGGAATTGATGAAGGCTCAACAATAAAACATGAACAAATGCGAATAAAACTTAGCAATATTTTAGAAAACTAAAATTTATACTGAAAACAGCATTGACATCTAGGAACAAAGTCCAAGCTATAAATAAACCAATGTGCTCTTTCTGTCCTAACTTACAGTTTTGGAGTGATTGTCTGGTCCCAAAATATGTTGGATTAGTTAGACAGGAAAACAAGAAGGATGCTTCACTATCATCAAATGATTTATAAAAATCAGTGTGTTTACCAAGGTTATATATTCCCTATTCTGAATAAGGTATGGACCTCCTCAAAATTGATTACATGTATAGGTCTGCAATTGTAAGACTGCATACATATCTGCTGAGCTTATAAGACCCAAATGCAGTGGAAGTTTTAAAACATGGGGAGAATAAGTCTAAGATGACATCCCTGCTTAGTTTAGCAGAAGCTTATCAGTGTCAAGTGGGAATGGAAATCAAACTAAAAAGTAGATAAAAATCAGGCAGAAATTCAATGTGCCAAAAAAAAAAGAAAGAATATAAAGTGAAGGATCAGATAAGAAGGCAAGAAATGTGGAAAATACATAAATGTAGTTGCAAGTATAGAAAACTATTGGAATAACCTTATGTTGATTAGGATCAAACACATGAATGGTTAAGAAGAGGTGAATTTAAACCAAAAGACGAAAGGTTAATATTGGCTGCCCAACTATGTCGTACATGATAATTTAATAAAGATGTTTCTTGTTTAAAAAAAGGCTCGAAATACAGAAGAATAAAAAAATATTGGCTGCCCAAGATAGAGGACTACATATGCGTTGGTTTACAAAGTCCATTGAACATGTGGCAAAAACAGACAAATGTAGGTTTTGTAAAACAGAAATGAATACAGTTGCACACCTTGTAGTTGGTTGTGATATACTAATGGCAGAAGGACTGTATACTGAAAGACATAATAATGTGGCAAGACTGTTGCATTGGTGATTATGCAAGCACTGTAATACAGAAGTAACTGAAAAGCACTGGAAACATGGGCCACAAAGCATCATAGAAAATGATGAAGTTTATATCACATGGGATCACCCATTACCAACAGTTCAAAAATAGATGTGAGGAAACCAGATATAGTAGTCCATGGAAAGAAGACAAAAGTAGCATTGATCATTGAAATTGCTACACCTAGTGACTAGAGTGTCTTATGTACGTGGAGACACAAAGAGATAAAATACCATGATTTGCAGGTAGAAATGAGGCCAATGTGGAAGAAGGTTACTCAGATCCAATAGTAGTAGGCGCAACAGGTTTTGCAAAAAAGAGTTTACAATCATACTTAGATATGTTACAGATACATGTAACTCCATAAGAACTGCAGAAGAAGTCATTGCTGGGCACATTGCAGGTTCTGTGATCAGCACTTCTGGCTAACATCAAATTTTAAAACAATACTAATTTCATGAACTTTAATCATACTTTGACTTAGGAATGGGGTCTATTCCATCATGATATTAGAAACGCAAAAGACTTTAGAGAAATTAAAAAAGTGAAAATCATTCTCCTGAGCAAAGATTTCCTGCAGGCATCCATAAAATTTTTCTCTTGCTGCAGCATGGTAAGAAGTTCAGGGAGATGAACAATAGGCCATCCTAGTAACAACTTCAGCCTCTGGTGTCAGGGCTTCACCTGATTGTCTGTGGAATATCCAGATCAGACAGGTCACACACATTCCAATTCCCTACTGAACTTGGTTATTCTACCCATGGGCATGGCACTGCATCCTTCTGTGAGTACACAGTGAATTTGCCGCAGTTATGTGTGTTATTGCAGTTCAGACATGCCCCCAGCCAGGTGTCCCAAAGAGGAAATGTCTGGCAATCTACAAGCTTGAATTCTGTACTGAAAAACACCTTGATAGCTGCTCATTACCATGTCTCTCAATTGAACACTGTTAGACCTGATTGAGGTGATGTTCTCCCAGTCTGCTCATACACTGTCCCAAATGAGCACACACACACACATATACACACATCCATGCCACCACAAATAAGCCCCATAACATACACAACTTCTTAAAGAAATGCGCACCTGCACACACACACACACACACACACACACACACACACACACACACACACACACACACACACACACACACACACAGTCAACTTTACATACTTTCCCTCCACAGGTCAGCCACCTAGATAAACACACACACACACACACACACACACACACACACACACACACACACACACACACACACACACACACACACACACACACACACACACACACACACACACACACTCACTCACTCTCCAGGCTTTGATATACTTACATGCAGTACAGTTGAATGGGAAGATATACCATGGATAAAGAGGCTAGTCATCATCTGGCATTCCTAGAGCACTGCTGCTATATGTCCTCTATAATGTGACACAGATAGCCTATCAGGATTAAGATATTTCTTAATGATCTAGCTTTGTCTTTACTGTAAGTAAGGCAGATGTTTAAAAGTTTAGGATAGTAGACTTTGTTCCATTAAAACCACAGTGAGAAATAATGTAAGTGATGTTAAGAATTAGGAGCATTGAGAAGATGTGATATTGCATCAAGGATGTCATGTCAAGAAGCTTCACAAATACTCACACAGACAGGAGATGAGATGTCATCTTCATGAGGTCCATAGTCAAACTGATTTTTTTAGAACTTCTGTATACTACATGACATTCAAATCACTGTAGCTAGCTTATTATCTGAAAGAATATGAAGAGGGGAACATGAATGACTTTCTGAGAAAGTTGTTTTTTTGTTGTGGACTTACACCTTACACCATTGCAGTCATACATAATACAGTCAGAAGAGTGGTCACAGCCCAGAAGAATATTGTTTCAGTGCAATGCCCTAGATTAATTGTGATGAACCTTAACCATTCTAACAGTCATATAATAAGTACTTAAGAACCTGAAGGCATGGACATTTAGTACTATGAGCTATGCTTGCAAGACCTGAGTGTATTTTGAATATGATTATCCTGGCAGCATGGTAGAGGTATTTGTTGACACCTGAAAGATTCTGAACTAGTGTCAACATTTTGTGTTGATAAAAAATGTTGCCCTTCCCTTTCAGCAGTCCAGCAACTGGCTCCAAGAGCCTCTCCTTATCCATTAGGCCTATTGAACCTGACAGGCACCTACCCTGGATTTTCTTTGACACATGAGGAGACTGAGGCTTCTTGGGGTAGTATCATATTGCTACCAAGGAAGATTTTTTTTTGTTATCATCTAAGTTCCCTTCCTCATGCATATATATTGCCTTGGGATGGATGTACAATGGGTGTGTTGGCTTAACATGTCATCTCAGTGGTGACATAACCAATACCCTGTATCCCTGAAAAGAATGCCCCCTGTACTTCTCTAACTTCCATCAGAGCTGAGCTGTAAGGTACAGCTGTGTGCATGCCCTCCACTCAGGATGGGCACACCCATCCTCACTTGCCAGTGTCTCAATTACCCAAGCCTCTAATTTAATCTGAGTAATCTGAGTTGTAGTCATGGCTTTATCTCTCTATGCCACAGCATGGCAAAATTAAATTATTTTATTCTCTTATGCTTGGAATAAGCTGGAGACTAGTTTCAATACTATGTGTATGGTTTCAGTGAGTATGTGTCTATAAAATTACTACATAAAGGGTGTAAGCTGCATGATTCAAAGGGGTAGAGCCCTGATTACTACTCAAATGACTAAGTATTGACTAAAGACATGAGAGGTGGAGGAGTTGACAAGGGAGGGTGAGAGAGAGAGTGGATGGTGCAAGCTTGCCTGTACTAGGAGAAGGAAGGTGATTTTTCCTGTTGCAGGTGTAGGTATTAATGAGAAAGAGTGAAAGAGAGAGATCAAAGGGCATGGCATGCTGCCAGTGGGCCAGGGACAGGATCTTTTTCCACATGATAGCTTTTCTAGAACATGTGCAGAAATGCACACAGGCCTAGGTATCGCACGCTTTTGTATTTTAGAGCATGCATATCAGCTTATGGTTAGGGGTTATAGGAAGAAAAGGGAAAACCTTCTCATGGCTGCCTGGATGTATGCTGCTCAATGACTATCTGTCTCCTGGGTGATAAGGAATAAACAGATATATATGCACAGAGGCTGGCAGTAGGATTGTCAGAAAACATTGAATGAAAGGAACAAGTACCCCACAAAAAGGTTCTAAAAGATTAGAGCATGCGCATTGCAGTCTTGACAACCTTGAACTAAAATTGTTGTTATTTAAAAAAACATAAAGATCAGGCTGCATTTCTGCTGTATAAGTGTTTGTAAGAAGCAAGAAAAATGAAGATGACATAACAGTTTGCATACTTTCTTATATTAGATTCAGAGCAGTCAGCAACATGGCATAAAATAGGACATTTATACGGTATTGTTAGTGCAGAAGATTAATTACTATGAGGTGTTATTAAACTTCATTTTGTATTTCTTGGTTTGAGTCCCACAAACTCTGTTTGCATACTGTATGACTCTGAGCAGGTTGGTTAACCAGACAGTGCTCCTAGGTCACCTTTGAAAAGATGCATTTGTGCTTAGTGGAGTTTTACCAGGTTACTGAACAAACAAGCAAAGAAATCCTATTTAAATTAAGCGAAAACCTAATTTGACTGGCAGAAGAGAGGCATATTAGTAGAACTACAGATTGTGGCTGATAGCAGTGATTTTAGAAGTATTAATGGAGTGTTGATTAACAAAGAGTGTACTATAAAATGAAATTTCCAGTATGGTAGTTGAAATGTCTGTTAAAAAATGTAATCAATAAAACCAGTTAACTAAATTGGATATGCAACATTTGGTAGCAGACCACTTCATTCTGGCCTGCACATCTAAGACCAAATATGTGAATGGGAGTCTGCAAAACATAAGAAACTAAACATTTACTGAGGTGCATTGCGTCACAAGTCCTCTAGCAGGGGAAGGCCCCAGTGCAATCCCCAGTTTAATGTAACAAATGTTGAGGCATCTGCACCTCGAGGAAAATTATGCCTTAACCTGGTTTGGTCATATATTGCATTTATAGTGGGTCCTTGTAGCTGTTTGGTATGAAGACCATTTGTTACCCAAACCTAGTGTATTGGAAATCAGGCTTTTCATAAGTTAAATGTTTCAGAGAACAGGTAGAGTTTCCACTTATGCTGTACAGAAAGGCCCAAAAATTGCAAAACATGTCATGTCTACAGTTAGCAGAGTCTGGCTTTATTGGCCATTAAAAATAATTAAAGTGTAATTGGACATCCAGAAGCCACTGCACTAGAACACTTGTATGTATTCATGGTGTGATTTTCATATCCTCCATTGATGCTCTCAAGGGAGATTTGTAGTTTTTTTTTATATGCAGCTCTTTTTTGCCAGGGTATCTCTGATTCAGTCCTAAATGCATTTTCTGTAGGCCTTTTAGCTGTTATGTACATACATATATGTATGTATGTGTGGAGGCAACTAGAGAATGCCTTATTGTACTTGACACGCCCCAGGTATGCATTATTTTTGCAGTCAGTGTTTTACATTTTTTTTACGTCAGAATAAGGACCCATATATTTCTTTGTCCTATAGTGTATTGTTTTTTCAGCAATCAGCCACTTTATTCTCAGTGAGCAACACTTACAGTTGTGAGCATGAAATATCTCATGTAATCATATAATCATATAAAGTATAAATAATGTAGGGGTACAACTGAACAGCATTGTTAGCATATCAAATAGTCATTCAAATATTCCAGCTGCCAAGGATTTATACTATCTTGCAGTGAAAGATAGAAGGCATAGTCCCCAAATCCAGAAGGCATAGTCCCCAAATCCAAAGCCCATAATCAGCAAACCCAAACCCAGAAGGCACAGTCACCAAAGCCAAGCCCAGAAGGCATAGTCTCCAAACCCAAACCCATTTCCATAAGTATAGTCTTTATATGAACTGCTAATAACTAGGAGTTTAATAATATAAAAAAAAAACTGTTAACATTATAATACAAAGTTGTTTCCAAAATCCAAGGTATCTGTTTTACTACAGTCTTCACTCTGAGACACAAATTATGTCCAGCCAGTTTTAGATCTTGAATTTCAGACACTACCATCACCCATATTACAGATCAGAAGTAAATAAAAAAAAAATGAGGATACACAGCACGGTTAAAAAGTAAAACGTGTTAATGGATAAGCACTTTCACTCCACTATAGGCACCTCTTCATATCATTATAGAACCAAAGAATAGAAACATTTAAATACGTGAGCTAGATACAAAGTAGCCAATAAAATCAGCTGTACAAAACACATGATCTGAGATAAAATTGTAAACAGACAGCTTAAAAAATCACATCTACAGTTTACTAAAACATTAAAGAATAAAACATTCAAATGTATAAAGTAATTTCAAAAAGCCAGTACATTTATCTACATAAAGCACATGACCTGAAGTGAGGTTTTAGAGGAACAGCTTCATTAAGCCCAAAACCTTTATCGGTCTGTAGTAATATTATCAAGTGTAACTGACACCTTTCGGTTTGATTCTTTAGATCTCCTATTCTTATGTCATGGCTCAATAATTGTACAACTGAAAATGCAAAAGAGTGCATTAAGCCACACACTTTTACATGCTTAGCAAGGGCATTTTTATCTTCCAACTTCCTAATTTCATAAATGTGTTCACAAATTTGGTCTCTGAGAGAGTGATTCATTCTCCCTATATAGCATAAGGGACAGACTTTGCACCTAGCCAAATGCACTAAATCACGTGTTGAGCAATCTGCATATAAATTAAATTTAACCTCTCTCCCTGTACTGGAATATTTGAATGAGCTAGTATTGTCAATATATGAATGAAAGTTACATGCTCTACAAGCAAATGTACCAACATGCTGACTAAGCTGAACTACAGTAGGTCTACGCATATGGTTCTTGTAATGTAACATCTGCTTCAGGGATCTCTTATTCCTGAAGCAAAAACTCAGTTTCATAGCTTCATAGGTTCATAGGTAGGTACTAGGCTATTGGCCCTAGGGCCTATATAAGCCTAGCCAAAAGGTACCTTGGCTTTTGCCACCCAAGAAAATTATTTTCCTGTGCCACTGTCGAGCAGAGCCACAGAAGTGATCCCCGGGGTGAATTTCCTATCTCCTATCCAATCATCAAGATTTTTCTTGAAGAGTGCTAATGAGGAGCTTTGTTTGATATAGATAGGTAGTTTGTTCCAAAGTATGGGAAGTCTCTGGGACAGGAATCTATCCCTCCAACATGTTCTGTTTATTGTGGTGACAAGGTGTAGGTCCCTAGAGCATGTAGCTCGTGGGGATTGGGATTTCTTTAAGTGGAGCATGTCTAAAAGCTCTGGGTTTGACATAGCTTTGTGTGTTAGGCAGAGATCGCCTCTGAGTAGGCGATATGCGATAGAGTAAAGCTGCAGTTTTTTGAGACGGTCTGCATAGGGCATCTGTTTGAGGCCAGTAATCCTCTTTGTGAGGTATTTCTGTGGCCTTTCCAGTTGTTGTAGATGTCTTGTGAGGTACATACCAGAAGGGGTGTTGTACTCTATAATGGGTCTAATGAGTGACGAGTAGAGGGGAACAGTGACCTCTTTTTTCCTGGATGAGAAACCTTTTGTGATGAGGTGTGCCACGTAGAAGGATTTCCTGACTACTGTGGCGATGTGATTATCAAAGGAGAGACTACTGTCCACCTGTGTCGCAAGGTCTCTTATCACACTTTCGGTGTTAAGTAGACTACCACC
Organism: Protopterus annectens; assembly: GCF_019279795.1. Lineage (NCBI taxonomy): Eukaryota > Metazoa > Chordata > Ceratodontiformes > Protopteridae > Protopterus > Protopterus annectens. Next base: position 1,399,266,702 of record NC_056729.1, read on the forward strand.
TATGTGGTAGTTCATGGGTACAGAGTTTTTACCAAAAGGGATGACAATGCACTTTTTGGCATTGAGCTTGAGGCCATGGCTTTGACACCAGGCATCTGTCTCAGCAAGTCCCTTTTGTAGGATGTCCACATCTTTTGGAGTTTTGATTATGGCTCCTAGTTTGCAGTCATCTGCGAACTTCATTAGCCAAATACCTTCTGTGTTAGCCTGTACTTCAGAGAAGTAGATACCAAACAGGAGAGGACCCAGGACTGAACCCTCTGGTACTCCACTTGTCACTGGTCTGAAGTTGGATTTGGTGTCTGCTACTTTCACAGCGTGGATTCTGTCAGTGAGCCAGTTGGCAACCCATCTTGTGATATAGGGATTTATACCTAGTTTAGTGCATTTATCTATAATTCCAGAGTGGGGGATGGTGTCAAAAGCCTTGGCGAGATCTAGATAGGCTGTGTGAACCACCTTACCCTCATCTACAGCTTTGGTGACTGCTTCAAAGAAGTCTATCAGGTTTAGGAGACATGATCTGCCTTTTACAAACCCGAATTGGGTGGAGTCCTGAGTTTGGAGATTACCAATGTCATTGTTTATAAGTTCCATGATGATACGTTCCATAGCCTTGCAGACCAGGCTCATTAGGCTAATGGGGCGGTAGTTTCCAGGGTCTGTGGTGGCTCCCCCTTTGTGGAGTGGGATAACTGTCGCTGTGCGCCATTCAGTGGGCACATAGCCTGAGGTGAGGCTATGACTGAACATGGTACTTAGGTGGGGTGCCAGTTCGTTCTGTAGTTCATGTAGAACATAGCCTGAGATGTTGTCAGGTCCCATGGATGCTGTGTTCTTGGCTTTGGATGGTGTGTTTTTTACCTGTGCAGATATGATTACAGGAACTTTGCATTCTTCTGGTATAGAGGTGGGCCCTTTAGGGGATGACAGGGGGGTAAAGTTAGCACTGAACCTATCTGCCAGGATGTTGGCAATATCAGTTGGTTCTGTATATGTAGTGCCATTGTGCTGTAACTCAGAGCAGATCTGAGTGTTGCCACTGAGATTCTTAACATAGCTATAGAATGCTTTGTGGTTGTCTTTAGAGTCAGTGGTGATTTTGTTTTTGTAACTAGCTTTGGAGGATTGTATGAGGGATCTCAGCTTCTTACTGATGCTGACCAGGGAGTTTCTCCAATCATGGGATTTTACTCTTCAGCCCCACAATCTCCTTTATTTTGCCATCTGCCATTAAAATATACCAATGCTTCCAAAACACATCAGATATCATGTGAACATCTGACGAATAAGACAAGGGTACCCCTAACTTCCGTGACTTAGCCTTCCTAGAGGAAAAATAAGGCTTTGCTCTACCCTTTCTATCAAAGTTCATGGGGCTCAATTTATTCCTCTATTTCACAAGTAGAATAACCCTTGGATCCTAACTCTGTTTTAAACTCACATAAAGCTTTCTGAAAGTCTATCTCTCTGACATTCAATCTGGTTATCCTCATCCCTTGTCCCTTCATTATATTACGGTAGACATAATTAGGATGCATGCTCCTCCTATGCAAAATTGTTTTTTCTTACAAGGTTTCTTAAATATACTAGAGGAGAACCTACCATCTATGTCTCTACTGATAAAAACATCAAGAAAGTCAATCTCACAGTCAAATGATCTCATAGTAAAGTGTAAAAATGTTCAGAGGAATTGAGAAAATTCAAAAACAATTAAAGTTCATTCCGTGAACCCCACCATAGAAGAAAAACATCATTAACAAACCACTTATAGCAGGCAATAAACTTAGAGAAGGGACTATCCCTTAAAACCTCTGTAATCTCCCAATGTTCCAGGACCATACTGGCATCGCTATCTGCCCATAGCTTCTGCCAGTAATACTGGTCCCAAAAATAAATACATTATTATCAAGGACAAGTTCAATAAATATGCAAATCAAATTCATTTGACCAGTAGAATATTCACTATTAGCAGCAAGATGAGCTCTCACATATTCTAGCCCTATATCATTGAGTATTACAGTAAACAAAGAGGAAAAATCTAGAGTAAACATAATTAGGTATTGAGCTAAAGGTAAAGATTGTGTACTGTCAAAGACCATCTGTAAAAATTGTTTTGTATCTCTAAGGACTCTGAGCATTATTCAAAACAGGTCTCAACATTTTCTCAGCAGAAATGGAGATTGATTCAGTTAACCACTCTCTCCCTGAGACACTCGGTCTCATGGGAGGGAAAGTAGATTCTTTATAGATTTTTGGTTTTCCATATATCATTGGAACAAGTGGATTTTCAATTAAATTATTATGCAATTCATCAATTATGTATCTGCTCATAAGACAGTCTAAAAGATCACCATGCAGCTTACAAATCATATTATCAATATCAGTGTGTTGAATAACTGCATAAGTACATCTATCAGATAAAAGTGTATTCATATTGCTGAGATAAAAATCCAAATCCATAACCACTATTGTACCCCCTTTATCAGCAGCTCAAATAATTAAAAGATCCATTCCCTGTAACTGTTTAATAGCAACAAACTCACTATGTGTCAAATTACAAAAACTTTACTTATTTCCCATACCTGGTTCATTCATGATTTGCAATAAGTCCTCCTTACAAACTCTGGAAAAAGCTTCCAGTAGGGGGTGAAGATGGGGTACAAAAGTGCTGGGGTCTTAAACAATTTAACAGTAGAATCATCTACCACATAAGGAGTGGTTCTGGCCCAGAAATTGTAGTTACTGGTCGTTTGGGCAATCTCTTCCATCTCTCTCAACTTTCTTTTTCGAAAGCCTGCATTTGCACTTGTTTCTGTCCTGTAACTCGTCTAGTGCAGATACAGATTCTTAGTTTTAGCACTTAAATTTGCTTATTCATGCTCAGTACTTGTTCAGAACTTGTAAGCACTAAATAAGCTACTAATTAGTATAGCACTCAACCTTCCTCATTACCTAGAGGAAAACAGTTTTCGTACTTACTTTTCTCACTTGCTTAGAGAAAAACAGCTCTTGTACTCACTTTCCTCACTTATCTAGAGGAAAATAGTTTTTTTATTCAGGCATGTCCAAGGTTCAGCTCCCAGTGTTCTCTCCTGTCTATCTGATGAATCTGGGCATCTTGAGGCAATGTAGAAATTGCCTCATGTACACAGACAACCCTCTCCTCCTACCACCCAACACTACAACCTGTGAGAGATGCACTTATCTAGCCAAACTGGAGGTAAAGCTCTCTCCAACCAAAACTGAACTTGACAGTCATGAGAAGGTAAACATTTGCACCACACCACACTCATCACATAGTCTCACTAAATCTACACCACCAAAATCCAAACATAGTAACACAAAAACATTCGCGGAGGCTCTCACTAATAATCTGTCTAAGCAACAGAGACCTACAAAGCAGAACCCCAAGCAACCTCCATCCCCCAACACAACCCAAATGACACATAGCCCACAAACTCAGTGTGCCACTCAACCACAGCCAATAAGGCAAAACAACGTACCCAACACACTAGTCATAGGTGACTCTATAGTCAGGCACACTGATGTCCCACTCACCTGGCTAAACAAGGAGAAGGTTAATGTCAGCTGCCTGTCAGGTGCCAGGATCCGCCACATAACCCACACACTCAGGTCACTCCACAACAAGTACAAATGTGACACTGAGATTGTCCATGTTGGTGTGAATGACCTCAGATGTACCTCCCTGGACTACATGAAAAGAGACATGGAAGAGCTCTCTGATCTTGTAGCCCAGGCAGGTATGACCCTAGCCCTGAGTAGCATTCTGCCATTGCCCAGAATGATACCACAGTACAAGGACAAAATGATTGACTTCAACAACTGGCTAAGCTTCTGGTGTCATTCTAAGGGGATCCAGTATCTGTCTGCTTGGGATGACATGGTTGACAGACCACGATGCTTTGCCACAGATGGCCTGCACCTGTCACCCCTGGGATTCCAGATACTGGCTACAGCTCTTGCTGCCCCTATAGTGCCTTTTTTAGGCAAGGTTCAAATAACAAATTCACCACCATAACAGGAACAGGCAAGCAAAAACTGAGGGTAATGCTGCTCAATGCTAGAAGTCTAAATCTCAAAATGCACTCACTCGAGGCACTCCTTAAAATGGAGAGCATCGATATATGTGCAGTGACTGAGACCTGGTTCAAGGCTCCAGAGAGCACCCCTGCACTACCAGGCTATAACTCATACCATATGTTTCGGCCATGTAACCTGGACCGAAACACCAAAGGCGGAGGTGTGTCCATATTCATTAAGGATATCCACACCTCCAGGCTAGTTGCTCAGCATAATGCATCCGAGGTTATCCAAGTGCAACTAACTCTGGGCAAAATTGCAATCCAAATTGTAGCTTGCTATAGATCCCCCACAATGCCCCAGGATTCTCACTCCTCTTTTCTTGATCTACTGGAAAATATTAGGGTTCAACCAAACACCCTAATAATGGGCGACTTCAACTACCCCACCATTAACTGGGAAAACTACTCATGTACCAACTCTTTAGCTCAATGCTTTCTGGAATTCATAAACTCCAATGCCCTGTATCAACTTATCCACACCTCCACCAGGGGCAACAATATCCTAGATCTAGTCATTACCAACATGAGTGACTGGTGTTCCACACCTGAAGTCAACTCCTCGTTGATCTGATGCGATGATAAGCTAATTACCCTTGATATTCACACCCCCCCCCCATTAAGGAAACCACAGTAAAAAATTTCTCCAAAGCCAACTTCATGCTTTTTAAGACAGAAGTGGTGAACTTCATGACACCCATGCAGATGGACAATATAGTTACAACTGCTGAATCCTACACAAATGCACTCTATAAGCACTTACACGAGTGCATGGATCATGCTATCCCAAACAGAACCAAGACGCTATCCTCCAAAAAAAGGAAGCCAATCTGGTGGTTCCCTGCCATAAACAAACTGTACAACAGAAGGAAGAAACTGTTACAAAAGAGAGTAAAATCCCATGAGTGGAGGAGCTCCCTGGTCAGCCTCCGTAAGAAGCTGAGATCCCTTATAAGATCCTCCAAAGCTAGCTACAAAAACAAAAGCACCACTATTTCCAAGGACAATCACAAAGCATTTTATAGCTATGCCAAGAATCTTGATGACAACACCCAGATCTGCTCTAAGTTACAGCACAAAAGCAAGAAAATTACAGAACCAACTGATATTGCCAACATCCTGGCAGATAGATTCAGTGCTAACTTTACCCCCCTTTCACCCCCTAAAGGGCCCATATCTGTACAGGAAGAATGCAGAGTCCCTGTAATCACAATTACGCAAGTAAAAGCTGTACTCTCTAAAGCCAAAAACACAACATCCGTGGGACCGGACAACATCCCAGGCTGCGTTTTGCACGAACTTCAGAACAAATTGGCTCCCCACTTAAGCACCATGTTCAATAATAGCCTCACATCGGGCTTTGTGCCCAATGAATGGTGCACAGCAAGTTATCCCACTCCACAAAGGGGGAGCCACCACTGATCCCGAGAACTATCGACCTATTAGCCTGACGAGCCTGGTTTGCAAGGTCATGGAATGTATCATCATGGAACTCATAAACAAAGACATTGGTAACCTCCAAACTCTGGATCCCACCCAGTTCGGGTTTGTGAAATGCAGATCATACCTCCTGAAGCTGATCGACTTCTTTGAGGCAGTCACCAAAGCAGTAGATGAGGGTAAGGTGGTTCACACAGCCTATCTTGACCTTGCCAAGGCTTTTGACACCATCCCCCATTCTGGAATTATAGCTAAACTCACTAAACTAGGTATAAATCCCTACATCACTAGATGGGTTGCCAACTGACTCACTGACAGAACCCACACTGTAAAAGTTGCAGACTCCAAATCTGACCTCAAAGCAGTGACAAGTGGAGTACTACAGGGTTCCGTCCTGGGACCTCTCCTGTTTGGTATCTACTTCTCTAAAGTACAGGCTAACACAGAAAGCCTCTGGCTAATGAAGTTCACAGATAACTGCAAACTAGGAGCCATAGTCAAGTCCCCAAATGATGTGGACATCCTACAGAAGGGCCTCGCTGAGACAGATGCCTGGTATCAGAGCCATGGCCTCAAGCTCAATGCCAAAAAGTGCAGTGTCATCCCCTTTGGTAAAAACTCTGTACCCATGAACTACTACATATGCAGCAATCTACTTAACACCAAATGCTTGATAAGAGACCTTGGGACCCAGGTGGACAGTAGTCTCTCCTTTGATAGTCACATTGCCACAGTAGTCAGGAAGTCCTTCTACGTAGCACACCTCATCATAAAAGGGTTCTCATCCAGGAAAAAAGAGGTAATTGTTCCCCTCTACTCGACACTCATTAGACCCATTATAGAGTACAACACCCCTTTTGGAATGTACCTCACAAGACATCTGCAGCAGCTGGACAGGCCAGTGTGTGTGTGTGTGTGTGTGTGTGTGTGTGTGTGTGCCATTAAATTATGTGAAATACTGCTTTTTGTACATAATTAATATTTAATGAACACAGCTGATACTGAATGTTTTTGAATTATAAAACATGTATTTCCTGATTGCATATTTTATTATATTCAATGATTTTACTTCACCTTTTGATGAAATGATTCACAGGCCACAGAAGTACCTCACAAAGAGGATTACTGGCCTCAAGCAAATGCCCTACACTGACCACCTCAACAAACTCCAGCTTTACTCCGTAGCATATCACTTACTCTGAGGTGATCTCTGCCTAGCATATAAAGCTATGTCAAACCCAGAGCTGTTGGACATGCTACACCTAAAGAAATCCGAATCCTTCCAAGCTACACACTCTAGGGACCTAAACCTTGTCACCACAATAAACAGGACATGCTGGAGGGATAGATTCCAGTCCCAGAGACTTCCCATTCTCTGGAACAGGCTACCCATCTATGTCAAGCAAAGTTCTTCATTAGCACTCTTCAAGAAAAATCTTGATGAGTGGATGGGAAATAGGAAATACACCCTGGGGATCACTTCTGTGTCTCTGCTCGACAGTGGCACTGGGAAATAACTTTCTTGGGTAGTGTAAGCCAGGGAACCTTGTTGGCTAGGCTTACGTAGGCCCTTGGGCCCATAGCTTAGTACCCACCTATGAACCTATTACAAAAAAGCAATTTCAACATTATGTTCCTCACAAAACACTTCATATCCAACATGACATCATAAAAATTAGCCCTCATAGAGGTTATAAAAGATAATCCCTTCTCAAGAAAAAAAGTTTGTTGAACAGTCAGTTCGACTAACAAAATATTCCAAACTAGGGGGCCTTCACTGGTTTTCACATTCATTTGATTGTGGGATGAGTTTGCTGCTCCACTGATGGTTTGTGGCATTTCCTCCCCCGACTCTGTGAGCATCTTGTTATAGATCTGTCCATGATAAGTTGGGGTAATGACAGAAAAAAACATCTGGGCATTCAGAGCTGGAGGTGCTGATGTCTTCCTCCGAGCATCTGCTCCTAACAAAAAGCCAGAATTGGCCACATTATCTAATCCATTTGAATGTGGAACATTCAGATGTGTATCCACAGCTGCAGTGTTTAAAGTTCCAGTGCTACCATTGGAATGCTCAGCTCCAGTTTTGTTCACTTCCTCATTAGTTAAAGCATCAATTGTGCCACAAGTTTCATGGAGAAGGAAAATTATGGCCAGGAGAACACATTACCAGAATGGAAGTCTGATAAATCCTGGCTCAATTTCTTCTTCTTCTGCATCAGCAACATGCTTTCAAGCATGGAAGCATTATTGGTAATATCATTAAGTGCTGAGCGAACAACTTTGGAAGGCAAACTATCCTGAAGTTTTTGTATGCGTGAACTGATCTCATTAAGCAATGATTGTTCCACAGGTTTGAAGAAATCAGTCAAGAGTCTAATATAATTAAAACCCAAGTCCAAGTTCAGTATCTGTCACTTAATCAGTAGTTCAGGATATACACTGGCGAACATTGGCATTTTAATGATTCTCAAACCATGAGGTTTAACATTATAGTGCATACAGGCTTCTAAGTGCAGCCGCTGCCATTGAAGTCTCTTGAGTTTAAACGTTCTATTCTCAAGTTCTCTGATTAATGAATGAAACAGATCAATACCATAACTGACAGAGCCAGTCTTCTACATTCCACTAATATCAGAACACGGCAGCGAATTACCTTCCACTCGCAAGACTTTGGTAAAATGATCACAGCATCTCTGCAAACCCACAGCATTCAGCCCATTCTGGCCATAATCAAGCTCAATATCAGCAAGACCTTCCACCATGCTCTAAACACTGGTATAAGCAATGATAAAGCAAGCAACACAAAAAAACAGGGAGTGGATAAAGTGTCCTCAAATAAACACAAGTAAATCCAAAGAACAAAAATGAGGATACACACCACGATTAAAAAGTAAAATGTTTTAATGGATAAGCACTTTCATGCCACTACAGGTAGGTGCTTCTTCAGATCATTAACACATCAAAGAATAGAAACATTTAAATACATGAGCTAGATACAAAGTAGCCAATAAAATCAGCTGTACAAAACACATGACCTGAGCTAAAATCTTAAAACAACAGCTTAAAAAAAGCACATCTACAGTTTACTAAAACATTAAAAAATAAAAGATTCAAATATATAAAATAATTACAAAAGGCTAGTAAACTTATCTACATAAAGCACTTGACCTGAAGTGAGGTTTTAGAGGAACAGCTTCATTAAGCTCAAAACCTTTATCTGTCTGTAGTAATATTATCCAGCGTAATTCACACTTTTTGGTTTGATTCTTTAGATCTCCTATTCTTGTCATGGTTCAATAATTGTACAACCGAAAATACAAAGGAGTGCATTAAGCCGCACACTTTTACATGCTTAGCAAGGGCATTTTTTATCTTTCAACTTACTAATTTCATAAATGTGTTCACGTATTCACTCTGGGCGGCCACGGTGGTGCAGCAGCTAGCATTGCCACCTCACAGCAAGAGGCTGTCTGGTTCGATCCTCGGCTGAGGTGCCTTCTGTGCAGAGTCTGCTTGTCCTCCCTGTGGTCACGTGGATTTCCTCCGAGTGCTCCTGTTTCCTTCCACATCTGGAAGACATGCTATAGGTGGATTGGACACTCTCAATTGGCCCTAGGTGTGAGTGCGTGCATGTGCGTGCCTTCTGTGGAAGGTTGGGTGCCGGGCTGGCAACTCGACACCGTAAAACTCCACTGCCAGTCATGAGCAGATGGGTGATCCGCTGTGGCGACCCCTAACCGAGAAAAGCCAAAAGAAGAAGAAGTTCACGAATTTGATCTCTGAGGGAGCGATTCGTCTTCCTTATATAGAATGAGGGACAGATCTTGCACCTAGTCTAATACACTAAATCACGTGTTGAGCAATCTGCATATAAATTAAATTTAAACTCTCTCCCTGTAATGGGATGTTTGAATGAGCTAGTATTGTCAATATATGAACAAAAGTTACACGATCTGCAAGCAAATGTACCAACATGCTGCTTTATCCACTCCCCGTTTTTTTGAGTTGCTTGCTGTATTGCAGATCACTTGTATCAATTTCCTAATAATTATTTTTTAGTAGTCAGCATTCTAACATCTTAAAAAGATTCCATCAGTTCTGCTTATCAAAAATAAAAACATAGTAACATTAATTTTAGCTGGACAGATTAATTTATATATTTCTCCCAAGTCTTGTTTTAGTTGGATCTAACATGGGACATTCCCGAAATATACGACAGAAATCACCCAACATGCCTGTATTACACTTCTGATAACATGTGCTTATTATGTGAAACATTATGACAAGCTTAGTTGCAGTGTAAAAATACTTAAACAGATATTGCCAACCAACAAATAAAACTTATGAAATCTGGTAGCATACCTAGGGACTAGCATTACTTTCTCCCATTCCTTCTGAGTTATGTATGCACCTAAAAAAATTCCTGTACCATTCTAAATTTGTTGAACTCCCCTATTTTCATTCCACAAAACATTTTTTACAAGGAGCTAATAATGTAACCCATTTGGCTTTGTTCCTGCATTCTGCCAAACCACGATTCCACTCACAACAGTCGAACACTCTTTTAACACATCATAATTTAAGTATTCTTAAAGATATAAGCAATAAATAAAAAATAATCTCTAGGAAGCTAATCTTTCTCTATAATTTTCATAAAATAGTCCCGTGTTAAAGGCATAATAGCAATCACGAACTGCTTCTGTTATAGCAATTTTGGAAATCTATTCAAATTTCGTATGACTTGTCCAGTCTGTATTCCTCATCTCCTTGCCAAATTACTAGGCAACACCTCTTCAAGCCATTCATACTTATTAGTCTTTTTAATTAGCAAAATTAAATCCATTGCTATCATTTTATCCCTTTGTCTTCTACAAGACCTTATAATTTTAAACATCTCATAAAACCCTTTCTCTCCTCCATAGTTCAAAAGCTGATTTTCACTTAGTATGGATATCAGGTCATGTAAAAGTCTTAACCCTGCTGCTCTACCACAAAACTCAAGATCTGGGACTGTCAGTCCCCCTACACCTGTTAAAGCAGTAGTTATATTCCTGGCTGCCCTTGGGTTATGTCCTATCTAAACAAACACAGATGTAGTCTTCCTTATTTTACCAAAATTTCGGCTGATAAAGCAAGGGAAGACCTTTTAAGGCATATATTACTAAAGTGTATACAGATTACTGTATTATCTGAATCCTTTCTACATACCCTAGAAAATTTCCTTCCATTTTTAATAAACATGCTTAGCTTTCTCTAAAACACAACCAAAGTTAATCTCATTGATCAAGCCAGTGTATCAGCTAACTGTAAATTTAAGTAAGTTCTTTCATTAGATTCTATCAAGTAGGGATATTCTGCAAGTATTATCTCAAAGGGAGTTATAATTCATCTGTTTAGCTCTTGTTTTCTATGCCCATCCATTCATCCAACCATCCATCCATCCACACCCCCTTTTTCCCATTTTCCACATGTGGTTGGGATGTCTCGTCAACATGGATAATTATCTAGAGCCATGGCTCACACGGCTGAGGGGCTAGCCCTGCCAGTTCTTTTCCATACCACTCACATGCATGCAGACTCACACCAACAGCCAGTTTAGAGTGCCCAGTCCACCTAATGCATGTCTATTTAATGTGAGAGGAAAATGGAGCACCCGGAGAAAATCCGATAGGATATGCAGCCTCCATGCAGAAGGAACCCCAGCTGAGAATCTAACCGGAGAACCTCTTGTGTGGTGACAACACTTTTTGCTATACCACTTGTGCCACCCCTTTTGTTTTCTATGTGCTAACTTTGTAACCTGACAGTCTTCCAAATGTATTTAATTCCTGAAAGATAACACTGAAATCATGCTCTGGATAAGATAAGAATAATAACAGATCATCTGCATACATAAAAACCTTTTACGTTAACTCCTGAGTCTATCAGAAGGAATTTGCCTTAACCTGCTTGCCAAGGGTTTAAAATAAAGATTAAACAAAACTGGAGGAAACTGGCATTCTTGTCTGTTCCCTCTTCCTAATTTACATAGCCAAAAAACATATTTTATATCTTTATAGAGGCTATAACCCTTAATATGCTGATAAAATGTAATTAGCAAAGTCTTCAGGATATTTCTGATACAGTAATAGCTTAAAAAGGTGCTGACAGCTCACCCAAAAAATGTTTTTCAGCTCTAGACTTGCTATTGATAAAGGGTATTTCAGTGTAATACTGTCTTCTATTAATAATCTAGTTTCATGAAATTATCATGAGTGGTTCTGGCAGGTATGAATCCCTTTTAGTCTACATTAATCAATAAGGAAGGTATTCTGGCTAAATATTTAGCTAAGAGGGCACTGACTATTTATAATTAATCCTTGCGGAGAACAGATACTAAGTGGTATGTGTCTACTTCATCAGAGTCTTTGCCAGGTTTCAAAAATGCAGCAGTTATTGCCTGCCTCAAGGAATGGGAGCAGTCGGCTGAATTAAGAACATAGCTGGCCACGACTGTCAAGTCATTCAAAAACATTTTTGCCTCAAAAGTACAGCTCTATGGGCTAGCCATCAGAGCCAGGTGAGTGACCTTTACCCAATTCAACATCTAGCTGCTGTACTTCCTGTAATGAAAAGTCCTTCATTAAGGAGACTGCCTGGAGTTTATTCATGGGTACAGAATTAAAAGCATTTCTACTATTTCTTCATTCGTAACAGCTCATGCGACATCTGGTTCATATAACTTCACAAACTCTGTAACAGAACAGCTTTCTATATCTCTAGGAGTGCTATAGTATTTACATGGCACATATCCCTTTATTTCAGTAACCATCCTGTCTGATGTTTGCTGTTTCAGCCTGAATGTCAGCTATTTCTGCTAAATAGGGGTAACACCCTTAATTTGAGAGATCTTTAATTTCAACTTTTTTACAGTTGTTTCAGTTTTATTCAGCATATCTTTAATTTTCTGTTCTCCACTTATAATCTTCCTTATAACATCATATTGTGCATTGATTAACTCAACAAGATATTGTCCCACATTTGTATTCTAGCACTTTTCCACCTCTTCTTCTGACCATTGCCTCTAATGTGAATGTGAGTATTGAGTTCAAATAGAGAAGCGGCGATGGTCTGAAGGAAATGAAAAATGGATGGACACTTACTTAGTAAATTCTTTAGTGTGTTCATTTACTGATTCTTTGAGGAGACAAGGAATCCAGTAGTTCCACTACCTCTGATACCAAGCCACATTAAAAATCCTGACACTGAAAAACAATATATGCATTGAAAGAATCTGAAACCTAGCACTGCTGAATCTGACATTCCCTCTGTCATACCAAACCCTTTTATATATGCATGCTAATAATAATTTTAATAATAATAATTTTTGATTAAATAATTTTAATAATAATATTTTTTGGGAAAAGGATGCTAAGGATCGAGCTGTCAGGTAAGAGGAAAAGAGGAAGGCCTAAGATAAGGTATATGGATGTGGTGAGAGAGGACATACAGGTGGTTGGTGTGACAGAGCAAGATGCAGAGGACAGGATGATCCGCTGTGGTGACCCCTAATGGGAACAGCTGAAAGAGAAGAAGACTAATGCTGCTGCACTTCAGGGGAGAATCCCCCAGTTAGCATACCAGTAATGTTGTGCTTATCCCTCTGTACGCTATTTCAAACATCAGGAGCTTTGTTTAGCTTTAGTGAGGCCCACTTGAACAAGCACAAGTAACAGTGCCATTCCTTTGATGCTAGAATGATTACTTCTTTTATATATGCTTACATATATAGGTTCCCTATAAGATGATCGAAGACGCATGCGTCTTGATCGAACTTGAAAGAGCAAAATGGCAAAATACCGAAATGGCATATAAGCAAATTCTTTCCCTGTGAAAGAAATTGCTTGGCCACCTTCGGTATTTTGCCATTTTCGTCACTGTAGTGCGATCTTGGAGTTGGTATATCTAAGTAGGGGGGGTGTGGGTTTTTTTTTCTTTTTTTGGAACATCGATTTTTTTTCCTGGGAAAAAAAATGCTGTTCTGAGTGTCTGGGATTGTAAGCTTTTGCTTACACGGGGTCCATAAATCAGCGTTCACTGATTTAATATAGACCCTTTATATATACATTGGTGTACACAATCAGTGTGTTTATTAGTAGGGGATGGTTCCTTTCATTAGATGAAACTATTTACTGTTTCTTAGCCCATTAGTTTTGGTTGGGTATTACCCTCATTCAAGGTTTGCTATGGGGAAAGTGGGATGAGTGATTGCAAGCAGCTCTGAGATTTATTCAGTATTTCTTATCCTTTTCACTGCATTCAAATTTTTATCATGACAAATGACTGTTACTAGCATACTGTCTGCAGTCATTTGAGTCAATGAAATATTAATTAAAAAAAAGAAAAAAAAATTCAGTAAGCAGTAACCACATAATCAATGCATATTAGATATGAGGCCTCAAAAGGAAGGTTTGTCAGTGATTTGTCAATCTGCAAATCACTAGTGTAGCAACAGACCTACTACATTATTTAGTACTTATGCAACTTTTATGGAAATATCAGAATACTGGAAACTAATTGTTTAACAGCAAGCAAAATGTTTAAGGGTCCACAGCACGGAGCATTTGTAAAAATACCTAGACAGTTTAATTTTAATTTCCTGCCAAAAAAGAAGGACAGAGAGCACAGACATTTAAAAAAACAGTTAGCACTCTTGGTAAGTTTAGCTTTTACAAGAAAATTGTATTGTGGCCTGAAACTACTGGAGGACAGAGAAGTATAAGACAGAAAAGACAAGGACTATGACTAATGGAAATGTAACGGCAGATGAAATGGTCTTTGTAAGGGCACTGGATAGCTGCAAGAGCGGCTGAGGTAGTGTTTGAGAAAATCTACACATAATAAAGAGGGATAGAAACACATGTTCCCATTTTATAAAACTTGGCGCCTTCTTAAAACATACACATATAATTTTTACTCTAAAGAATGTACTATTTAAGGATGAAATCACACAGAGATCAGTGCGTATTCACATTGGGCTAAAAAGAAAATAATTAGGTAGTTCCTGAACTACTGATGGTTCTTTGAATGCTGTGTTATGCTATATTCAGTGGTGATAAATCATGCTTTCACCAAATGGCTGCTTTACAAATGAGCTGAAAATTAATTTCTCTGTTCTGTAGCTTCAGTGTTGCTGGTGCTTTAGGGTACTCATCACTATAATTGTTCTTAAAATGACTAATCCTTTTACAAGTTTGTTTTGCTAAAAGGTATTAGTTTCTCATTATTCTGGCTGAGATTTGTGATATCTGAGATCATCATTCCAGAGGACGGGCAGGCTGATGAGAATGAAGGATTTCTTAAAGGCATGATAAAGAATGTTTACAAGCAAGAACACTTTGGAGGTTTCTCAGGCCTTTTTCTGTTAACTTGGTCAACTGTTGATATATCTGTTCATACTAGCAGACCAAGCACTATGTCATACATGGCTAAGTTAATGCAATTATCCTAAAAGAATATAGCATATAGCCAAGTCTGAATCATTTCAACACAAGGATGCTAGTATGTAATATAAACAGTTCACAATAATACTATACCCTCTCATTCAAAGGAAATAGCTAATTTCCTAGCTAACAACTTTAACACAAATTTTACTTCACCGACAATTGCAGCTGTCCCACAGGTTTCACAATCCTAGGCATCCCCTTTGAATTATGGAACAAGTTGTCTCAGACCATTGAAAAACTAAGACTCCTTCATCCATTGGCCCTGTCAACATACCAGGCTGCCTGATTATCAGTGCTAAATATGGCCATTCTGAACCCCTATTTTACCTCTTTAATCTAAGCCTTTCCACTGGTTACATTCCTTAATCCAGGAAAACAGCCATTGTAATGCTATTATAAAAGGGTGGGCTAACCACAGACCCTGGCAACCACAGACCCATTAGCTTCACTAGACTTATATGTGAGGTTATGCAGGGCATTATCTCAGAGTTTATTAAACTGAACATTGACAATCTCTTAACTTTGGACTGCCATCAGTTTGGCTTTATCAAAGGAAGGTCCTGCCTCTTTAACCTTATTAATTTATTTGAAAAAGTAGTAGATAGCAATTATGCTTTGACACTATTTCCCATGTAGGCATTACTGCTAGACTTGTAAATCTGAATATAAATCATTATATTGTGTCATGAATAATTAACTGATTGTCTGACAGAACCCATGTGGTTTGAGCAGGTGCCAATTCTGAAAGCAAAAAGGTTACCACCAGTGTACTACAGGGTCAGTTTTTGTGTCCTCTCCTATTTGGCATATATTTCTCAGACCTTCAGGCCAGCAGTTCTGGCCTATGATTAATTACATTTGCAGGTGACACAAACTGGATGTTGTTATTTGCTCTTTAACTGAATCACAATTGCCCCCAAATGGCTTAGACCACATTAACAATTGGTGCAAGGACAATGGTCTCAAATGTACCCCAATAAACAAACAAACTAACTAAATTAATTAATTAAATGTAAAAATGTGGCATAGTCCATTTTGGTAAACAAACAGTTACTTATCACGCAGCAGATGCAACTCTCCAACTAGACACTGTTGTAAGGGATTTAGATACTCTTGTTGATAATTCCTTATTATTTAACCATCATATCACCACAGTAGTTCAGAAAGCCTTTTATCTGGCCCATCTAATTTCCAAAAGCATCTCCACTAGATCCAAAGAAGTCGTAATTCCCCTTTACACTTATCTCATTAGACCCATTATGGAATGTAATGCACCATTGGCATGTACAGCTTGAGCTTCATAACTGAAAAGATCAGTGGCCTCAAAAACTTTAGTTGCCAGGAGAGACAGGCAGCCCTTTGTACTCAGTCCCTTAAAGACTCCTAAGTGGTGGGCTATGTCTAGCCTTCTGTGCCATGAAAGCTCTAATCTTATTTGACCTCCTATTCCTTCAGAAACTCATTCATAGATTCATAGAGTAGCACTAAGCTAACTGCCCTTGCGAGCCATTTTAAGCCTAGCCAATTATCTCTTGTGAGACTCAAACCCTGCACCTTGTGTTTGTAAGGCAAACACCTTAACCATTAGGCCACCCTCCCAACCCCCTCATGGCATATCAAATAGCTAGTTAAAAAAATAAAACTTCATCAGCACATAAATATGATACATTAGCATGATAGATTTATATTCCAATGTATCCCTCAACTCTGGAACAAACTTCCACTACATGTCAAGCAGAGTAGCACCCTTGCCACATTCAGGGTAAACCTAGATCACTGGATGGCCAGCCTCAAATTCTTTCCCAGTGTATCTGGTCTTGCCCTCCTTGAGGGTAGAGGGAAATTTTGAGTAGGGTTTTTTAACTAGGCTGTAAATGGTTTGCAGACTGATTCCTGGTACCTACCTGGGAAACTATGAACTTATTAAGTTGTAGCTAGGTCAGGTAGCATCCTGGACCCTAGGCAATCCCCAATGTAGCACTCCCTTTAAACCCAAAGTTGAGAGCAAAAAAAAAAAAAGTTGAGGACCAAAAATAATTCTTTCTGAAAGTGTAGCAAAGAGTTTATACTAGCTCTTTGCTGCAGTTGTGAATACTCGCTCACACTAAAATACACACTGAAAGCAAATACGCACATTTTAAGCAGTCATGCCAGTTTAAATGATTGCCATTACTGCACTTGCATCTGACTGGCAACTCTTCGGCAGCACAAACATGCCCCCCTTCCCCCCACTCTAGCTACAGTACTGAATGCAAAACACAGGAATTAACAAAAGGAGACAAAGTTGCCAGTAAGCAGGCTGAAGCTGCAGCAGAGAGTTCAGAGGATAAATGTGAGGCTGTGGAAAGCACTGTGCTCTGCTCTGATATGTTAAGAAAATGTAAGTAGGGCAATCTGTATGAAAGACTGAATTTTATGTACTATTTCTCAGATTTTAATAATTATTTATTATGATGCTTCTACATGGTGTGACATATAGTGCAGTGTGCTTTAAAGTAATCTCATAAGACTAAATGTTCTTGCAGGATGTCAAATGATTCTACTTACTCATTCAGTTGCTGTCATGATAGTAAAACATGTAACCTTTACTGGGGACTCCTAGATACCTTTATCTCTCCAGCAAGCTGGTAATGTTAAAAGGTGAATCTGAATCCATTAACTGAAAATTGTAGCATTTACTACAGAATCCAACTCTTCATAAGATTTTGACCAGTTTTAGCTGTAATGACTAGAAAGTGACGTCTGCTTCACTTTTAGAACTGAGAGGATTTTGACTTAAAATGGCAAGGAAAATATTTCAACTCTACTACCAGCTGAATTTTTTTTACTAGTGAAAATACCATACAGCTTATTGAGCATATGAATGATGAATCAGGAAAGTTGCAACTTTTCGACAACTGGCTGGAAATGATACAATTTAGCTATTTAATATGTCTGTCCCTGTTAAAGAACAACAGACTGATTTGATTTTCATAAATGGTTGTTTTAACACTATTCTTCTTCTTTCGGCTTTTCCCAGTTAGGGGTCGCCACAGCGGGACTCCGGTCCTCTAATGATTGGCAGTGGATTTTTACAGTGCCGAGGTGCCAGCCCGATGCCCAACCTTCAACGGGTCTATATTAGAACATCGAAGTTTCAGAACTTCGAATGTTCTAATATCGACCTCTATTCAGCGAACGCTGACAACATCGAACATTCAGAACAGTGAATTTTTTTCCTAGGGAAAAAATTTGCTGTTCCGAAACACATACGCACAACACAAGCACAACAAACAAACAGCAATCCACACACATACACCTAAAATCTTACATCTAACCCTACACTGAATTGTACATACACCACTAACTATCCACTTACCTTAACCCAAACCCTAACCCTAAGTTTCGTCACTATCGCACACTCACCTCACCTGCGCCCTAACCCTAACTCACCTACCCTGCCCTAACCCTCACGTCCACACAATCGCACACTTACCTGACCTTAACCTTACTCACCTAACCCGCCCTAACCCTCACGTCCACACAATCGCACACTTACCAGAACCCAACCCGTAATGTTCAACCACAGTGCTGAAAATAGCAACGTGACAGAAATGGACAACCAAATTCTTTCCCTAGGAAAAAATTTGGTTTTCTGCAGCTTCTCTATTTTCAGCGTTCACTGAATAGGGGTCGATATTAGAACATTCGTACTTCTGAAACTTCGATGTTCTAATATAGACCCCCTTCAATGAAGCACTCCCATTCATGCATGTCTTTCGAATGCCACTCGACCATGGGGAGGAGATGCAGACTCCACACAGAAGGCGCTCCAGTTGTTTTAACACTATTACAAGCCTTAAATGAGCATGTCATTTTTTTTTCTAGAAATTAATGTTTACAGGAATCTATTGATGCTCATGGTATTGAATTAATGCACAGAGGTAAATGCTGTGAGTATGGTGGGATGCATGATTCACCGGTGAGAGACAGAATTACCTGTGGCATTAAAAATCACAATGTAAAAATACACATTTTTAAGAGTCTGAATTAATACTGGATACATCTAGGAATGCCTGTAGAGCAACAGAATCAGTCAAACGTTTTATGACAGTGCATGCTGAACTTTTGGATGTGTACTAAATTAAAGTGAAGCTAATGTCTGTTAATAATATGCAGACTAATACTATCAAATCAAAGTACAGTGTGAGAAATGCTCCAAACAGTGAGGCACCAAATAACATTACTGCTGTGCATGAGTTACTGATGCATTCAAGGGAGCAATTCAGAAAGGTTACCATCAGAGACAACTCTGCCACAGTGTTGTACCACAAACTGAAGCAACTATATGTCTTAACCTCTTAGAGCAAGAAAGCTGGACAAAGCCATAAATAAAAGTGGGACAAAGGCCCAAAAATAGGGACAATTTTTAAATGTAGCTCTTACAAACTTAGAAAGTCGATAGAATAACAGTTTTGCATTATCATGAATTTTCAGAAGGATATGAAGTCTGAAACTCAAAGGTCTGTCATTATTTTCTAATTTCAGTATTTAATGATTTGTCACTAATTTGCCAGAAAACCACACTTTTATTTATTTATTTATTTTATTTAACATTTCTTTACCGTGAAAGTCTGACTTGGATTGAAGCCAATTTTCAGCTGATGTCCAGGGAGAAATTCTCCAGATGCATGCCTTTCCAACGTGGGAGGAAACTGGAGCACCTGGAGGAAACCCACACAAATGCAGGGAGGACATGCAGACTATGCACAGAAGGCACCCCAGCCAAGAATTGAACTGGAGAACCTCTTGCTGTGAGGTGACAATGCAACTGCTGCCCCACTGCGCTATATGAAAAACAGACAAAAAATATGAGGCCAAAATCTGGACATTCTGGGAAAATCTGGTGGCCATTATCTTCAGTCTACCGCAAATTCTAATGAGGCATTCAGGGATAGTGATCTATGCTAATTAGCTATGTGGTCTCTCCCAGAAATATCTGTGGTAAGGCATTTATGGAGCTCACTGATTCATAGAATCACTCAACTACATAAATCATCACTGCCATCTGTGTTAAAGAACATGGCCAAAAGCTTGCTTTCACCCATTACTTCCAGTGGGTGAGACTGTATTAGAGGTAAGTGTTAGGAAGTTTAGCAGATAGGTGGTGGTGTATATATGTGCGTGTGTGTGTGTGTGTGTGTGTGTGTGTGTGTGTGTGTGTGTGTGTGTGTGTGTGTGTGTGTGAATGTGAGTGTGTGGGTGTGTGTGTATGTGTGTGTGGCTGATGGGTGAGTGCAGACAGATGAATGAGGGGCTTCAGGTGCATATGTGTGAGTGTGTGGTTGTGTGTGTGTATGCATGTGTGACTGCATGTGTGAGTATAGGCAGAAGAATGAGTGACAACAGGTGTGTGTGTGTGTGTGTGTGTGTGTGTGTGTGTGTGTGTGTGTGTGTGTGTGTGTGTGTGCGCGCCTGTGTGTGTGTGTATGTATATGTGTACGCATGGGTGTGTGGTTGCATGTGTGAGTGGAGGCAGAGGAATGAGTGGCTCTAGATGTGTGTGTGTGTGTGTGTGTGTGTGTGTGTGTGTGTGTGTGTGTGTGTGTGTGTGAGTGTAGGCAGAGAAGTGAGTGGCTCCAGGTATGCATGTGTGTGTGTGTATGTGTGTCTATGTGTGTATGCGTGAGTGTGTATGTGTGTCTATGTGTGTATGCATGGATGTGTAGTTGCGTGTGTGTGTGTGTGTGTGTGTGTGTGTGTGTGTGTGTGTGTGTGTGTGTGTGTGTGTAGGCAGAGGAATGAGTGGCTCCAGATGTGTGTGTTTATATATGTGGTTGCATGTATGTAGGCAGATAAATGAATAGCTCCAGGTGCATGTATGTCTGTGTTTGTGTGGCTGCATGTGTGAGAGTAGGCAGAGGAATGAGTGGTTCCAGGTTTGTGTGTGTGTGTGTGTGTGTGTGTGTGTGTGTGTGTGTGTGTGTCTGTGTGTGTGTGTGTGTGCCATGCGTGTTTTTGTGTATGTGTTTGTGTATGTGTGTGGCTGCACGTGTGAGTGTATGCAGAGGAATGAGTAGCTCCAGGTTTGTGTGTGTGTGTGTGTGTGTGTGTGTGTGTGTGTGTGTGTGTGTGTGTGTGTGTGTGTGTGTGTGTGTGTAGGTGAATGGGTGAGTGTGTCCATGAATATGACTGGGAGGGAAGTACGTGTGAATTTGTGTGTGTGGGGGGGCTGTCATACTTCCACACACACACACACACACACACACACACACACACACACACACACACACACACACACACACACACACACACACACACACACACACACACACACACCCTAGAATGATGAGCAAATCCCAATATTGGGAGGTGGGGAACACTAGACACCAGAGATATTCTTTATATTGTGCCATAAAGGCACATAAAAAGCTAAAAGAATAATATTTTGTAGGACTGAAGATGTGGGGTTGGGAGGAACACTGGCTATCAGGGATACTCTTTATATTGTGCTGTACAGACACTTAAAAATAATAGAAGAATGTTTTGCAGTATGAAAGTAATGGAAGGGGTAAAAGGGATGCTAGTTACCAGGGATACTCCTTATACTGTGCCATAAAGGCACTTAAAAGATCCAAATCCTGTACCCTCTGCACTCTGTAGTAGATTGCTTGCTCTCTGCACCACCACTATACACTGAAGATACTGCCACATATTAGATTTTGTCTGGAATTATTTACTGATTGCAATAGTCCAGAAGTTATAAGGAACATGGCACATATAAGAGGCAAAATCAGGAGCATTCTGTAAAATCAGGAACCACTGAGAGGCACGAGGCTGTGTCCATGTAGGGGAAGCTTCAGGATAAAGCCCCAGGAGGAACACTAGATGACAACAGGGACTATTTTTTAAACTATTACTTGGACTCACTGAAACATTTTATAGAACAACATTCTTACATCATGATGCACTTTATGAACAATAAGAATGAAACTCTAATATTTGGCATTATTGACTGAGTGTCAGGATCCTTGATTTATGAAGTCTGGGAAAAAATAAGTAAATAAACAACAACAGAGAAGCAAAATAAGAAGATACACCAGAGACATTCTGTACACTTAGGGACAGGTAAGAGATATGTGTGTGTGTGTGTGTGTGTGTGTGTGTGTGTGTGTGTGTGTGTGTGTGTGTGTGTGTTTCTGTGTGTTTCTGTGTTTGAATGTACACGTGTGTGGGAGAGTGTGTACCTTTGCAAACACAATGCATGGGCCACCAGTGTTACTGCAGCAGGAAAATGCTGATTTGCACTTTCAGTTGTTACAGATGATTTAGAGACATAAAAATAAGGCAATGATGAGGCCTTTTGCAGCTAACATCTCTGGATCACATTTTCGACATTGTAGAAACAGTTACTTTTGTCCGCAGCTCTTACTGCCAGTGATGGGGTTCTTTGTAACTCCTAGGAGTATAGAATGTAGGATTTGGGAACAGCCTAACCATTTTTTCTCAAGTATATTGCTAAGAAAAAAAGGGTAACAATTTTGCAAGTTAGTGATGAAAATAAAACTGATGATGTTGCAGTTGTTAAGTTGAAGAGATCTCTCACTGACCCATATAAGGCAGACCCAGATAATGTGTTTATGAATGTAGCTGTGCTGAGACTGTGTACAGTTTTTCTTTACTGGGCACAGTAATGCATCAGTGTTGTCAGTATAAAAATTATGTGGACTGAAATGCTGAAAATAAATGGATTTCTATCATTTAACCTTTATATCAGAGCAGAATGCATTTGAGGAATTGAGCCTTTCAATATTGCTGTCAGGGTAAAAAAAATTCATTGATTTATTCTGGTCTCATCTCAGACTAAAACCATTGGGTTAAATAAAACTGGTGTGTGCATAAAACAGAGCACAATGTATTGGTTCAAGTTATGTCACCAAATGTATTTGCAAAGTCTGGGAATGATAAAGTAAAATCATACTATGTGAATAGAAGTACAAAGAACTGCAGGTTGCAGTGTTGTCGGGATGATTCACTGACTCACAGTTGGCATGATTCACACAGTCAAAAAGATGAGGATTTACAGACTTTCAAGGAACATGATTCACGTATTCAATGAGCACATTATTCACACTTTCACAGGATAATAATTTGCTGATTCATACAGTACAATCTATTACGGCTCAGAAACAAAGTGAAGTATACACTGATGTGGAATCACGAAGCACAAGCAAAATCTTGAATTTAAATATTTTGTTTAATATTTTTATACAGTATTCTTAATTGTTACTGGATTTGACAAAATTACTGACAATATACCTATCATATTGAACATCACTTGCGACTACAAATGCGTAAAGATATGGTACTGTAAGATGGCTGGAACAATAAAGAAAATAATTCATTTTTAGTTCACGTCTGTCACACTTTTCTAGGTAAAATTCATGAATCTCAAGAACTGTTGTTCAAATTCATCAAATGGACTGTTCCAAAGATGTGATGTAACTGCCTGTTGGAAAGAAAGCAGGAACGACACTTGGACATTGTCAGAAGTAAAGAAAGGTCATGCAATATAATGTTCTGGCCTGGTATGTCTTGTCAGCTAGAACAGATAAAAAAGCTGTCAGATATGTAATATGTATCACAAGAGCAATGGTAAAGATATTGGACTACCTCATGAAATTTCAGAGTACAGAGTAGAGTAACAGACTCTTTTTTTTTCCATTTAAGGGCATTCCTTATCTCACTCTCATGGGTTACTATTTAAAGTATCTGGATGTCATCAAGAAGCTTCTGCGATTGGTTATGCAAATATATTGAGGTCCTACACTGTTAAAAGAAAGTAAGATATAAGTCTAATACATAACAGAGGCACTTATACAGGACCAGACTGTTTGATGTTTAAAATTAGAAAGGGTCTGTGAATTTGTTATTAAGCAACAGTTCAAGCCACATAACAAACTAAACCTTTATCCTGATCATGACGTTTTATCAGCAAACACTTCGATGACAGGAATGGATAATACTGGCAACAATGCAATGGGCAAATTTGGTGTTAACCACAAACTAGATGTGACTGTTGAACCTACTATGACATCATCATCTGCTACTGACTGTATATTAATGAGATTTGTTGGAATAATTCAAAAGACATCCAAACCAAAATACTTTGTTGCATGCTATTTTAACAAAACTAAGTATTATAGATACTGTCTAATCATTGTAAATTTTAACTGCATATCATTTATTGCATTGTCGTTTCTGTAAGTATATGCTTATTCCATATGACTGTATGAATGTCATGAGACATCCTTAATCTAGCATAGTACAGCACAGAGTAGACTGATATACATACATAATACATATATATATATATATATATATATATATATATATATATATATATATATATATCTGTGTGTGTGCGTGTGTATCTCTATGAGTGTATGACATTTTTTTTCAGTGAAATGCCATTACACTGGATGACAAAACACTGAACACAAAATATTAATCTTCAAAAAATAAAAAGGCATCTTTTTTTGCAGGGGTGCACTACAGTGGGGAAACAGGCAAATTTCCCACTCCCCATTGTACTGCAGTCTTGCTCAAGAAAAGTTGGTAGAGTTTGATCAACTAATTTTTTTATCAGCTGTACCGGCTTTGCCCTAATTTGGGAAAAATCCAAAAAAAATATATATATATATGTATATATATATATATATATATATATATATTTATATATAATGTAGTATGTCTTTAAGCAATCCCATAAGGCTAAATAAGTATGCAGGATGTCACATGATTCTACTTGTTCCTTTGCTTGATGTCATGCTAATAAAGCCTATGGTTATTCACGGACCGACCGACTCCTGGATGTCTTTATTTTTCCATCAGTCTGCTAGTAGTGCAAAATGAATCTGAACCCATTATCCAAAACCATAACACAGGACAGCTCAGGGAGAAGAAAAGGCTCAGAATCCAAAGCAGTGACATATGATGCAACCTATCAAAGGATATCACTCTAGTTGTGCTTATTTTGGCTTGGAAGTGGCAAGAACGGGGATAAAGTGGATGGTTTGATGGTAACAGTAGTTAGGATGGAGATTTAGGACTAAAGAACCAAAGAAGAGAGCACTGTAGAAAATGAGGGCAGCAGTAAGGACTGAATAACCCTTAACATGGAAGTAGGAGGGAGACAGTGGCTGAAGTGCAGTGTGTAGAACCAAGTGCACAACAAACTGCTCAGAAATCTGGAAAAAGCCTAAAATAATGGGTGGGCAAAGGTCTAAAAAATAGGCACAGACTTTAAATCCATCCATCCACAATCCCTTTTCCAATTTTTACACATGAGGTCATGGTGTCACTTCAATAGTGACAATCATCTAGAGCCAAGATTTACACCACTGGGTGGCTAGTTCTGCTGCAGTAGTTCATCTACACTACACACTCGCACGCACACTCACACATATAAGTTCATAGGTAGGTACTAGGCTATCTGCCCAAAGGCATTTATAAACCTATCTAGAATGTGTTGGCTTTTGCCACCCCCTTAGATTAGATCCCTGTGCCTCTGTCCAGCAGAGTCACTGAAATGATCCCTGAGGTAAACTTTCTGTTTCACATCCACTCGTCAAGATTTCTTTTGAAGATTGTTAGCGAGGAGCTCTGTCTGGTGTAGATTGGGATCTTGTTCCAAAGCATGGGAAGTCTCTGGGACAGGAATCTATCCCTCCAGCACATTCTATTTATTGTTGTGGTGAGGTTTAGATCCCTAGAGCATGTGGCTTATGAGGATAAGGTTTTCTTTAGGTGGAGCATGTCCATCAATTCTGGGTTGGACATGGCCTTGTATGTCAGGCAGAGATCACCTCTGAGTAAGTGGTATGCAACCGAGTACAGCTGTAATTTCTTCAGTCGAGCTGCATAGGGCATCTGTTTGAGGCCAGTGATCCTCTTGGTGAGGTACTTCTGTGGTCTTTCCAGCTGTTGCAGGTGTCTTGTAAGGTACATCCCAAATGGGGCGTTGTATTCTGTGATGGGTCTGATGAGTGCTGAGTAGAGGGGTACAATGACCTCTTTTGATCTGGATGCGAACACTTTTGTAATTAGGTGGGCCACATAGATGGATTTTCTAACCACTTTGGCAATATGATTATCAAAGTTGAGATTACTATCTACTTGGGTCCCCAGATCCCTTATTACGTCTTCCGTATTTAGGGGACTACCACCTATGTGGTAGTTTGTGGGTACTTTGTTTTTTCCAAAGGGGATGACTATGCACTTTTTGGCATTTAACTTGAGGCCATGATTTTGACACCAGGTATCCGTCTCAGTGAGACCCTTTTGGAGGATGTCTGTGTCAGCCGGAGAGTCAATTATATCCCCTAGTTTGCAGTCGTCTGTGAACTTGGTCAGCCATAGTCCTCCTGTGCTTGCCTGTACCTCTGAGAAGTATATGCCGAACAGGAGGGGTCCTAGGACTGAGCCCTGGGGAACTCCACTTGTAACCAATTTAGAGTTGGACCTAGCTCCTGCAACTCTCACCATGTGGGTTCTGTCCGTGATCCAGTTGGCAACCCATCTTGTGACGTAGGGGTTTATGTTCAGACTGGTGAACTTGTCTATAATACCAGCATGGGGAATGGTGTCAAAGGCCTTTGCGAGGTCTAGTTTAGAGTATCCAGTCCACGGACGGCCATGGTGGTGCAGTGGTTAACGTTGCTGCCACACAACAAGAGGTTCTCTGATTTGATTCTCAGCTGGGGTGCCTTCTGTGCGGAGTCTGCATGTCCTCCCTGTGGTCGCATGGGTTTCCTTCGGGTGCTCCGGTTTCCTCCCACATCCCAAAGACATGCAGTAGGTGGATTGGACACTCTAAATTGGCCCTAGGTGTGAGTGTGTGCATGTGTGTGCCTTCTGTGGAAGGTTGGGCACTGGGCTGGCAACTCAACACTGTAAAAGTCCACTGCCAATCATGAGCGGACAGATGATCTGCTGTGGCGACCCCTGACCGGGAAAAGCCAAAAGAAGAAGAAGAAGAGTATCCAGTCCACCTTCTGCATGTCTTTGGAATGTGGGAGAAAACTGGAGGACCCAGAGGAAAGCCACGTGAACACAGGGAGAGTATGCAGAGTTTACATAGAAGGCATCCCAGCCGAGAATTGAACCAGGCAACCCCTTGCTGTGAGATGAAAAATGTTTTCTGTTGCACCACTGGGCTGTCAAGGAACAGACTTTAAATATTGCTCTGATAAACAGTAACTTGCTAGAATAACAGGATTTGTGTTAGCATGCATTTTTTTGAGGATATGAAGTCTGAAACTTAAATGTATGCCATTATTTAGTGACTCCAATCCTCAGTGATTTGTAAGAAAACCACAAATTTTATAAGGAACAGATTAAAAATATGAGTAAAAATTCTGGCCCTTCTGCAAAAATCTGGACAGTTGAGAGGTATGAATGCACAACCAGCACGCCTGCAAGCAAATTACATATGTGACATAAGGCTGAGCTGATGTTTATGCATGATGCAAGTACATTGCATGGAGGAGATTGCTCTAATTAACATACCAATGCAAAATGCTGAGCTGGAAGAGAAATAGAGAGAGAAAGAGACAGACAGAAAGACAGACTGAGAAAGAAGGAGAGCTAGAGTGGTGCCCTGTGTAAACATCCTAAAGCTAGTTTAACAGATTTTTCTGATGTCAGCATGGGCTTTCCCAGGGTATTTCCTCTCACATCCCAAAAATATGCAGATTGACGGGCTATGATTAACTGTCCATATGTATTACTTATTACTTTGCTATTGTACACTGAGTTGTTTTTGGAAAGGGTCCACAACGGACAGGTTTACTTATCTGGATAATAAATACAGTAAATCAATATGTTATGTTATTTTATGTTAGGTTATGTTATGTTACATTATATATGGGAGCACACTGCATTGTGTGAACTATTCCAGCAAATGAAAATCAGGAAAGTTTAGGATATCAGACTTGCAACTAGACCTGTAGAAAACCACATCATCACTGCAAAGGGTAAAAAATATATCCTCACTTTTCTGGGAGATTTATTAAACTGATGATGATGATAACAACAACAAATAATAATAGTGGGTGTGAAGAGGAGTTCAGTGATTGCAACATGAGAACAGGGCCTGTCTTTGGTCAACTGGTACCCTAGCCAAAAGGGTTCCACAGCGCCCCACCCCCACACCTCCCTCTGTCTCCTACACCATCCGTATGACTTTTTTCTTGTTTTATCTCACAGTTTGTCTTACTCTTTAGTTTTCCCTGTATTCATTCAACATATTTTAAAGAAACCACTTTTTTACTACAAAAAATGAACAAATAAAACTGTCTCTGCTAGAGTGGTGTCCTAGGTGGTTGCCTAGTTTGCCTATGCTTAAAGCTGGCTATGCATGGGAATCCCGGTCTCTAATATTGACAGTGAAGAAGTGATAGTGTCTGGATGCCTGCTGCTGGCCTGTGGACAGGTGGTTCAAGAAGAATGTCAAGCAAATGGTCCCAAAACCTATTTAAGGGATTTACTTTGACTGTGATGATTGTTCACAAAACTTAACTCTCTGTTGAATTTTGTTAAGGAAGCATTCCGATTAGATGTAGAAGAAAAGTAATTATACAACGACCCCCCCATTAATATTCCAAAATGTGCACACTGACTGGTCAGCATGCACGTTGTAAATCAGAGTTATAGTAATGGAATAAGGTCCGGTCGCCCAGACTTTTTCCATTCGTATAACTCTTTTTTTTTTTTTTTTTTTTTTTACAGCAACGGAGAACGCAAGATCTCTGTTGCTTTTTACAACCTGTCTCCCTATGTTAAACTCCTTTAACATAGCAAGACAGCTTAAAAAAGTAACAGAGATCTTCCTATCTCCGTTGCTTTTTTTAAAGGTGCCTCGCTATGTTAAATGGGTTTGACATAGTGAAACAGCTTTTAAAAAAGCAACAGAGATTCTCCGTTGCTTATTTTAAAGCTGTCTCACTATGTCAAACTCCTTTAACATAGCAAGACACTTTTGTAAAAAGCAACGGAGATCTTGCTTTCCCCATTGCTTTTTTCAAAACTGTCTCGCTATGTTAAATGGGTTTAATATAGCGAGGCAGCTTTAAAAAAAGCAACGGAGATTCTCTGTTGCTTTTTTTAAAGCTGTCTCGCTATGTTAAACTCCTTTAACATAGCGAGACAGTTTGTAAAAAGCAACAGAGATCTTGCTTTCTCTGTTGCTTTTGTCCACAGCTCTGATGTACTGCGTAAGCATACGCATACGCAGTACATCAGAACTGCCGCAGAATACCAGACAGGGCAACAAGGAGGCATTATACAATGCCATTATTTTAAAAAAGTAATTATTTTTTTTTTTAAATAATGTCATTGTATAATAGCAATTACCCACTTCTGGGTGTGGGTAATGCTGGATTTACCCACAGTTGTCTTTGTTTGGCCACTCGGGCTTTGTCCTCGTGACCAAACCACACCAACCGTGGGTAAATCCAGCATTACCCACACCCAGGTGTAGGTTATTGCTATAATAATACCTACTGATGTAGTTTTTTTTTCGTTTTTGTTTTCTTTTTGTGACTATTGGCCCCCTAGCAGCCAAATGGCCCATTTCTTCCCATTCACTGGGATAAAGGTTAGCCAGGAGGGACCATCATTTAGACAGATATATTGAGAAATTCACATTTTCATTATTTCTAACCAGTGTGCACTACACACACTTAGCAAGGTGCTACAAAGGGTCATGCAATGAGCATCTGCAGAGGATGTCCCCTCACTTTTGAAAGTCGTGTTCTCTCCAAGTGTTCTTGCCCCTCTTTTTGGAGCACAACTAGTGGTCTTTCAAGTATCCATCAAAGAAATTGCAGCACCCAGTGTGTCATCTGAGTGCATGTAAACCCCTCCCACATCCCCCAGGAATGGCAAGTGAGACATGCCTCTTCACTCCTACCACTCTTTGCCTGGCTCCTCCAGTTCCATGATCACTAACTGAACCCTGATTACCTGGGTCTCAGTAAGTTTTATTGGAAACTTCAATGCCCATATGGGGAATGATGGAGATACCTTGATGGGAGTGGCTGGGAGGAATAGACTGGCTGGGCTGAACCTGAGTTGTGAATTGTTTATGTACTGCTTTGTTAGTCATGTATTGTTCATTACAGACTTGAGCGCAAGGCTGTTTAAAGTGTACATGATGACAGAGTACCTTAGGCCTCACATGTTATCAGATCTGAGGTCATGCTGGGCATTTAGTTTAACCTGTCAGCTGATCACAGATTAGTGGTGATTTGGGTCTTATTGCGGGAGCAGAGGCCAGATAGACTTTGAAAGTCCAAATGAGTAATGAGGATGTCCTGGGAATGCCCAACAAATGTTTCTTTGCCTGGTGAATTCAGATACTACCTCCAGAAGAATTCCTATTAACCTAATAATGTCAAGAAAGTGTAGTCTGAATAGACCCTTCTGATGTCATCAGTAATTGAGGAAGTGGTAAGGAGCTATGACCAAAAGTGGTTGTGCTTGTCTTGGAGTCCACACTTCCATGTGTGTCTCAGCCAATGCTCTTCAACACTCTCCCATGGATGACCCCAGTCTCCAACAAGGTACATCCACAGCAGTGTGCCTGGGTACATCCCTCTCACTTGTCCCTGTCTATGGGATGAGTGAGTGGATGTAAGCCACTCAAGTCCACCCACATCCTGCCAGCTCCTCCATCATTCCATCCCTATTTGAACTTGGATCATCTGGGTCAAAGTCACAGCTTTATCTCTCTGTAACACAGCCGGGTATCCCCTGTCATATTTACAGTACACAATAATTCCTTTGAAAATTACATCCCCAAGAAATTATATTTGCTTTCTGTTCTTCCTCCTCCACCAATTAACAATTAATATTCTGTACCCTTTCTAATTAACACCTATCATTGACTACTTATTACTCTTTCTATGACCTCTTCTTCTTCTCTTTCTATTCCCTCTTGTGTTACTAGATTGTTTTGAATATAGTGTGAATATGTTTATATAGTATACAGGCTTTATTTTAAAATTCTACATTACTTTTAATAAGATATATTTCATATATATATTTTCCATAAGCTATGTGATTTGTACAGCATGAAACACCCAATGTGAAGAAGATGTCCTTAATTGGATATATTATGTAAATATCTCTATCTATCTATCTATATATCTATCTATCTATCTATCTATCTATCTATCTATCTATCTATCTATCTATCTATATTATTCTGTTGCTCAGTGTTTTGAGCTAAATCTGAAGATGGTCTTTCTGGATCAGTATTCTACTCTGGCTAACAAAGACATAGATAAACTCAAGTAATTGATTGTGGACACCCGCAGTGCTGACAATTGCTAGATTAAAAAAAAGATCTTTCCATGTAGTGGTAGAAGAGGGTCCCCCTCCTTGTGAATTTGTTGGACATTATATCAAGGCACAGTCAAGCTTTGAAGAGTATCCAGCATGGGGACACGATGGATGCATTTTTGTTGAATGCAAATAAATGCTGATCTCTTAACCTCATGTGACTGTGATCTCCAGCATGCACTGGAATGATTCAGCACTGACTGTGAAGTAGATGGGTTAAAATCAACATCTCCATATCAGATGTCATTGTTTTCTCTGGAAAAGCATGGATTGTTCTCTCTAGGTGAAGGAGTTTAAATATCATGTGGTTTTGTTCATTTGTGAGGGAAGAGGATATCAGGAGACTAACAAGCAAACTGGCACAACAGCAGTAATACTGCTGGCATTGCAGTGAACTGCAGTAGGGAAGTAAGACATGAGTCACTGAATGATATTCTCAATTTATCAGTCAGTCGATGCCCCATCTACAACTATGGCCATAACGTTTATGCAGTGACTGAAAGGGTATAAAGGATATAGGCAGCAGAAATGACAGTCCTCAGCAGTGTAGCTGGGTTTACAATCCAATATAGAGTGAGGAGCTTGGTAATTCAGGAATACCTTAAAATGCAGCCGCAGCTCCTCCATGTTGACAGGAGTTAAGTTGAACTGGTTTGTACACGTTGTGATGATGTCCCCTGAACATGACACCTCTCATAAGAAACGCACCAGGCACTACCCACTGGAAGTCCTCCCTGCAGGAGACCCAAAACACATGGGAAGGGTTATACTTCTCACCTTGTGAGTACCTGCAGATGCACAGCATCAGTGGTAATCTGTTGCTGGGGATAGGGAATTCTGTTGTCTCCTTTTCAGCTTGGTGCCACCATGATCCTCACTGGGGCAAATGCTTTGGAAAATAATGATGATGATGTCGATATGTTGCTTCTCTCCTAAGAGCTGCTTGTTTTTGTTACATACATATTAATATTTCAAGCGCAAGCATTAATGCCCTTCTAGCCAGCCAATATACAAAAAGCATTTCTTCTCATAATAAGTGTTCAGGTTGTTCTTAAAAACATCTAAACTAGGGCTTGCTTTATGTAATTTGGTAGTTTATTCCATGTACCAGCTGTTCTGTCAGAGAACCAAGTAGTACACTTCTCATTCCTATACAGTCTTCTGAATAGGTTGTCTGATGATTCTCTACTGCTTTTTGATAACCTTAAACATTCCCAGAGGTAGTTGTCTCTATATGCCCTATTTACCTAAATAAGGTCTCCTCTTAAATATCTATATGAGATGCTGTACAAGTTCAGACATTTTAGTGTTTCATAATAACTAATTTTCACATTCATGGATGCCCTTGGCATATTTCCGCTGTAATGTTTCCAGTTTACTCATGCTTGTTTTCTTATAAGTTTTTCATAATGTTATTCCATACTCAAGTTTGGGTCTAATGTAATTAACAAACAATGACTTCCTCATTTCTGATTTCCTAGACTTTATAATTCTTTTTATACAACCTATAGTTCTATAACTATCATTAAGCAATTGGTAGATATGATTAGAAAAACTCAAAGCTGGATTTATCCATGTACCCGGGTTCTTAAATGAATGTACAGTTTCAATCTCTGTGCTCTGTATTAAATATTCACGTTTCAGTTTATGTCTCCCAAATCCCATATGCTTTGTTTTTGATGCAACATATCAGCATATTATTCTCCTCTGTCCAAATGGCCAATTTAATCAAGTTCTTTTGCAGACATGCCCTATGTGTAACATATGTAATCAGTTTACCCAATTTCAAGTCATCTACTTGTAGGCTGTAGAACGCCTCTGATGAAATAAGATAGGTCTGAAAGATACAATCTACACAAGTATGGGCCTAGGACAGAGCCCTGTGAGACACCCTGACTATAACCAAGAACTTCACCTGTTCAATTATTGTATGATACTTGCCATGTCCTATTTGTAAGCCATGCATAGCATCATAGGATCAAAGGGGATTACTAGGCTAATAGTCCTGGGGCCCTTACAAGCCTAGCCAAGAATTTATCCCCGAAAAGTAAACCTCAGTCACCACCCATCACCCCTGACAATGAGGGACAATGTCCTATTTGTAAGCCATGCATAGCATCATAGGATCAAAGGGGATTACTAGGCTAATGGTCCTGGGGCCCTTACAAGCCTAGCCAAGAATTTATCCCCGAAAAGTAAACCTCAGTCACCACCCATCACCCCTGACAATGAGGGACAAATTTATGGTTTCCCATCCACTCATCAAGGTTGCACTTGAAGAGGGTCAGCGATGTACTTTGTTTGACATCTATGGGGAGTCTATTCCAGAGATGGGGCAGCCTCTGGGAGATAAACCTGTCTCTCCAGCAGGTTTTATTAATGTCACATATTAGAGTTAAGCCTTTCAACTGGGTAATTCAAGAGGAGTTAGGCTTATGGATATGGAGCATCTCTAATAGAGCAGGGTCTGAGATTGCCTTGTAGGTGAGACACAGATCACCTCTGAGCAATCTGTATGATACCGAGTAGAGTGATTTGAGCGTGTCCACATGTGACAGGTGTTGGAGGTCATGGATTCTCTTTGTGAGGTATTTCTGAGGCCTTTCCAGTTGGTGCAGGTGTTTGGAGAGGTATATACCAAATGGGGTGTTGTACTCAATTATTGGCTTAATGATGGAGGTGTACAGAGAGGTAATAATCTCCCTTTTTCTGGATGCAATCCATTTACTTATGAGATGAACCAAGTAAAAGTCTTTTCTGACCACTGCCGCTACATGATGGTCAAATATGAGTACCTGTGTACCCGGGTCTCTCACCACAGGTTGTGTGCGTAGGGGGTTGCCGCTGATGTGGTAATCAGTAGGGGCCATGTTTTTGCCAAATGGTATGATAATACATTTTTTTGCATTTAACTTAAGGCCATGACCTTGGCACCAGTTATCTGTTGCTGTGAGACCCTCCTGTAGTATATTAACATCATTGGGGAGTCAATGACAGCACACAACTTACAGTCGTCTGCAAACTTGGTCAGCCACAGGCCTTTTGTCTTTCCCTGGACCTCTAAGAAGTAGATGCCAAACAATAGGGGTCCCAGGACAGATCCCTGGGGAACACCACTAGTGAAAGGTCTGCTGTTGGAGGTGGTGGCACCTATTTTGAACTTGTGGATCCTATCAGTGAGCCAGTTGGCCACCTTCCTGATGAGACAGGGATTTATGCCAAGTTGTGTTAGCTTTTCGATGATGCCCGACTGGGGGATTGTGTCAAAGACTTTGGCCAAATCAAGGTAAGCTGTATGTACTGACTTTCCCTCATCCAGTACCTTGGTAACAGTCTCAAAAAATCAGCCAGGTTCAACAGTCAAGATCTGTCCTTGATGAGTCTGAACTGGGTGGGGTCAAGTGCTATGAGACTACCTATGTCCTTGTTTATGAGGTCCATAATAATACACTCCATGACCTTACAGATCAGACTTGTCAAGCTAATGGGGTGATAGTTTCCAGGGTCAGTAGTGGCACCACCTTTGTGCAAAGAGATGACAATGGCAGTTCTCCACTCTCCAGGAATGAAGTCTGTACTTAGGCTGTGGTTGAATAGGGTGCTCAATGGCAAGACTAGTTCTTGGTGGAGATGTTGCAGAATACAGCCTGGGATACTATTAGGTTCCATGGAAGCTGTGTTCTTTGCCTTGGAGAGGCCTTTAACCCTTGATATATGGAGATGTGAGGTGTGCGGCAAGTATCGGGGATGTCAAATGGGCCTTTGGGGTGGGACAGGGGGGAGAAGTTTGTGCTGAACCTATCTGCAGGTTGGCTAAGTCAACAGGATCTGTATAGGTTGTACTGTTAAGAACTAATTTGGAAAAAAATTGGAATTTGCCATGGAGATTTCTGATGTAACTGAAAAAGGCTTTGTGGTTAGTCTTTGTTTCGGAGGCTAGTTTAAATTCATAATTGCCTTTGGATGTTTTCACTAGTGATCTAATTTGCTTGTTGAGGCTAAGGAGGGAGTTTTTCCAATTGTGAATTTGTGCCTTTTTACTCTTGGACAACAGATTCTTCCTTTTGTTGTAAAGACTGTTGATAGAGGATGTCCACCAAATAGCTATCCTTCTTATCAAGAGTATATCATTACTTAGGGCTGTCATCAAACTTAGGAAGCCTGTTGCAAGGAATATAACTAGGGATCCTGTAGAGGTATTAGAAATATTTTGGAAAT
This sequence comes from Protopterus annectens, assembly GCF_019279795.1. Classification (NCBI taxonomy): domain Eukaryota; kingdom Metazoa; phylum Chordata; order Ceratodontiformes; family Protopteridae; genus Protopterus; species Protopterus annectens. The sequence goes on from NC_056729.1 coordinate 1,399,302,337, forward strand.
TCTGTGAACGTCTGTATAAAGCAGAGAAATATGGAATTCAAGAAAAGGTACAAATGGAAATGTTTACAGAAGAATTAAATATGCCAATGTTAGAGGGAAAGGAGGCTGTATTACTAACAGGATAGGAGGAGATGAGATAAAAAATGTAATGTACAACCAATGTACAGGAAAGTCCCCAGGGTTAGATGGTATTCATGTGGAAGTCTGGAAACTAGGAGGGGAAAAAACTGTTGAAGATCTGGAAGGTTTTGTTTAACAGTATTTTAAGAGGAGGAGAAGTACTAACATCCTGGAAAAAAAGCAGTAGTAGCTGTACTACCTAAAGAGTGTAAAGAGCCATCAGATCCATCTTCATACAGGCCTATTTTGATACTAAGTCATGATTATAAAGTGTTTGTGTCTATGATGGCTGGAAGAATGGGAAAATTGATGCCAGAGTTGATGGATATGGATTGATGTGGTTTTGTGGAGGGGAGACAAACATTTAACAACATAAACAAAACAGTGATGATCCAAAGGCAGGTGTAATGTAGGAAAATGCCACTGTTGCTGGTGGGTCTTGATGCAAAGAGGAAATTTCACAGAGTGAGCTGGGATTTTGTGAGCGGAGCAGTGAAGGAATTTGCATTCCATAATAAAATTATAAGGTTTATTAGGAGGAAAGTGTGAGGGATCGGAGGTGAAAGTTTAAGTGGGTGGGATCCTGTCTGATGATCTCTGCTTGGGCAGAGGAAACAGGCAGGGGCATTATTTCTCCCCTTTGTTATTTACATTGTATTAGGACCATTGGCAAAGCAAATAAGGCACTCAGTAATTCAAGGATATAATTGGTATGGTGGTCAGGAAAAGCTGGCTCTATTTGCATATGACATTATTTAATACCTGACAAAACCAGAAAGGGACATGATAGTGCTGTGAAACATATTGAGACAGTTTCAAAACTTTTTGGGATACAAAATTAATGAAGCAAAAACAAAAGCAATAGCAGTAAATTATGTACCAAATACAAATTGGTTCGGCAATATCCATATTTATGGGGACATAATAAAATGAAGTATTTAGGAGTATGGATTAAAACTGACACTGGTGTGGCAGCTAAGGATATGTGGGAAGAGACTAAACAAGAGAAAATGAAATTGAGAAAATGGAAGCTCTGTGTGGATATTGATAGTAAGATGCAAGCAGTTAAAATCCTTTAGTCCCTTTACGTTTATACACAGGTCAGGCATGTTTTTATCAACCAGAGGAGAAGTTGTGGATAGCAATTATTAAAGTGCTGAAGGATTTTATCTGGGAGGGGAAGATGGAAAAAGTCAAGTGGGATAAGCTTATTCTTCCAATAGAACAGGGCAGATTGAGATTACCCAAGTTGAAGGGGTATTTCAGAGCAACACAGTTAAGGCTGCTATACATAGCACAAGCAGAAAACTATAACTCAAAGTGGAAAGAGATGATGATCCTACAGGGTGAAAGTTCAAGTAACAGGGAGAAACTGGGATTTTGGATGCAAACCTCTTAGGAGAACAACAATAATGATACAGAATATTATATTCATAAAGTAGCAGAAAGTATTCTAAGAACTAAGCCAATGCAGGAATGGAGAAAGGAGACTCTGCCAATAGGGATGACTGCAGTTAGGGATACAGACAATAGGCAAGAGGGAATGGAATATATTGGAGAAATCTGGCAAAGACGAGTGAAAGGTAATAGAATGGGAAGATGTCAAGAACTTATTTGGACTGCAGGCAAAACACTGCCTTCCATATCAAGAATTGATATCAGAGTATAGGCAAAGAGAAGGAAATAGAGGGGGTCCTAAATGAATGACCAGCACTGGTAGAATTTTTATTAGAATCTAGAACAGAAGTTGCCATTAAGAAAGTAATAATTAGTAGAGTATATAACATATTGCATGATAACTATAAGAATCAATCAGAGGAGGTTAGGAAGGACTGAAAAGAGAGATTAGATAAGCAATTCACAAAGAAACAATGGGGAGATATATGTATGTCTCCCAAATATACAACAAAATCTAGAAGATTTCAGATCTTTGCCTGGAAGTGCTTACGTAAGTATTTTTATACCCCAAGAAGACTTCAAATAGTTTTTCCTTAGGTTGACAGCAAATGTTGGAGGTGTGATGGGGCAGAAAGAGGCAACTTTGAACATATTTTCTGGGAATGTAATGAGTTGGTAGACTTTAAAGATTCCCTGCAGACTGCTGTGTTAGAGATGCTGGGTGAGCAAGTTGGAATGACTAGGGAAATTATTTTTTTTGAGCTATGATATAAACTCGGAATTGTCTAGACATAGTAAGGCTATGCTGAGTCTAATTATGATGGCTGCCAAAAAAACAAATTACCAGAAATTGGAAATCAAAGTCTAAACCAACTTTACTAGAAGTAATGACGATGGTAACAAAGTTAAAACAACTGGAACTGGGATCTTTAGAAAAGGGTAGTAGCAAATTACACAGGAAAAAATAGGAACTGAAGGACCAATACATGCAGAGAAGGAATGAGGTTTAAAAGAAAGCAGGATTTGAATGCTATGTAATGATTGACTAGCAATGACCAGATATGTTAAAAGTGATGTATAATGTTTGCAGCTACAGTTGTGTTGGCACGATTTGGAATGTATAATGTTTGCAACTGAGATTGTGTAGCTATGGTTTATTGTCATTTATATAAATGTAACATGGCCTATGTCATACATGATAATTTAATAAAGATGCTTCTTGTTTAAAAAAAAAAAAAGAGTACATCAGTACCTAGTTGTCTAATTTATTGATCAATGTTTTGTGTATGACCCTGTCAAATGCTGAAGTTAAATCTGTATAAATTACATCACAGCACCATTTTTCATTCATAGCTGTTATTATATTGTTATAGAACATCATGTTAGGTGGTAATAGATCTATTTTCAATATATGCATAATGATATATGATTCCAAGTCTCAACCTATCCATTTCTGACAATAACTTATCCAATATTACCTTCTCCATTATTTTTCCACAACATGAAAGTAGACATACAGGTCTAAATGACTTTGGGTTTGTCCTAGTCTCCTTTCCCTTAAAGACAGGTTTAATAAATTCATGTGGAATCTCCCCATATTTATATGGCCTAGTAAATATCATATATAATGGTAAGTTCTTGCTGAAGTGTTCTCAGGTCATTATTACTAATTCTATCTCATCTCTGTGCTTTGTATGGATCCAGTTTACATAGTTCTTTTTTAATATAATCTAAACTGATTTCAGTATCTGAGGTTGCCTGGATGTCACTAGGACAACTTATCACCCCCTTTATGGGGCCAAACCATTTTGCATAAGATTTTGTAAATATATCTATAATCTGTTGTGTCTGAGAATACATTTTAGAATCTACACAGTTTATCAATTTGTATGTCTTTACTCCTTCCACATCTTATGTATCTACTGTATAAAAAGGTTCCCTATTATGCTCAATAATTTTATATAAATTTTCTTCTAATTTTTTCTTTATCTTGTCTCACACTATGCTTAATTTGTTTGTCCAGCTTGTTGTTCAGTTTTTAAAGTTGTAGTTTGACCTGTCTTACATTTCTTATATTTTTTGTCTCTCACATTGATCAAGAATCTTGTTCTTATGGAAATATATCCTCCTGACATTGTATGCCTAGATCCTGATGTTAAACATTTTTTTTTATTTTTTGCACTCAAACAATTTCTGTTTCAAAGCTCTTCACATTCCTTCTGCAGTTTTTCCACTGAACGCATCTCTCTAATTAGTTTTACATAGTGACTGTTTTGCTTCCATATAATCTGTAATTAATCTTCTGTGTATTGCTTTAGATTTCAGTTTGGCAGAATTATCTAGCAACAAATGAACCTTTATAACCCCATGATCACTGCAGATCAGTAGTGGCGAAACTTGACACAAAGTAACAGTAATTTATTTAGGAACACAAACAGTGTCCTGTATGTTCTGTTCCCTTGTAGGCTGCTGGTAGCAATTGTTGTTCCTGAACATATATTGTAAATAATGTCCTTACTAATGTTGTTGAATCAATATTATTGCAGTCTGTTTCCGGTATATTTAATTCCCCAACCACTATTAGGTTTACCGACATAATGTTGAATGTCATAATGTCTGATAGTCATTTGGTTGAAAAATAACATCTCAACCCAAAACATTGAATTATCAAAATGTCTACAATCATTTAATTGAAAAAGAAGTGAGACCAACTGCGCCCCCCCCCATGCCCCCTCTACTTAAATATATCAACTCTGAGATCGCACTACAGTACAAAAATGGGCACATTTGATAATTTTGACAGTGTGTTTAGACTAATTTTATTTTGACATTTTGATCATTGAATATAGTGTGTTCAACCAATTCAGTTTCAACCATTTAGCATTCAACATTATGCCGTTAAACCCCACTATTATTCTTCCTTTCTGTGTTTCATGCAAGAAATGTATGAATTCTCTTAAGTAATCAGCATTTGACTTTGGTGGTCTGTATACTGCTTCAATTGTTATAGGTTCCAGGGTTGCCTTTATTATCACAGTTACACAAACTATAGTATTTGTGATATCATTGAACATGTAATAATCACAGGTCTCATAACTGTCTTTAATCCCTATTATAACACCTCCACCTGATTTTTTGTTAGAATGTCTGTTGCAATTTATACCCTGACAAAACTGGTTTCCAGTCATTGTTCTTTAACCATGTTCCACAAATGGTTTACTATTATGTGTGAACGTCAAAACAAAAATCCAACCCAAGGACCAACTCAAATGTCAAATTTTGGAATATTGAAAAGGTCAGAATGTTGCAAACAGACTTCCCTGTTGCGAATTTGACCTTTGTCAACATCCATAGACTACAGTTCTATACTGCACATCATGTCATGTAAAGATTTTGTAGCGGGACAAGCCCCTCTGCACTCCCTATGTGGGGGACTGTGCTCCCTGCACACCCCTCAGATTATATATTACAACTCAGAGATCACACTACAGTGAGGAAAAGGATGTATTTCCCGATCTGCACTGTACCATGATCTCTAGTAATAAGTTTGATCAAATATGTGTGAATGCACGGTGCATTCACTGAACTGGACACTAGCACACATGTTGGTTCGGCAACACGGGATTCAGCCAACTGAATCTCGACATCCCCTGTTCTCTGAACCTTCACTCACTGTTTTGATGGTAAACCTTCACAAACAATAACAACATTAATCTTGTGGAAATGTAGAACCCCCAAAAAAAAAAGCTATTATTAATGCTCCTAACATTTACAACCATCAGAAATGCATCAAATGTTGCTATCTGTGAACTGTTAAAATTTTCACCTGGAAAAAATCCTGCCTTGTGTTTGTCAAATATTGCAAAATATCTGCTACAAAAATTCTCTTCCCTGATCTTGACAAATGCATGCCACCCTGTCTGAACACATGTGTGCCCAAAATTGGGCTTGGATGCTCTACACATTTCCATTTTTTTAAATGAAACATTTTATTTCATATAGGTATTTACCCAAACAATCTTTCCATTCACGATGACCTGACTCTCCTTTCTATATGTGATTTGTGAAAAATATGTACTAACACCTGTACAAGCTATGCTGTCTAAGAGGGCTGTAAGTTCTCTACCAACAGCCAGGGAGTCCTTACAGATGAAATCATTTGTACCAATATGAATAAAAACAGATCTGTCCTTCCTTACATTAAGGCATTCCAAGGCTTGTCTCATATCCTCTATATTTGCTCCTGGCAAGCATAACACTATTCAGTATTCATTATCAGTTCCTCTAATAACTGAATCTCCAATTAGAAGAATATCTTTTCTGACCAGATGTGGAGAATCTTGAACTTCTAATTTAATAATATCTGCTCTATTAATTGTTACAAAGGAATGATCTTCATCACCGTTAGTCTTATTAATCCCATTGTTTTCATTGTGTATTACATTTCCAAGCACACAATTCTCATCTAGCTGGCTTTGTACGCCCACAGCTTGAGTCATGTTGTCATCATCTGTCTTTCTTCTCTTTTTTTCTTACAGTAACGTTCTTCAATCCTTCCACGTTCAATTTTAATTTTTTTCTTTTCACCTGTCCATTGCCTGTTTTTTCTACCTTCTCTTTTGAAAAAATGCTGCCTTTTTCTGTAGACTGAAGGTTTTCTGATCGAAAAATGTTGTCATTCCTTGTAATTTGTGTGTTACATAACAAACCAGTGTCCTTTTTAGTATATATTCTCTTTAATTTACATTTATCAGTATATTTTTCTTCCTTATTTTTCGTGAACTTCTTCCTTTCTATCTTGTTTTTTTATTTCCTTCTTCAGACTGCTGAATACTTTTATTCAGAATTCCAAAGTTGTCTGTGGCAAAATCTTGTTTCAAAGGGGTTGAGTGATCTTCACAGACAGCAATAAAACTGGAAAAGACCAACCGACCTACAGACAATAGACACATGCTTTCCTAAATGTGTTCTATTTCTTCTTTGCCTAACGTTATTTATCTTACCAGTCCAGTCATTAAAATATGTAACAACAGTTCTCCAAGCCATGAGAATTACACAACTGCAATTGTCATCAGTAAGTCTAGATTTAATACTAATAATGATAAGGAAATCATCTAGCTTTTAATGTGAGGAACACAGTTCACCGGTGTTATCAGTTGTTACCTTTAAAAATACATAGCATTTATTACACTGTACAAGATATTTGTGCTTTAGCAAATCATTAATGGCATACTCATTTAAGGACCGTTCAGCTTCTGAAAGTCATACAAAAGCTGGAATTCCTTTACTATCGCTTACAGTCGCACCTCTTTTTAACAGTAAAGATCAATAAATCACAAACCAAGACAGGATTGTTTAGATAAGCTCTGGAGTGTCCTGTTTGCAGTCTGTGTGAATGTATAGCTGACTAGTTTGTATTTCTATTTATACATTTCGCTGTTCCCTTACTTTTAAGATACTTTGCTATCTCTTCTACAATATAAAAGCAGCAAGTTATCATCATTTAGGTGAGAAAGTGTTTTCACGTCCTTCCTGGGTTAGTTTCCAAGTGAGTCTATGATTATAAATTGACAGTGGCAGATTTGCTACTGTTAAGCTGTGGAAAAGTCCAGTAGCAGCACTGATGCCATGCAATTTCTACATTTTGTGAGCAAATATAGATAATTTATCTCAGACAGAGACACTCAGATAAAGAAGAACCTGGCTCACCTAGCCTTCCGATGCTGTATCTACTGCATTAACTTTAGCTCAGAGCTCAAGGAAGAAGCATCATTTTATATTATTAACCATGTTGTGCTCTCTTGAAAGTTGCTTTATTCAGATGTGTATCTCATTACTTTTAAATTCCATCAAATTTTTAGTCCCAGCCACTGCATCCTTGTGCACGCTTCTGCAACCATTCTCTACCATTTATCTGATAAGTTGCTTCCTATTATCTTCCCAGGGGCAAATTCTAGTTATTAATTTCAGCTTAATGTGTATGTTTGGAAAGGCATGCATAGCCAGCTGCTGTAATAACGTCACGGGTTGGCTCTTTCTATAATTAAAGTCTGCTCTTTGTGAATAGATATGGGCAAGTCATGCTATACAAAAGAGAAATAGAGTGTGTGGGTTAAGTGAGTAACTCTTGCTCTGCCCACCGTAACCCTCTGACTGTTTTCTACAAACCCTGCAGTGCAGAGTTTGTAGAAGGAGCAGATTATGTTGACTCCAGTGCTCCATTAGTCACAAGACTTGTTTGTGTCAATATGTTTTAACTATTCTGCCTTAATTACCTCTTCAAGAAAGTACAACAATATCAATCACTATACTTGGAGAAAATGATTCCTGATATCTTACTTAGGCTAAATATAATTATTAAAACAAAATCTTTTTTTTCTGTAAGAAAATAAGGAAGTTGTCTGTCGATGTGTACTTTAGGTCACACAATCTGTGGAAAAACATCAATGACTGAGAAACATTGTTTCAGTGATTATGAGCTGCTATGAGTTTGCACTGGATAATTCATTAGCTTTCCTTAAAAATTAACCTGATTTTGTGTTTATGTGTGCATATGTATTTATGTAGGTAGGTAGATTGATTAAAGCAGGATAATGTTAAGAGTGCGAAAGTATCTGAGAGAGTGTGTGTGTGTGTGTGTGTGTGTGTGTGTGTGTGTGTGTGCGTGTGTGTGTGTGTGTGTGTGTGTGTGTGTGTGTGTGTGTGTGTGTGTGTGCGCGTGTGTGCGTGGGTGTGTGTGGGTATGAATGCAAGTGCACACATGGATATTGTGCCAAAGAGGAAATAATTAGAATGAGGTTTTCCGGTTCGATCCTCGGCTGGGGTGCTTTCTGTGCGGAGTCTGCATGTCCTCCCTGTGGTTACGTGGGTTTCCTCCGGGTGCTCCAGTTTCCTCCCACATCCCAAAGACATGCTGTAGGTGGATTGGATACTCTAAATTGGCCCTAGGCATGAATGCGTGCGTGTGTGCCTTCTGTGGAAGGTTGGGCACCGAGCTGGCAACTCGACACTGTAAAACTCCACTGCCAATTATGAGCAGACAGGTGATCCTCTGTGGTGACCCCTAACTGGGAAAAGCCGAAAGGAGAAAAAGAAGAAGTGTAGGGAACAGAGAGGAAGTCGTCAAGAAAGAGTACAGCATGTAACAGAACCTGAGAAAGAAAGGAATGGAAGTACAGGGACAGCTAATGCTCTCACCTTAATTAACCCTAGAACTGTAGGATGAATTATGTACGTATGTTCTAATGTCCTTCTTAAATTTTGGTAAAGTTGCTGGTTGCAAAAGTAACAAGCAGAAATTTATTCCACTACTTAATTATTTAGATTTCATATCAAGAATCCTCATTTTTGGGACATGCTTCGTAGTTATGCACTGATCAAGTGTATGTATGGATGATAGAAACAAGGAATTGCATGTGAGGATATCCATTGTCAATGGACAGGGAATGTGATCTGAGATTGTGTAGTACCCTTTTGATGAAATTCATCCAGCATTTTAAAAGTTAAATCAAAGGATACAAGATAGAAGATAAGGATACAAGATAGAAGATACTGTCTTACCAGAACTAATAGATAAGAATGAGAAATTTGTACGACACAAAATAACTGTTATAAAACGGTTACTAATTTGTCTCAACAGGAGACAAGGGAAGAAATGTTCTGGTACTTTATGTCATATCAGCATGCAAAAGTTGCTTAATTACACACTTGAGTGTCCAAGGATTATTACCGTTTGCTGATATTTCCATATTAACAAAAGTATCTCTCCCTTTCGTTACTTGCTTCCTTAAGTTAGTGATGTGAATTACTGTTTTTTTTTTTTTTTTTTTTTTTTTTTACTTTTTTAAGATATTTCTACCTAGCTCCTTTTCTTTCTGAGACATCAGTAGAGTGGCTTCTGGAGCAAGCTAGTCACTGGCCAAATGTAGTGCAATGTTGAATTAAGGTCCTCAACAGAATCATCCTGTAGAGAACAGTTTAACAGGGAGCAGCCAATACTGCTAACTACATCACCAAAAGTTTCAATGTTTAAATTTTTTTTTTTTTTTGAGAAGGAATGTTGTTGTGCTTTCAATAAATTGGGTCAGTCTGTTCTTTGGGCATTCATTTTCATTTTAATCAGATTTAGTTTTGTAAAGTACCTAGCTAATATACACCAAAATTTACCCGAGCTTGAAGTAGCAATGCTGCACAGTTAGTTTCTGCAAAGGATTGGCAGCTTGTGAGCATATGGTACAGGGGGTGGCCGAGCCTGATGCACAGTTAGACAGTAAAGAGGACACAACAGAGTAAGTATCACTAGCAGAATATTTTATACATTGTGCACAGAATACTCTTGGTCTGGCATTTTGCCAACATGTCACTGACCTATATGCAGCAAAATATGTAGTAGATGTTAATGTACTATACATAGCAGAAGTATCTGCCTGGCATGCTCAACAGTGCAGACCATGGAATAAAACAATGTTCAAGCATGCTGTGCTGCTGTGTGAAATTTGAGCACTGACATTATCAACTATCAGAAACCCTTCACCTCCTGAGACTCTGTTTACACTTGCCAAGGGTACCAGAACTTGTCAGAGATTTCGGATGCATGGCTAGGCTTAAAAAGGCCCTTGTGGTTGTCAGCCTAGTACACACTTATGAACCTATAGACAACAGTCTACAAACAAAGAGCATATGCATCAGAAACTAATGGCACTGTTAACTAGTTGGACAAATTAGGGCTGGCACATGCAAAAGCTCCCAGGCAACAGCTGTATGAGGTACCCAAGCATCAGCCAAATGAACAAAGGGCATTTCACCTAGGGATGTCATAACTGTTCTGTAGGGAATGTGTCTGTCTTGGAGTATCTGTCTTAGCTGCTGGGTAATATCCACCATGCTTCCCAGTAATGTGTGCTCCTCACCATTTCAGCAATGCATCTAAATGAGCAACATTTTCTGAGATGCTCCTGACTCACTTCCAATTTTTTTCTTGCAAAATTTAAAATATTAAGTTAAATCTGTGAGAATTACAATTGCCATGCAATGCTTAGCATTAGAATAGACTTCATAGATATGGCCAATAAATATTTGAAAGCTTTAAAAATAGCTTCAAATCACCATATTGTTATTGGCAAAGACAATAACTTTAAAAAAGTGGCAACTACTATTAAAAATTCTATCTTAGTGGTTTAAATTTAATTTTTTTTTTATTTTTACTTTTGTTAACCAAGTTAGTTCGACTGGGCCCAGAGAGCCCTTTTTCAGTGGAAACCCAAGGAGAAAAGCTCCAGGAAAGTAATTAAAAAATAAGAAAAAAATTAACAATTCAACCTGTAAGATACTTAGCAGTACAAAAACAATGAGACATATACAATATGAATATAAAAGTACAATATTTTGAGAATGCAGTAACAGTATGTCTGAGAAATTTGGTTAGCATTAAGTTACTTACAAGGAATGTAGCAATACCTAAAATAAAAAATTCAGAGTATATATAGTACAACAAAGATGCATTATAGGTACTAACTGCAGAGAGAGTAATATATGTAGACAGTTTAGGTAGATACCAGGCAGATATGCTAATTGAGAGAAGAAGAAAAAGATTCATTAGGTAATTTCCTGACAAGTACAGATCCATGCATGTTGTAAATAAATTTTTAGTTGTTTTTTGAATTTGCCACTTTTGGTGGTAGAGCGAAGGACAATAGAAGTTTGTTCCATGAGTATACAATTGAATGACTGTAGAGTATTTTTCCAATGTTTTTTTTGGCTTTGTCACCTGCAGAAGGTTTTGTTGTGTGCTTCTGAGGTCATGATTGGGTGTGTAGGGTGTAATTCTGGGTGTAAGGGCAGGGCAGGAGTTGGGGCTATTTAGGATGCTGTGTGCAATTTGTAGTTGTGATATTTGAAGCATGTGGGGGAGCTCAGGCCATCTTAAGCTTTTCAGGGATATGCAATGATGGGATATGTAGCTATTACTGGCTGCAAATCTGGCTATCTTGTTATAGGTGGTTTCTAGTTTGGTTAAGAGATTTTTTTTGGAGGTTAGTAAGTATGGGAGCAGCATACAGCAGGGATGGTGGAGTAAATGTTTGAGCCAATATAGGTCTAGATTTGTTAGGTATATATTTGTTGTTGCCGTATAGAAGACCTAGTTTTTCATTGGACGTTTTGATACAGTTTAAGATATGTAGGTTGAATTTTAATTGGTCATCTATAGTAACGCCAAGCAATTTGGTGTTTGAGTCAGTGGTGATAATTGTGTTATCTAAGGATGAGATAGTGAAGTTGTCTTTAGTTGGATTGAGTTTTTGGTAGGAAAAGGAGAAGCTTGGTCTTTCTGGGGTTGAGAAGCAGGTTGTTATCAGTTAGTCATTGTTCTACTAGGTGCAGAGATTGGTGAGTGACTGTGGAGATTTTGTATATTGTCAGAGATGTTAATAATTGTGGAATTGTCTGCGTACTGTATTAAGGTAGCCTGGGGACAGGAGACATGGTGGTTATTTGTCAATATATTAAAAAGTAGGGGACCCAGGATAGAACCCTGTGGAACCCCGGTTTTATCAAGGTGGAAAGGGGTGAAGGATATTTGCCATCTGATGGACTGATATCTGTTTGAGAGGTAGTTGTTAAACCAGGAGGTAGTGGAGGTAGAGAGTTGTAGGTTGGAAAGTTTTTTTACGGAAGATGGGATGGAAAACAGTATCAAATGCTTTGGCTAAGTCGAAGAATAGAGCTGATATGAGTTTATTATCATCTCTGGCTTGGGCAATGTTGTGTGTGAAAGATAGGAGGGCAGTGGTAGCACTGTGTGAGGGACAGAAACCATGCTGTGTGGGTGTAATTAGGTTTGCCTGTAACAGGTGGTTTAGTATTTGTCTATATATACATTTTTCCATTATCTTGGATAAGGGGGGAATAATATGGCAATAGGCCTGTAGTTTGAGGGTTCTGTAGAATTTCCTTGCTAATGGAGGGGTATTATGAAGAATTTTTCCAGATATCTGGTACTGTATTTTCTTGGATGGATCTATTGATAAGTATAGATACAGGGTATGCTATGGATTCAGATGCATGTTTGAGAAATAATGGAGAGCTTGTTGGCTGATGGGGAACAGGGTTTGAATTTGTTAAGAATTGATCTGTTGAAGGAAGTTGCTATGTGTGCTAGGGAGAATGAGGGAAGAGATGAGGTGGGAGGTGGAATCTTATATCAAGAGTTTCTGGTTTAGTAAGCTTTTCTATTGTTTCATTGAACAAGTTATTAAGTAGAGTTGCGGTTTCATTAGAAGGTTTGTTAGGGAAGGGGATTGGTGAAGAGGGGTTCCCTAGATATAGTAGTTTGTTTATTTAGTGGCAGAATTTCTTTGGGTTGGAATGTGATTTTTGATAACATTTTTTTTTTATCTAGTAGGACCTGATTTTTTGTTTGGTTGCAAAGCTGTTTATATAAGTTCAGGTGGAAAGTTGAGTTGTTGTTTTTTCCATGCTCTCCAGCCACTGCCTCTCTTGTTCATAAGTGAGTTAGTGATTTAGCCATGGTGCATAATTGCATTTTAGCCTAATTTTTCTACTGGGAGCCAGGGTGTTAAGGGTTTCTAGGAATATATTGTTGAAGCTTTGGATAGCCTCATTAAGGGGTAATGTGTGTAGGGATGACGAGTTTACAGTGGACAGTAATTCATTTAGGGTGACAGGGTTGTAGTTTTTAAGGTTATGCGACTCTTTGTATTGTTGGGACTTGTTAAGATTTATGCCAATTTTATTTATTCAATTTGACCATATAAGTTATTACTCTGTTCTTTTATCATTGTACATATGTTTAAGTAAATTTCTTTAACTGTCAACTAATCTGTTGTTAACTTTTAAGATTCAGTGTGAGAGACGTATTTTAATCCTTTGACATGCTTGCCTGTCATTGTAAATGTTATACATAGTATATATAGTTTTCTGTAATTAATTAGTTTTTCTGCAGAGTTTAGTTTTGGTTAGTAAATAATTTGTCAGTGTGTTAATTTGTCTACTGTTGCTTTTATGTTTTTTTTATTAAATTTTAAAAACTTTAATAACTGTATTTGCAAAAAAATACTTCATAGTATTCAAAAAATTCATAGTAATACAAATCCTCTTATTCTGGCAGTTTTATAAATACCACTATTTAAAAGTGTGATAATTTGGTACTTTTACCCCTATTTAATTCTGGATATTCCCCCTATTCCTGAGGTAAGAGGTTGAAAGCCATGGTCTCATCTTCTAACATGTAGCGCAGCAGCAAACTTGCCACTGATCTAGTGCCACGTCCAGAAGGACATCTGCCTGTCTGGCATTGCCTCAGCTGTTGAGTGTGGCCTGCAGTACTGTGAATGATGTTAAACATGCGAGTTGGTCATAGGTGTATATTGGCTGTTAACTGCTGCAAAATTTGTTAGCAGGTATTAGTTATGGTTGGTATTGTCTTACTACTTTTTAATGTGCAGATTCTAAGATGGTGGAATACTGCATTGCATTCAGGTTGGTCTTATTTATTTTCGGTAAGTAGCCGATTAGCTTGATGGTTTGTCTCCGAACAGTATGTATGTCTATGGCATTGTGTGTGTACATTCAGTTAGGATTCTGTGTGGTCTACTGCAAAAGTAGTTGACAGTAATAATATTGAAGACCATTCCTATCCTAGTCTGCAAAAAAGTTCTGTGTACTATTGGATTTTCAGATGTTCAGATTTGAGAGGCTAAAGCTAAGATGTTTGCATTGTGATGTAAGCAGTTATACTGATACCACATAATGTAGAGCACTTCATAGCATTTAACTACAGAGTAGTAGGTATTCCTAGTTAAGTAGAAGTTGTAGGGCTAATATCCTATTCTCTGCCTTCACAGTCAATCATGTAGTCAGCAATCCCTTAAGCTTAGATGGTTAGTCAAGTAAGGATCATGCTGGACTTTCTTTACCTCCTCTGTAAGGATTACATTAAAAGGTTACTGCAGCAGGACTATCAAGGATCTCATTATAAGACTGAAGGCAGGAATAGTTTAGTTTAAGCAGTCACACATTCCACTGGCATCCATGGGGGAACAGTATTATCATCACTGCACTGACATGAGGCACTGCAATCCTTACCTCCTAGGCTGAAGGAAGCCTGAAGTTAAACAGCAGTCACTACTGAAGAACGTGTCTTAGCTGCATAAATAACCTGCCAGTGAATGCCATCTATAGATTGTTGTTTATCTCTCCATACCCCTGAAAACCTGCAGTAAATAAGCAGCTGCACAGCAGAGACTGGAACACCTAACAGAGAGCCTGGGTAAATATACTTGCTTCAGAATGTACAGCTTTTACTATTAAAAGTAGTATAGCTTCAGTTTCACACAGTATAACTTTCACAAATCGTAGGCACTTGTGTAATAACTTCCATAGTTCAAAGGTATCAGTATGACTGTTGAATGGTGTGTGTGTGTGTGTGTGTGTGTGTGTGTGTGTGTGTGTGTGTGTGTGTGTGTGTGTGTGTGTGTATGTGGGCTGCCTTCCTGACATTTACTTGGATAAGTGGCTCAGGCTAATAAGGCTGTGTTCCCACATCGTGATGATGTCTGTGGATTCAGTTGTGCTCTCGTGTGTGTCTGATAATCTTCCCATTGAGGTGTTTCATTATACTAAGTAGTACATTATAAGTGGGAAATATGTATGAGCAGCAGTTTTTTGTGGGTGACCATCTGTGTCATGGACATTCATTGCCAATATACCTGTTTCCATCACTCATACCTGCGAGGGATATGTACATTTGAGTCACATTTTTATTGTATATGTACATCATACCTCTAAACCTCTTAGAGTGAGATAGCTGGACAAAGCCATAAATAAAAGTGAGACAAAGGCCCAAAAATAGGGAAAGTTTTTAAATATTGCTCTTACAAACTTAGAAAGTTGATAGAATAACAGATTTTGCATTAGTGTGAATGTTCTGAAGGGTGTGAAGTTTGAAACTCAAATGTCTGTCATTATCTTCTAACTTCAATCTTTAATAATTTGTCACAAATTTTCCAGAACAATGTTGTGAGAAATGGACCAAAAATATGAAGCAAAAATCTGGACATTCTGCGAAAATCAGTACAGTTGAGGGGTATGATGTACATGTGTCTCAGGCATCCTATTACTCTGTCTTGGTTTGTCCACAGAACTGATTATGATATTTTCCTTTCAAGATGCAGGTGTTGATCACTGATGGGTCCAGGTCCCCCCATTTGTCTATGCTAACAGCCTTGTTAAATTGGGAAGTGTGCTTATGGTTAAGTATATTAGGTGTAACGTAATTGTATAACAAATACATACCAGCTTTATTTTTTCATTGTATTTGTATTTCTGTCTCCTATGCCCTCTTTGTCACTATCCTTGCTACTACATACATTTGTTTTGTTTATTATTCTGCTATTCTCCATGTATTTTGCCATTATATGGAGCAGCATCAAGATCTGAACCCATCCTACAGGCAGGGCCTATCAGCCCTTCCACAGATGGCAGCAGCAGCATTGCCACTACCACCACTACTACCACCAGAAGCATCTAGCACATCTGGGTCCCAGTGGGCCACAGTCACCTCTACACTTTCTGCCCTGTTTGTGCTGCCTATTACAGGTAGCACTGCACCAGATGCTGGGACTATTGCACCTGCTTGTAGCAGTGCCAGTGAAGATAACACCTTTGCAACCCATCAGTAGCAGGTAGACAACATGGATGAAACTGACAGGTGGTTAGATAACCAAATCAGCCAGATGGAGAACCTCCTCTGGCAACTAATTGAGTCATAGCCAGTTCTACCACTCTGACACAGGGACCAGTGTTGATAGTACTCAGGGTGCAAAGTAATTTCCCACTGGATCTCGGCTGTCAGGCACTGAATTTGTGGAACCCCATCTTATCCCACTTCCTGGTGTTCTTCTCTGTTTTGTGTCAATGGCCATCCCAGTCAGTTGTACAGTCCTTCTGTCACAGTTGTCACCTCTTTGTCTGTCTGATGTCCCCTTCACCATTGGTTTCCCCCTCTCTCCATAATCATGTTACCTCTTGTCTGTCTTCTTCACATACCTAGCATAATCCTCTTACCTTCCTCTTTCTTCCCTTCCTTCCTTCCCTCTCCACCTACCTTTTCTTTATGCATGAAAAATGGGCACCTATCCCAGAAAAGATATATACCCCACCTTCCCTTCCTCCATCCTGCTCATTTTTTAGTTGTCCTTCATTTGCTTTCCCTTTTCATCTCTTTCCTCCTGGTCTCAGCGTTTAATCTGTCAAAAACTAGAATAAACACAATTCACAAATGACTATGTAGTGCTTCCAAATCACTTATCTTTTGTGATCGTATTGTGCACAGCAACTGCTTAGCACTGGTACTGCTCATCAAAGGGCAAAGAGCTAGGCTGCCATGTTGCATACCTACAAGTATTATGTACAACTTCTATTATGCACTACTTATTTTGGCCTTAACTGGCAGTGGCTGCATACATAAGCTCAGTGTCATTGTGCAGTGGTTAGCAGAAGTAAAATATCGTTTGACTACCACATTCTGAGTACTTCTCTTTGCCAAGTATTATACTGCCAACTATGCATATAGATAATGAACTTATATCCTTAGATAGTATCCTGAGGAGTTGATGGCTCTGTTATACTTTCTGCAAATGTGGGGCACATAGTTGCTGTAAATACTGCTGTAGCTTACCCTGTAAATTAAGTGTCTTAAACAAGATGTGTGATAAAGGTTGTAAGTTCAAGTCCCTCCAGGAGTGTATGCTTTTATTCTTTCATTATGCAAGCATGGGAAACACAACTACTGTGTGTTTCCCTTATTGCTTCTGTCTGTCTGATGGCTATTGTAGCTCAGCCTGTAAATGAAGTGCTTTGACAAAGATGAGAAATGAAGGCTGGGGGTTCAAGTACTCTCAGGGCTGTATACTTTTCTCTCTTTCATTATACAAGTGTGAGATATACAACTGTTGTGTGTTTCCTTGAACACTTTTATCTGTCTTCTGCTGTAGCAAAGTAGCTTGCACAAGACAAGGAATGCAGGCTGTGTATTCAACTTCCATGTTGGTTTCATATAGGCACATCGTTGTTAAAGTAGATTGGTTGCTTTCTGATCTTTGCAGCAAAGGGGTCAGGTTCTGATGATGGACCTGCATTTTGATCACTATATTTGTACACTTCATTTCCCCACACATGCAAGTGTCATTTTACTTCTTTTTTTTCTTCAGTTATTTGAAAATTCTATGCAGCAACATCCAGACCAGAAATTTTGCCAGCATTCAGGCCTGTCGCACCACCAACAGTGGTTACTACATCACCGCCAGCCAGTGTCATCCTCAGCTGCCGCACTCAACCCCCCCCCCCCCAAGCAGCACCTCTATCTTTCCTGTGTCTGTGATGCTCCCTCTTCCACATCCTGATTGGATCACCACCTCCATTCACAGTCTTGTATATGTCATGTTTGGGTGGTCCACCTAGCTTCATCTACCTCTGTTCACAGTTTTATCTATGTCATGTGCTTGTGTGGCCCTTCTAACTTTATCTTAATTCCCTTGCTACCTTCTGCAAGTTATCTTATCTGCATATATTATTGCATCAAAAAATAGATCGGCATACAAGCCTCATGGCCATGTGAGGCTTCCGCATAACTTCTTTCTCTAGCTACAGCTGTGTGCATGAGATCAAACCGAACACACGATGGATGAGCATCACTGCTGCTCATACATCTCACCGGCCATATTATGCTTTTACATGCTCTTTCTGCAGTTCCTGCTGTGGTTGCAGCTAGAATATTTAGTAAGCTACTTATTTCACATGCTTGCCGGGCCACATTCATTGGTAATGAGCATCTGGAAATATAACACACATACACAGAGGAGGGCTAGCAGTGATTGCATCTGCAGTGTTTCTAAATCCCAGTAAATATTTAATTCTGAGAGGAAACAAGATACAATTATTTAAAACAAAGCAGAGCCTCTAAGACAAAGATTACCCAAGGATCCAGATAACTCATTTACTATAAGTTCAAAATTACCATAAAATAAGAACTCAACAGTACACTTTTCCTATTTACATTTTAATAAAGCAAGGCATTCTCAGGAACAAAAGTTAGGACTGAAATTCAAACTGTAGCAGCAGTTAACTGCAATAGAGTAAACAGAATTTTTATTGCAACCTATAAAAATGACAGACATAAATATCAGTTAAATACTGACACCACTTAAACATATGTAATATAAATGTCTGAACCTGAATCAATATTATGCCTACTAACATTATTCTAAAGGAAAATGTTGACAATATTTTTTAAATTAAATGTACAGTGATATATTCCAAATTGAATGTCTAGACATTTTAAAAACATTCTAAACAATTGAAGATGCTATGTATATATAATATACAGTATCTAAAAGTGAAAGAAATAACTGAATAACATAAAAATAATGTTCACTGCAAAATACTTCCCATTAATGGACTAATAAACACTAAATATAATATAAATATGATGATTATATGTTAAATAAATATCTCTAAATATTATTAGTGAAGAAAATGACTAATAATGATTTAACTAAGTGAAAAAGAAATGGGAAGTAACTACATAAAACTTCTTATAATGTCAAAGTAGCTATTCCTCATCTCATTGTGAAAAAAAATATTTATTACTTACTATGAAACAAAAAAAGTAAAGCTATACAATAATGAGGAAGGTTATGCATGTATATTTGTGAAAATTATCAAATATAACACACGGTTCTCTCTGTCCATAGATAGATAGAAATGGTTTGCCTAATATGGAGTGTAGGTAAAATCAATTTCTGTATTGATTTTTTTAAACAAGAAACATCTTTATTGAATTATCAAATATGACATAGACAATCATACATTTATATAAATGAAAACAAACCACATTGACATATTTTCAGTTGCAAATGCTATACATCACATACAATTTTCTATACAGTGATTGCCAGCCAAACATTACATAGCTCATTCAGTTCCTGCCATCCCTTAATCCTCATTCCTCCTCAGAAACATTATTCTGCATGTACTGTGCCCACCATTCCCATTTTTCTATGTAATTTGCTCCTACCATTTTATAAAGATCCTACTTCCATTTCTTTTATCTTTGTTACTATATTCACTAATTGTAGTACAGTTGGTTTAGACTTTGACTTCATTTTTTAGTCATTGCTTTTTAGGCAGCAATCAGAATTAAACTCAGCAAGGTCTTACTATGTATAGGCAATTCTGATTCGTTATCACAGCTCAAAAAATCATTTCCTTAGTTACACCAATTTGCTCACACAATATTTCTGCAGGGAATTTTTAACGTCTGCTAACTCATTACACCCTGCACAAAAAAAACAAACAAAAAAATGGTTCCCAATTACCTTACCCTTCCCTATCACACCTCCAACATTTCCAGTCTACCTGAGGAAAAAATATTTGGAGTCTGCTTGGGGTATAAAATACCTATGCAAACACTTCCAAGCAAAGATCCTAAATCTTCTAGACTATTTGGGAGCCATACATATATCTTCCCATTGTTTATTTGTGAATTAGTTATCCAGTCTCTCTTCCCAATCCTTTCTAACCTCCTCTGATTGATTTCTATAGTTATCATGCAATATTTTATATGCTCTACTAATTATCCACTTTTAACAGCAGTGTCTGTTCTAGAGTCTACTAAAAACTCTGCCAGTGCTGGTCTTTCACTTAGGATTACCCTTTTTCCTTTCTCTTTCCCTATACACTGATATCAATCCCTGATCCCTGAACCCCCAATCCCTGCTGCTACTATTGATAAAACCCCTGAAGATGTTTCTGACAGTTTTAACCGATTCTTTACTGAGACAATTCAAGCCCTAGCTAGCCACCTACCACCTAGCTCCCCTAGTCCTGAAAGTAGCACCCCTAGAAACCTACACGCGTTCAGCTTCCAACCAGTCGCCACTTCACTTATCTGCACCTTGATCAAAAAATTAAAACCCACTACACTTTCTGCTGATCAACTCCCTGCTGAGTACCTACAAAAATCAGCTGATGCTATTGCTTACCCTGTCTCAATACTAATCAATCGAACCATAGCAGAAGCTAAAATTCCCACCATCTGGAAAATATCCTATGTAATCCCACTGCACAGAGGAGGCAGCTCTACTGAATTCTCCAATTATAGGCCAATAGCTATACTCTCTCCACTTGCAAAGATTATGGAAAAATGTATTCATAAACAACTCATGCACCACCTAATCCAGAATCACCTTATGGCAGACACTCAGCATGGCTTCCGTCCTCATCACAGCACTACTTCAGCCCTCCTAGCCTTTACCAACACCTTAAACCATAATCACAACAGTAATTACATATCCTCAGCCCTCTTCTTGGATCTTTCCAAGGCATTCAGTATGGTTGATCACCAACTTTTAATCCACACCCTGCAAACATTCTGTCTAGATACTAGAGCCCTTCAATGGTTTCAATCCTACCTGAATGGTCGACAGCAGGCTGTCCTCTGGCAGAACAAACTCTCTAACCTTCTACCTAACACCCGTGGAGTACCACAAGGCCCTTGCTGTTCTCCATCTTCATTAACGACCTTTATACTGTCATCCCAAAAGTCAGCTGTATCCAATATGCTGATGACTCTACTCTGATTTGCTCAGCCACATCTCCAGTAGAGTTATGGTCAGCTACCCAGACCACCTTTAATACAATAGAAAACTGGCTTTCTGAACATCGTCTGATCCTAAATCCCAAAAAAACTAAAATGCTGTTATTTTCACCAACAAGTAGGTCTACCATTTTCACCTTTACCATAAATTCAAATGATGGCCCAATAATTTCCCCTGACCCCTCTACAAAACTGTTAGGTGTCATCATAGACAATAATCTAAAATTTGACCTACATGTTAACCAAACTATCAAAACCATCAATAAAAAACTAGGGTCACTTTACAGAATAAAAGCCTTCCTAACCCCTCCAGCTAAAATTGCCATAGCTCGCTCTCACCTTCTTTCAATCCTTCTGTATGCATCCCCTCTACTCTCGAATTTAAACAAGACTGTCCTTAACAAACTCTTAATTTGCTACAACCACATTGCCAGGTTTGCCACTGGGCTGCCTTTTAGGACACATCATTGCATCAATCTAAATCAGCTTGGGTGGCTTGAACTACCCAGTCTATAACCAACTGATTATGGCCTATAAAATCCTTTATAATCCGGACAATACTCCTGCACTTAAAAATATTATCACCCCCTATAACAATCCTAGACCGCTTCGATCCCCTAACAAACTACTAATTCAGACTAGCAAAATTAATAATACAGCCGGCGATTCTCTCTTTGCAAACTCTGTAAGTAGATCCTGGAACTCTCTTCCGGCTGATATTACCTTACTTTCCACCTTAGGTCAATTTAAAACTAGACTCAAACAACATTTGTCACTTAACTGGCTATGTCAATGTATCAAGCCTGGCTAACTCTCTCTAGAATGTGTAAAAATCTGTTAACCAGTTTACTGTGTAATTTAATTTAATCCTGACTTGCGCTCAGGATTAACTGTAATCTGTGGAACTTGTTTAACTTGCTTACTTATGTAATCTCTGTAAATAGTCTGTTTGTAATATGTAATGCTGGTATTATGTAATGCTGTATCTGCTTACCCTTGGAGCTTTTCTCCCCGGGCCTCCGCTGAAAATGGACATGCATCCAGTCGGACTATCCCGGTCAACAAATGTAAAATAAAATAAATAAAATAAAGGATAGACTTATTCCACTTGATGCTTGCCCCCTTTCCCTCCCAGATACAATTGTTCAGCTCTTTATTAATTGCTATCCACAGCTTCTCCTCTGGTTGTTAAAAATATGCTTGACCTGTGTATAAAACTAAAGGAAATAAAAACATTTTCACCTCTTGTATCTTGCTAGCAATATCCATAAAACAGAGCTTCCAGTTTCTCATTTTTTGTATTATCTTTTGTTTAATCTCTTCTCACATATCCATAGCTGCCATAGCAATTCCTTTTTAACCCATTCTCCTAAGTACTTCATTTTATCATGTCCTGGTAAATATGGGTATTGCTGAAACAATTCACATGTGGGTACATATTGTCTTTGTTCTATCTTCATTATTTTTTTTATCTAGAAAAGACTTGAAATGGTCTCAGAATGTTCCACAACACTGAAATGCCCTTTTCTGGTTTTATCAGGTACAAAATAATGTCATCTGAAAATAAAACCAACTTTTCTTGATTATCATAAAAATTATATACTTGAATTCCGGCGTCCCTTATTTTCTTTGCTAATGATTCTAAATATAATGCAAATAACAAAGGGGAAAGAGGACACCCCTGCCTGGTTCCACTGTCCAAATAGAACTTATCAGAGAGGAACCCCCACACTTTAAATTTTGCCTCCAACCCCTCATATATCCTCCTAACTAACCTTATTATTTTAAACAAGAAGCATCTTTATTAAATTATCACACAAAACAAACCATCCTAACACAGTTCTCGTTGCAAACATTATACATTACAAACCATGTTGACAGAATTGTAGTTACAAACATTATACATCACCTATAATCTATCCAGTCATTATCAGTCAAACATTACATAGCTTATTCATATCCTGCATTCTTTGAAACCTCATTCTTCCTCTGCATGTATTATTCCCACAATTCCCATTTTTTCCTGTGTAATTTGCTCCTACCCTTATCTAAAGATCCCATTTCTGGTTGTTTTATTTCCGTTACTGTATTTGCTACTTCTAGTAAAGTTGGTTTAGACTCTGATGTCCATTTTCTAGTAATTGCTTTTTCTGCCAGCCACCATAATTAGACCCACCAAGGCCTTACTATGTCTAGGCAATTCTGATTCTGTATCATACCTCAAAAAAGTAATTTCCTTAGTTACACCAATTTGTGCACCCAGTATCTCTGACAAATCATCTGCAGGGAATCTTTAAAGTCTGCCAACTCATTACTCTGCCAAAAAATATGTTCTCAGTTACCTCTTTCTTTCCTATCACACCTCCAAAATGTGCTGTCTACCTGACAAAAAATCATTTGAAGTCTATGTGGGATATAAAATGCCTATGCAAACACTTCCCAGCAAAGATTCTAAATGTTCTGGACTTTGTTGCATATTTGAGAAACATAAATATATCTCCCAATGTTTCTTTGTGAATTGCTTATCCAGTCTCTCTTCCCAATCCTTTCTAACCTCCTCTGATTGATTCTTATAGTTATCATTCAATATTTTTATGCTCTACTAATTATTCCTTTTTTAATGGCAGCTTCTGTTCTAGGTTCTACTAAACACTCTACCAGTGCTGGCCTTTCATTTAAGACCTCTCTATTTCTTTCTCTTTGTCTATACTCCGATATCAATCCTCGATAGGGAAGGCAATGTCTAACCTGCAGTCCAAATAAATTATTGGCGCCTTCCCATTCTATTACCTTTCCCTCTCTAGTTATTTGCTGCTAGTACCTTGGTTCCTTTGCCAGTTTTCTCCAATAAATTCCATCCCCCTCTTGGCTATTGTCTGTATTCCTAATTGCAGTCATCCCTATCAGCAGAATCTCCTTTCCTCCATTCCCATGTTGCCCTAATTCTTAGAATACATTCGGCTACTTTACGAATATAGTATTCTGCATGATTATTGTTACTCTCCTTAAAGGTCTGCATCCAAAATCCCAGTCTGTCATTGTTTCTTGAGATTCCCCCTGTTCCATCATCATCCCTTTCCACTTTGAATTACAATTTTCTGTTTGTGCTATATATAGGAGCATTAAATGTGTTGCTCTGAAATATCACTTCAAATCGGGTAATCCAAATCCGCCTTGTCTTTCTGGAAGAATCAGCTTATTCCACTTGACTCTTGCTGCCTTCCTCTCCCAGATGAAATCCTTCAACTCTTTATTAATTGCTATCCAGAGCTTCTCCACAGGTTGATAAAAGTATGCCTGACCTATGTATAAGAGTAAAGGGACTAAAAACATTTTAACTGCTTGGATCTTTCTATCGATATCCATATAACAAAGCTTCTGTTTTCTCAATTTTTGCATTATCTTTTATTTAGTCTCTTCCCACATATCCTTAGCTGCCATACCAGAATTATTTTTAATTTAAACTCTTAAATACTTCATTTTATCATGTCTCCATAAATATGCATATTGCTGAACCAATTCGTGTGTGGGTACATAATTTACTGCTATTCACTTTGTTTTAGATTCATTAATTTTGAATCCTAAAAAGATATGAAACTGTCTCAAAATGTTCCACAAAACTGTAATGTCCATTTCTGGTTTTGTAAGGTATAAAATATTAAAATATTAACCTCTGCAAACAGTGACAGCTTTTTTTGACTACTATACCAATTATATTCTTGGATTTCTGAGTCCCTTACTTTCTTTGCCAGTGGTTCTAAATGTAATGCAAATAACAAAGGGGAGAGAGGGCACCCCTGCCTAGACCCTCTGCAGAAATTATCAGACTGGACCCCACCCACTTTAATTTTCACCTCTGATCCCTCATATATCCTCCTAATCAACCTTATCATTTTATCAGGGAATGCAAATGCTTCCATTGCCCTGCTCATTAAGTCCCAGCTTACTCTGTCAAATTCTTTCTCTGCATAATGACCCACCAACCATACTGATATTTTTTTACATTCTGCTTCCTTCTGGATCATCAGTGTTCTGTTAATGTTGTCAAACGTTTGTCTGCCCTCCAAAAAACCACACTGACCAATATCTATCAATTTTGGTATCACTTTTGCCATTCATTTAGCCATTATAGACATGAATACTTTATAATCATGGTTTCTTAAAACTGAACAAGTAAAAGAGATAAGAAGGGAGAAAGAAAAAAATAAGAAAAAAAAAAAAAAAAACAGGAGCACCTATTTTCATTAGTATTCCCATTGCACTTAAAAATAACTGAAAAAACTTTACTTTACAGCATGCAAAGAAAATCATGCACTATTAAAATAGTACCATTAAGAAAACAATTTGTTTTACTTACGGTTAACTCTCTCCCTCCTCTTTCCCTCTTAGTATTTTCCGAACATTATTGACATAAAGTAGGGCATACGCTTTAGAGTCTCCTACAGGTTTAACAGAGTCCAAAAAGTCCAGTATTTCTGGATTTTCTTGTTCCGTCATGTTTCACAAATATAATTATTGTTTTGTAATCCCACATTTGTCGTTATCCAAGTTACTGGTTTTATTCACCGAACATTAATGACATGAAGTAGGTCATATGCTTTA
Source organism: Protopterus annectens (assembly GCF_019279795.1). Lineage (NCBI taxonomy): Eukaryota > Metazoa > Chordata > Ceratodontiformes > Protopteridae > Protopterus > Protopterus annectens. The sequence continues at coordinate 1,399,328,132 of NC_056729.1, forward strand.
GAGTCCCCTACAAGTTTAACAACGTTCAAGAATGTCCAATATTTCTAGATTTTCTTGTTCTGTCATGTTTCACAAATATAAGTATTGCTTTGTAATCTCACATTTGTTAATTTTCAGGTTCTGGTTTTATTCCTGTTCATCTCCATCTCCCAAATCCTGTCTCTGCTTTATTTACAACATATTCTCGATTATTCTAGTCAACTCTTGTGCTTTTTTCCCTCTGTCAATCATTTTCCATTGAAACATTGGAAAAGGTTTCACTGGCACAGTCTCTCTGTGGTCTTTATTACCAGAAGAACAAGAGGCAGAATCTCCTTCTGTTTCACAGCTTTTTTCTTGGACAAACTTTTGTATTTCTTCTTTAGCATGTACTTCATCAAAAAAAAATGATTTTGTGCCTCCAGGGAAAAATATTTTGAAGATAGCCACGTACAGCAGTTTGAATCTAATGCCTGCTTCTCAACTTTCCCTGAATAATGGAATAAATTTACTCATCTTCTGCCTGGTGTACAGTGAGTAGCCATACTCCACAAATATTCTGCTGTTTCCCACTTTTAGTACTTTGTTCTTCTGCCACAGTTTTGTCAGAATCAACTCCTTCTGCTAGTAGGATTGCATCTTTACTATTAAAGGTCTAGAGTGCTCTCTCATAGCCAGGTTTGGGGCATGCACAGTATGTGCCCTTTCAATTAACAATTCCTGTTGTGGAATACTAGACCATTTGCTTATGTGTGCTTTCATAAAATTGATAGAGTCTGTCCTTACAGATTTTTGGTAGAGTAGAAAATCTCAGGTTTTCCCTATGTGCTCTGTCTTGTAATTCTGTTATTTTTTGAAACATCTCTTCTTGTTCGGTCTCATATTCAGCCAGCCTTTTCTTCATTTCACCGTCTGAGTTTTGCGGTTTTATCACCTTATCTGAATATCTGTTTGAAGCTTCTTCCATTTTTTTCCAGCCTTTTATTGTTTTGAGTATCAGTGTTTCATTTATTTTAGTTAGGTCTGTGTGCAGTTACATTATACCTTCCTCAAGGTTGCTGGAAGTCATGTCTGGAGCTTGCACTGCTTTTTGCTGAACAGCTGCAGTACTTTTCCCAGTCAGTGTATCTTTGTCACCTTTTGTAGCTAATTTTCCATCAGGTCCTCTGTATTTCTTTTTTTCCTGGCATCCAGGCAGTGCACTTACTAGCTAGCTACTGAAATTCATACAGAAATTTAGGTCCACTAGCTTTCTCTGTTTTCATACTGGGAGACCTAGAATTAAGTTGTTATTCAATGTGCAGCCATCATGGAATTAACCTTATTATTTTGTCAGGGAATGCAAATGCTTCCATTATCCTACTTATAAAATCCCAGCATACTCTGTTGAATGCTTTCTCTGCATCAAGACCCACCAACAACATTGGTAATTTCTTACATTCTACTTCCCTATGGATCATTGTTCTGTTAATGTTGTCACATGTTTGCCCCCCCCTCCACAAAATCACATCAACCCACCATTTACCAGTTTTGGCATTCCTTTTGCCATTTTTTGGCCATCATAGACATAAAAACTTTATAACCATGGTTTAGAATCAAAATGGGCTAATATGTGGCTCTGCTGTGGCTCTGCTCGACAGTGGCACAGGAAAATAATTGTCTTGGGTGGCAAAAGCCATGGTACCTTGGCTAGGCTTATATAGGCCCTAGGGCCAATAGCCTAGTACCTACCTATGAACCTACATATGAACGTATATAAAGCTGGGTCTGATGGGTCTTTACCCTCTTTAGTTATTACAGCCACCACAGCTTTCTTCTAGGATGTTGGTGCTTCCCCTCCTTTTAAAATACTGTTAAACAAAATCTTCCAGATCTTTACTGATTTCATAAAACCATACAAGAATGACCAACTATTAAAAATAACAACAGCTACAGTCCAAATTAAAAGATACATTCTTTAATCACCTCTAGTGCCTCGGCTGTATCAGTTTCTTCCCTCCTAGCTTCCAAACTTCCACAGGAGGACCATCTATTATGGACAGACTAGGTATTTGGCAGTTCTGGAAAATGCCAGAGGGACTGATGCCAAAATAAGCCAATGGGCTGGTACTCTTTGAAACTGTATGTATAAAAAATCTATCTTTTTTAGTCTCTGGACTATTTTTAAAACAGTCCAGATTGGGAAGACTGCAGGCATCAATAAAGATGCCCAGAAGTCATTGTGGTTTTAACCCCAGGAAAAAGGATGCTGACCAGACAGTGAAGTCAGCAGCCTGTCACATAATTTGAGTACACATGTGATGTGGCTGCTGATTAGTCCTATTACTTTCATGTTCTCTTGCCACACCTTAGTTGCAAGGGAGAGAGTGAGAGAGTGGAGAGATGAGCAACCAAAGAAGAGAAAATCTATTTGAATGGATTAGTGTTTAAACTTTAAGGTAAGTTCTCAGTTTTTTTCCCCTGGCAGGGTCAACCAGATAATTTCTGCATTTTTTTCCCTGACAGGTTCAACAAGATACTTTCTGTTTTTTTTTTTTTAATGGCAGGGCCAACTAGATATTTTCTGTATTTATTTTTTTTGTTCCTGGCAGGGTCGCTCAGATAATTTCTGTATTTAATTATTTCCTGGCAGGGTTGAACAGATACTTGTTAAATCTTGGTGCAGTCTCATATATAAATTATATTTTTGACATCCTGGGCCTGTAGACTGACAGGGTCAACCAGATCATAGGATCATAGGACGTTACTAGGCTAATGTCCCAGAGGTCATTTCATGCCTAGCTGTTTCATCCCAATGTAATACCATAGATACTCTAGTCAATACCCAAGATTGTATTTAGTAATGACTGCCCATGTCCAGGAGAATTGTGGGTACTATCCCCTGCAAGAATTTATGGTGCCCCATCCAATTGTCCAGGTTCCTTTTGAACAGTGTTGTAGAGGTGCTCTGCTTCACATGAATTGGCAGTCTATTCCAAAATGCGGCAGTCACTGGGAGAGAAGTCTGTCCCTTCAGCACATCCTATTCAAGTTGCAGGCCATATTTAGTCTCTGGAATGGGTAGCTCTAGTCCTGTTTCATTTATGGATGTGCAGCAAATTCATTAGGTCTGGGTCAGAGGTTGCTCTGTAAGCCAAGCATAAGTCTCCCCTAAGAAGTCTATAAGATACTGAGTATAGTGACAGGGACTTTAGTCGGTCTGTGTAAGGTACATGCTGGAGTCTCTTAGTCTTCTTAGTTAGAAACCTCTGAGGTCTCTCCAATTGCTGCAGGTGCTTTGAATGGTACATGCCAAAAGGGGCATTATACTCAATTATGAGCCTGATTAATGACACGTATAGAGCTGTTATAACCACTTTTGCTCTAGAGGAGATGCCCTTGCTAATCAAGTGTGCTATGTAGAAATCCTTCCTTACAGTAGACACATGGTGGTCAAAGTTAAGGTCACAGTCTACTTGTAATCCCAGATCTCTTACCACTTTGTAAGTACATAGGGTATTGTTATTAATTTGACAGTGTGAAGGGGCATTATTTTTACTGAAAGAATGATGATGCATTTCTTTGCATTCAGTTTGAGATCGTGACTAAGACACCAGTCATTGGTCTGCATAAGACCGTCTTGAAGTATACTGACATAATTTGGGGATTCAATAATTGCACCCAGTTTACAGTCGTCTGCAAACTTGGTCAGCCACAGACCCTTAGTTTTGGCCTGAACTTCTGAGAAGTGTATATACCAAACAGTAGGGGTCTCAGCACTGAACCTTGTGGCACCCTGCCAGTGACAGGTCTGCTGGTTGATGTGGAGTCACCCACTTTAATAGTGTGTGACTGGTTTGTGAGCCACTTGGCAACCCATCTTAGAACAAAGAGGTTTAAATTCAGTTTGCTAAGTTTATTGGTAATGCCTGAGTGTGGGATTGTGTCAAAGGCCTTAACCAAGTCGAGGTATGCTGTGGGCACAGATTTGCCCTTGTTAATGACTCTGTCAAATTTTTAAAGAAATCCACCAGGTTTAATAGGCAGAATCTGCCCTTGATGAAGCCGAATTGGGTCGAATCCAGGGTTTGGAGGTCACCTATGCCCTTATTTATGAGGTCCATGATGATATGTTCCATGGCTTTACAGATGAGGCTGGTCAGACTTATGGGCCTATAATTCCCTGGGTCTGTTGTTGAGCCACCTTTTGTAGAGGGGAATAACTATTTCTGTTTTTCATTCTGCAGGAACAAAGCTGTGGTTAGGCTATGATTGAATTGGGTACTTAATGGTGTTGGTGATGCTAGTTCATGGTTTAGTTTGTGTAGAAGACAGCCTGGGATGATATCTGGTCCCATAAAGGCTGTGTTTTTTTGCTTTAGACAGGGCTTTAAGGTTTGTGATAAGTTTGGAGGAGATAAGGGAGTGAAATTGTCACCAAATCTGTCCACTATCAGCAGGATCAATGTGTGTGATACCGCTAGCCACTAGTTCTGCACATGCTTGTGTCCTACCTTTTAGGCTATGTGCATAGCTGTAAAAGGCCTTATGGTTATCCTTGGCTGTGATTGCTAAGTTTTTCTCAAAGTTATACTTAGAGGATTTGACATGTTGTCTTGTTTGCCTGTTGAAGCTGAGGAGGGTGCTTTTCCATTGCTGGGTCCTCACCTTAGCTTTCTTAGGCAGAAATTTTGTGCATTTGTTGTAAAGTTTGTTGATGCTGAATGCCCACCAAGGCAGCTTTTTTTTGCTTGGGGCTGTGGCTTTCATTCTCTCTGGACCAGCCGGGTCTATACACTTATACAAGTGATTGTACAGGGCTTTAGTGCAAGCTTTGGTGTAGTTACCACTTCCAGTGGGGGTGGGGGTGGGGCTTGGAATGCATTTATACCTTTCCATAGGAGGGTATAGTCTGCTTTGGTGAAGTTTTTTTAGTCTGACTTCGTCCTTTGTGAGTTATGGTGTTAGTACCAATTTGAAGGTGATTGATTTGTGGTCAGATTTAACTAATGAGAGCCCGACAATTGCGATGGTGAATCTATTTGTCATGTTAACAAGGACCAAATCTAGCATGTTTGTTCTTCTTTTTGGGGTTTGAACAATTTGTTCCAGTGCATTTGAGTTAACAAAGTTAAGGAACTTTTGAACTAATGAGTTAGGGGTAGAGTAGGTTTCCCAGTTGATGGTGGGATAATTGAAATCCGCCATGACTAGAGTGTTTGGCAGTATTTGCATTGACTTCAGGTTGGTCAAGTAGGCCTCATGCGCATTATGATCCATAGAGGGTATGTATCACTAGCTATGGCTTGATTAGGGGTCTTACCCACAGTAATCTGAACTTGTAGTAACTGTATGGAGTTGTTCAGTCTAACTAGTTGGGAGGTGACTTTATCTCTAATATAGATAGAAGCACCACCTCCTTTGGTTCTCACATGTTTGTTTTGCGGTCTGAGGGTATGGAAGGCATTGCAGCCTTGCAAAGCTGAGGTACTCTCTGAAGCCTTGAACCAGGTTTCTGTGACTGCACAGACATCTACATCATCCAGTGATAGAAGTGCTTCAAGGGTGTGCAGTTTTTGGTTTAAGCTCCACGTGTTTAGCTGCATAACCCTTATTTTGTTATGGTTGGTAATTTTCACTTGGGCAATTTTGTTTTTGAGAGCTTGCCTAGAAAAGGCAATATGGGGGTGGCAAGAGCCTATTCCAGCAGCCAAAAGCCTAGTGGTGCCAGGTGCAAACCATCTCTAGCAAAGCAGCGAAGTTTGTCGATCATGTCATCCCAGGCTGACAGCAATTGGATCCCCTTAAATCACAACAAAAACTAAGCCAATTATTGAAATCGATAATTTTTTTGTTTATACTGTGGCATCATTCTAGGTGAGGGTAATATGCTGCTAAATGGCTAGGGACATACCTGCCTGGGACACATACTGAGAGGCTCAATCATGTCTCTCTTCATGTAGTCTAGTGAGGTACATCTCAGGTCATTCACTCCAATATGAGCTATGACAGAGACATAGTGGTACTTGTTGCCAAGAGACCTGAGTGCATGCATGATCTGATGAATCCTAGCACCAGACAGGTAGCTGACCATGACTTTCTCCTTATCTAACCTCATGAGTGGGAGATCGAGGTGTCTCACTATGGAGTCTCCAATGACAAGAACATTTACTTTTTTAGTGTTACATCTTAAGGACTTGGTAGGGGAGACACTGGTTTTGCTATGTGTCTTGGGTGCTGTGGGAACTGTATTAGTTGTGGCCGACTTTTGTTTTGGAGGTCTCTGGTGTTTTGGTAAGTTTTTTGAGAGAATCTCCGTGTATGTTGATTTATGTATTGGATGAGTACTATGTGCATGAGTAGGGTGGGTGAGTTGACAGCCTCTTCAGTGTTACTATTTCAAGTGCAAGAGAGCAGGAATTCAAGATTCTTGGTGTAGATACATCTGTCACACTGTGTACTAAAGTGAGTTATTAGTAGAGGGTTGTCAGTGTACATGAGGCAGTTGCTACACTGCCTCAGGAGACCCAAGTCAACAAGGCTGACAGGAGAACAAGGGTAGTCCAACTGTCCATAATGCTAGGATTGAAGAACTGTTATCACAAAGGGGATGCTTTTGAGACTGATCTAGGTGGTGCTCTGTAGATGGGTATTTCTGACGGGGTTTTTGCCTCTGGTTTAATAGATCACATCTCACTAGTAATACTTCTTAGACCAGAGATGTACTAAAGATGAGGAATACAGTAATGTACTACAGCTATATCTAAGGAAAAATTGTCGAAATTATCTGTCTGGTGCACAATTGTGCAGTAGTGATTGGTGCTGTGCAATAAGCAGGCAAGCCAAAACCCTCAAATGCAGGGCTTAAATACCAGAAGTTAAGAACTTAAAAAAAAAAAACTTCAAAAACTCAATAGAACCAATGAGGGTGCTTACTTCCAACACTAGACCAGTCACTCTTCACCAGACAGGTTCCAGTCAGCACACTTCTCTCACAAGGGTGCAGAAGGTCCCCTTTCAATTAAAGATAGATAGTAGAAGGATAGTGAAAATGGGCCATTGTGGTTCTGATGGTGCCAGAGTCTAATTCTTGTCCCAGTTTGTCCTTGCTATCTATTCCTGGAGACTTTCCATGTGGAATGGTTATACATCACCATTTTTATCTCCTCCTATCCTAACTGTTAGTAATCAAGTCTCATCCACTTCTAACCTTGGCATATTTAATTATTTCATAAACATTTCCATTTTCCTTTGTACTTTTTCTTGATTTTCACATTTCTCTGCTTTATACAAATGTTCATAAAATTTTTGAAGTATTTTTAATACGTTTACAGGATCTCTGGTTATTTTCCTTGTTATAGGCTCCCTAAGTTTGCAAGAACCTTTTCTACTTTTTCTTGCCTGAGCTTTTGTGTTACATTCTTTTGTGCTTTAGGGTTATCCAACAGTTGCTTAACCACAATCATTCTAAACCTATGCATATTATTTTTTCTTTAACACTCTGCAGTTGTGCCTCTTCTTGTTCTGTGAGATTCCCCCCTGTTCTGCAATACTTTAATCTTTGTCAGTCCCTCTAAATAATTCTTGTTACTTAATAACCTTCTTTTGTTTCTACCCTATTTTTAAACTCCACTTTCATTTTATTCCACTCCTTAACCATATTTTCTGAAGAAATTTCTACCTTTTCCTAATAACTCCCAAATAATTTTCACTACCCATTCCTTAATTCCTCTCTGTTTAACAGATAGGTGGGGAAATACCAATGTCTCCTTTTTATTTCATTACCCTGTATTTTTATTTTAGTTATTATTGACTTGTGAGCTGGAATAGTTATTGGATGCATATTAAAACTTTCAATTAATTGCACATGTTCCTATGAAATATAATTTCTGTCTAGTCTAGCCCAGTTTTTGTACCTTGGGTAATAATATGTAAATTCTCTTTGAGCACCCATTACTGATTTCACAGCTCCCGTACCAAATAATTTTTATAATTTTCTTCAGAAATCTACCCTGTTTTGATATATTTCTCTTCTAGGTCTCCCAGATACATCATTACTATTTCAAATCAAATTACAGTCCACACCTGTAAATAATATTCACTGCTGAATGCTGATTATTTCTCCAAAATTTTTCTTAAGCTGCAATGCGGCAGTTTTAGATAGAATACAAATACATGTTGGTGTACTCCTTCTCCCTTGCCAGTAGCCCATTAGTAATACAAATCTGCCATTATTATCCTTCTTCCCCTCTTCTGCCACTATCGGAGCTCCTCTAGCATTTAATATAAGTACTCCTCTTTTCCTGTGTCTCAGATAGTCCGCTGAATAACCATCTTGAAATCCTTTCTTTATCAAATTCACATTCTCATTTCTTTCCAAATGTGTCTCCTGTAGCGTAGCTATTTGCACTGTGCATTTTTTAATATAGTTCACTACACATTCAAAGATGATATAGAAAGTGTTGCCATTATGATAAGAAGTTATTATTCCACCTATTATGTATAACACTTTTTTATATTTATAGTTTCAGCCTTTGTGTTACATGCATACACTAATGTTTGGCAGGTTGACTTTTTATACAGTTGTTTCTTGTCCTATCCATTTGAATCTATGTCACATCTTACAAGACTTTCTTGATTAAACGAAAACCCTCAAAAAACCACACTCCCAGAACACCCTAATAACCTATTAATTTAATACAAACAGACAAAACTGTGTACATCTTCAAATAATGAAGTTTAACCCTCCTAATAGGAACAATTTTCCCAAATTGGCAGCTACACTCACAGGCTTGTACTTACCTATAATGAGGGCTATTTATGCTAAGATGCATGGTACCATCTGTGCTTCTACTTACATTAAGTGCTGTCTGTTTTTATCTTATCTTTATTCCTCTGTCAGATCAAGAAAACAACTTGAATGTTTTCAGAAAACATTATCTTTTAGTCATTGAATGAAAAATGTAGCAATTTCTTTTTATCAGGTTGTCTCCTAAAGACATGAGACCAGACACAAAACTGCCAAGCATACATTTGATTACTAAAAAAATGCTTATAATATTCAACATTCTTTTTCATTTACTTGCTTTCTTTTAAAACTTGTTGATAGATCAAGCTAAGGCCCTTAATCCAGTCATTCCCAGTTAACTCTTTCTTTCCTGTTCCACTCTCCTTAATGTTCTTTCAAACATTAATGACATGAAGTAAGTCATATGTTTTGGAGTCCTGTACAAGTTTAACAAAGTCAAAAAAGTCCAATGTTTATAGGTTTTCTTGTTCTGCCGTATTTCACAAATGTGACCAATGCCTTGTAATCCCATATTTATTCATTAACTGCTGAGTTGCTGGTTTTCTTCCTGTTAATCTTCATTGCCCAACTCCAGTCTCTGGTTCATTTCCAGCATACTCCCGGTTCTCCTAGTCAACTCCTTTGATTTTTTTCTGTCTCTCAAACATTTTCCATTGGAACATTGGAAAATTTTTCACTGGCATAGTCTCTCTATGAGCTTTATTATCAGAAGAATAAGAAGCAGAATCCCCTTCTGTTTGATATCTCATTTTTTTGGACAAACATTTGTAGTCCCTCCATAGCATGTTCTGCATCGAAAAATGAATTTAACCCTATAGGAAAAGATATTCCAAAGATAGCTGGATATAGCAACTTGAATGTCATATCTGCTTCTCGACATTCATTGATTGTTGAAATAAATTTACTCCTCTTCTGATTGGCAAAGAGTGAGTATTTGTTCTTCACACACTCTGTCTCCAACTTTTAGTACTTTGTCCTTCTGCCACAGTTTTGTCAGAATCAGCTCTTACTAGGGTAACTGATGATGCCTCTGGCACTTAATGGTTTTAAACAGTATCTTAAATCATATCAGTTTGGCCTTGCTTTTGAAGTGTGACATTGGCCTCATTTATTGTATCGTGTATTTTACACATGGTTTGTTATTTATTTTTCTATTTATTACTCTTTTTACTTCCTGAATTGATTATATCAGCACTTAGACAATAATTTGTTTATTTATTTATTTGTTGACATTTATTTACTGGGAAAGTCAGACTGGGCACAGGTACCCTTATTCAGCAGTAGCCCAGGGAGAAAAGGTCAAAAGTATCATATTTAATGCAATCAATGTTTCCAATCACAAATTTTATAATGCAGTTTCAGTGAATACATAGCATAATAGTCAGTATAATAAAATTTGTTTTGATATTCAAAGACATTAAATTTACAAGATTTGTACTGAGACTTTACAGATAGAAGAGTGATGTATGAGGAGATAAGCAAGTTTGAGTGTTAACAGATAAGTAGAGATAGAATAATAATTTGGTTGTACTAATTAGAAGTATGTGTAGTAGTTTAGAAAGTACAATAATGTGAAGTATTAGACGATGATGAGCAGGTTAAGTGATTTAGTGCTTTAAAGGGAGGTATAAGAAAGTTGATAAAGGGTGCTAGAACTATATCCCAGACAAGGAATAAGGACAAAGCCAAGAGGCAGAAAGGAAGTCTTTTTAGTAATGGTTTGAAAAGATGAGGGTGTGTGATAGACCTGATTGATATAGGAATTTTATTCTATGTTTTAGCTACACTATTGGACTAGAGACAGACCCCAGCAGCCCTTTGTCATTTGTAGACGATAAGCAGTTGTTTATTATTTGACCAAAAGGGATTATTTGGAAGACAGTATTTGAGTAATGGTCTAATTGCTGGGCAGGCAGATGGGGTATGAATGATTTTATGAATTAAGGAGAGATGAATATAAAATTGGTGAGGAAGCTTGAGCCAGTGTTTTTAGTGCTAAATAGTGGTGTATACGGTAAAGCTTGTTGCAAGCGAATCTGGTGACTTTGTTAGAGCACTGTTCAAGTTTAGAACTAAGTGAGGCCTGTATGTTGGTATCGACAAGGGCTCCATATAGGAGAGATGGTAAGAGGAAAATGGTATCTAGAGTTATCTTGGCAGAATTTGTAAGGAAATTCTTTACTCTATATAGGGTGCATGGTTTTTGATGGGTTTTCTTTATGGTTGTGGATATGTAAATCGAGTGTAAGATTGTTGTTGATTGTCATGCCAAGTAGTTTTGTATGTGGGGTAACTTCAATCATGGTGTTATTTAAGGAAGAAATTTTACATTTTTTTTTTATAAGCAAAGTAATTTAGTTTTTTTAGGATTTAGTAGCATGTGATTGTCCTGTAGAAAATCTTAACAGAGTTAAAGGTTTCTTGAGTAATTTTCTGAAGATTTATTAAGTTGTTGGAAATGCATATTAGGTTAGAATCATTAGTGTATTGTATGAGGGAAGCTTGCTGAGAGGTTTTATATAAATTGTTAGTGAATATGTTAAAGAGTCGAAGGCAGAGAATGGAGCCCTGTAGCACACCAGTATTGACAGGAAGGAAGGAAGGGAAAAAAAGTGGAGAGTCATTTAACAGACTGGTTCCTACTGATTAAGTAGTTGTTAAGCCACAGTAGAGTGGGATGTGATAGACTGAGGGAAGACAGTTGGTAGAGAAGTTTTTGGTGAGAGACTACATCAAAAGCTTTAGAGTGATCAAGGAATACAAAGGAAACAAGTTTGCTTTCGTAAACAAAATTTGTATTTGAATTTTAAAACTCCTTTCTCCTCCTGTTATCCTTCTCTGTCCCTCTACTTTAAGCTGAACCTCTTTAAAAGCACTGCTTACCACCTTTTCTTCAGATGTCACTCTTATAGCTACCCCATCTTTTCTAATCCTGACCCTACTCCTCTGATTTGTTCCCCTGTAGAACCAATTTAAATAGTGTGTACACAGCTTGCTATGTGCCCTGCCTGTTGTTAGGATAAGTTATACTCTTTCCCTTAGCCCACAGTTCCCAGTTGTAACCTCACTCACCCCATGTGTTTGATCACTGTGTAGGGTCAGTATCTCATCATTCTGCACCAGACCCTCATATGTTAGCCTGCTTCAGTTAGCCCATACTACCTGCTTAGTATATTAACTGTACCAGAGATGAGTATTGTATAAATCCATTTTATACGTGTTCTTCTCTCATCTGGATTATATGAGAAAAAACACCCTCATCTACTCATAAAGAAAGAAAACTACATCTTTTCAGGTATCCCACTTTGCTTGTATGACATCTTGAGGATTTTTCTAACTTCTTCCTATGGCACTGCTGCATGAGCTGTTCTTTCTCATTCTCATTCACAGTGTCTCCCCATCTTCCCGGAGGAAAATACTATTTTAGCATAAACAAATGATTTGTTTCTCAGGTCCTACCTTTTGGACTGTTTCTGTATTATGAAAACAATAAATAAATAAAGTATTATTAAGTATGAACAGAAGTGCTAGTTAAATGTATTCATTTATTTTTCTTTTTGCTGCTATAGCCTGGCATGTGGTTGTTTATTCTCTTATGATAATGATGTAGTTCTGTAAAGTAAGGCACAACAGAAATGCGCTGAAATCCAAGGCAAACAGAAGGGTTCCAAGACAAGAGAAACTATTTAGAACAGAAATCTGTGCAGCAAGATAAGGAGAATGGCAGGCCGAGATAATATTTTGTAGCTCGCACTCCCTTTTTGTGAAAACGCTGGGGAAGGGAGTAGTAGCAGGACTATTATGCTGAAAGGCAAGAGTGTGATGCTGAACACAAAACACTCCTGACCCACCAGAAAGTTGGCTGAAATACTGGGAAGAATGTTGTCATATGTATATGTAACCAGAGAAATATGTAATGTGTCACTGAGGTGTGACTGAAAAGAAATATTATTAACATAACCAGTGCACAAACAAATTGGAAAGACAACTGAAGCATGTTTCTTACATGGCATTATTCTAATTTAGAACAAAGTAGAACACTGTAAAACTAAGACAATTTTTATGTATAAAGCTGGAAACTGTTTATGTTGTATAGTTAAGATACAGAAATGGACTGAGTGTTTGTGTACTAAGCACTGAAAATGACAAAAAGTGCAGGGAATGCAGGGTGACTAAGGTATTAAAAACCTCATAAAAGCATGTGGCAAATTATAAAGGTGGACCTAAAGAAAAGGCAAATTAATGTAGACATAAGTCTTCTGAATTTCATGGGAACCAGAAAGCACTATTCAAACTGCAGCTCAGAAGCTCCTACAAATAAACATGTTTTTCTAGGTGATTTTTACCTCCCTTGTGTTTCATGACCATTAAACCCTATTTCTCTGTTGCTCATTCTTTCCCTGTAATACTGTAGATGCTGAGATGATAACCAATTGGCAAATGTGTCATCGTCCATGTAGTTATTTACTCTTAGTAGGCTAGTGGCCTCTTTTCAGGGGTGATCCGAGATGGTATTTATTTTACCTGGGGAAATTTGGCCAGGCCATTGGGGAACTTCCCCTACTCTTTTTGATAAGTGCCATGGAATCTTTTCCATCCATCTGAGCTACCACCAACTCAGGCAGATAGTACCTCTGTTTAACATCTCATCCAAAGCTCAACACACTCAGGAGTACAGCACCCCCTTATGCTAAACTGCAATATCAGCAACCTAGCTAACTGGTATAGGAATGGAACCCACAGTCTTCTGCACCAGAGACAAGCATGCTACCTGTTGTGACACTGACACTGAAGGTTGGATTTTTTTTCCCTTTGCCATTCGGATATCCCTTCTGGGAAAGTTGGCATCTGCTTGTTACACTGCTATCTACATACACATCAGCATGCATACTCGGAAGTCAATCAAGTGATCCGAGGTTGAGTAGCATCTCATTTCCATCCTGCAGCAGAGGGTTTGGGGATTCTTACCAGCCTTGTAACACTGCTCTAATCACAGCACCTTGACTAGTATGTAGAGGTCTGCCATGATGCAGACAGCCAGTGCCAGGAAGACTTGGGTATGGCCATTCAAAGATAGTGATGGTAGCCCCTGTCATTGCACTGGGGAAAGAATGCATGCATGAACAGAGGGATGTTGGTGGCCTTCACAGTGATGCATGTGTTCACATCACAAGCAGGGGTAGGGTTACACCAAAAAATAAAAATACTCTTATTAGGAGGATGTTGGTGAATACAAGCGGCACCCTTATTTCTGTCTGGATGATGGCCTCCCTCAGACACTGCACTGATCGAGAAAAGGCATGATGGTCAGCAGACATGGGAGCCAAAACAATGCAAAATTAAGTATGCTTCTTTTCTAACCAGTTCCTTTGTGCGCTTTTTTAATTGCTAGTGGTAGTTGCAATAGACCATGGCTGCCCCCGCCCCCCCCAATGATGGACAGATCCTGAGACATCTAATACAACCTGGGTATTCTGGGATGAAGTTATTTCTCTGTGTCAAGGAACCAATGATCTTAAAATAGTGTATCCAGAAAGGGGAGGACCTAGACTATTCAGTCAAGGTAAAGAATATAAAATAAAGAAAACAATAATAAATTAAAATAAAAATTAGAGATATTATAAACATTTCTTCTAAGGAGCCTTGCAAAAATGGAAATGATGTAGGCAGTGGAATGTAGCAATAATAAAAGGAGCAAAGGCAACAACAAAATCAAATTTGTGAGAAGTAATTTAGTTTGGGCTGGCCATGGATAAAATGGAGCCCTATGTGAAGAAGTCAGTGCTTCTCTCCTCAGTTGTGCTCCCTTCCTCATGTTGCCAACATGGCATCACCAAATTTCGGGAGCCATTTATTCCATACACCCTTTGGCTCATACCTTGCCTCCAGGGGCTTCTCCTCTCAGTACTTTAATTGGTCACAGTTTGTCACCATACTCTCATCTCTCCCATCCACTGTCTGGTTTAATGTTTAACACATCCTTTACTTCAGAGAGCAAGAGAAAACAGTTTGTTCACTAATGTATTAAACAATAATAATATATAAGATGAGTAGTAAACATTAAACATTCATGGATCTGTCTGCTGCCTTAAAATAGAATTACATGTCAAACAACTCTCTTAAGCCCGCTGTGTTTATAGGTAACAGTGCTGATATTTATACAATCAAAATGTATATAGAGCAGAGAAGGGGTGGAGTTACCTGATTGGCTCAGAACATATAATGGCATAGGGGTAGGGGCCTTGAAGGTTTAACAGGAGACTTGTGTTTGATTACTGACCCTAGTCCTTGAATTCAGCCTGGGGTGGGAATTAGTGGCATTTTTTCCAATTCAGCTATATCAGGTAGGAGCAAATTATCATGGAAATGATCGACAAATACATAGGCAACCTTCAGACACTGGAACCAGCACAGTTTTGCTTTGTCAGGGGGAAGGTCATCTGTACTAAACCCAGTGGACATCTTTGAGAAGGCAATGTGTTGACAGTAATCTGGCCTCTAATCAACAGGTGGCCAAGGTAGTAAGAAAATCATTCTATGCCTCCCAGCTTATAAGTAAGGGCATGATGTTCTGGTCCATGGAAGCCATAGTGCCACTTTATTCAGCCCTTCTCAGACCCATCTAGTATAATGCCCCCTTCAGCATGCAGTTGACCAGACACATGCAATAGCTGGAATGCCCACAAAGGTTTCTTACCAGAATAATCCAGGGTATAAACACATTGTCATATATGGATCACCATAAAGCCCTTTCTCCCTACTCTGTCTCCTACAGGTTACTGAGAGGTTATCTATGCCAGATGTACAAGGCATCCCTAGATCCAACTCATTAGAACCACTAGATCCAAGGATTTCAGTTTTGCTTGTGATATAAATAAGACATGTTGACAAGATAGATATGTGTCTCGGAGTATCTTCATGGTCTAAAACAGGCTCCCATCCATATGAAACAGAGCCCATCCCTAACTCTATTTAAGTATAACCTTGATCAATGGATGGGAAATCAGAAATTCACTGTGGCTCTGATAGACAAAGGTGGCCAGTTATACCTAAACCAACATTCCCCCTCCCACATAACCTCTGAAAACTTCCCAAGTATGTTATCCCCCCAATAAAGGTTCTTGATAGATAGGGGCACAAGTGGGTTGGATTGCACAGCTAGGCTTATAAAGGCCCTGTTGATTATTAGCCTAGTATACGCAGGGAATGGAAAGGATAGGAAGGCAAATGTATGAAGGACATGGATCAAATGTATGAAGGACATGGATCAAATGTATGAAGAACATGGATCAAATGTATGAAGGACATGGATCAAATGTATGAAGGACATGGATCAAATGTATGAAGAACATGGATCAAATGTATGAAGGACATGGATCAAATGTATGAAGAACATGGATCAAATGTATGAAGGACATGGATCAAATGTATGAAGAACATGGATCAAATGTATGAAGGACATGGATCAAATGTATGAAGGACATGGATCAAACGTATGAAAGACATGGATCAAATGTATGAAGGACATGGATCAAATGTATGAAGGACATGGATCAAATGTATGAAGAACATGGATCAAATGTATGAAGGACATGGATCAAATGTATGAAGAACATGGATCGAGAAGAAAGGCTAAGAACAAATTGTTAGCATGCCACTGAGCTGCAGTAATGGGAGAATTGGGAATTTAGAGTATTGTACAACTCACACAAACTGCATTTCATGATTCAGACTTACATTTCAAAGTATGGGCTACTGTATTATTTATATAAGTATGAATACTGTCCTGTAAATATTTGAACTACAATATATCCTGAAAGCCTGCATTTTTTTCACAACTTGGAGAAAATGGGTTGCACTTAAAAGAGTAATACTTTATAATTACTTCGTAATTAGAAGCTTTGGGACTGATGAAGCTTGAATAATTTTATGTTCTGTCTTCCTTAAAAATAAGAATACTGTGGCAGGCCCCAGAAACAAATTTGCATGTAAAAGCCAATTAGCTGAGAATTGATCCCCTTTTGTGCTGTTGTTGCATGGATACAGGCTCAAACTTAAGTGGTGTGAGAAGTAAACTGTACCTCGTACTCAGAACAGAATGGCAAACAGAAATAAACATTTGTATCTTGAAGTAGCTGAGAGTCTTGAACAGGGCATGCTTACCAGGGCCATATTGTGGTGGTTAACGTCATTATAATGCCTTATCAAAAAGCACTTAACAAAAACAGATAAAATTCAAATATGCAAAATATAAAACAAAGGTTAAGAAAAACAGCTAAAATGTATTAAATGAAGTACATTTAAAATATAAAGGAAACAAAGACTGGCTTTTGTTTTATGCAAGTATTAGAATAAATATACTAATAAAATAAAATGTAAATTCACATTAAATATATAAAATAAACAGAAGTAAATTAAATATTTCAAGATAATATTAAAACTTTCAACATTCTAGATAAACATTTGCTAATTTATAACAGTGCATTATGAAGGAGTCACAGTATGGTTGAGGAATAAAGGGACCCAGCTGCTTGAAGAAGAGCCAAAGGAAGAAGAAGAAAATGATGGACAGGTTAGAGGGGAAGAAACTGGTCCAGTCGAGGAGGTTAAAGGTACATTTTTATTATCAAATGTCTGTGCTTTCATCTTTTGGAGGAAGGAAACATTGGACACAATAAGGACTACTATATGAAATAAAGCAGCAGCAGACTCTGCTTTAAATTAGTGGGGAGGTGGTTGCCTTCACATATGGTTGTGTGGACACATGAAGAGTAGAGTCTGTCTTGTTTCAATAAAATGTTGCTGTTGGTTGCCCATTAAGGTGACCAATAATTTTACAAACTGCCAGTATTTTATCCTGTAGTTGGAAGGGCATTTAGAATAATAATGCTGACTGCTTTTCAGAGACCCCTTACATAGATGATTGGATTTGCGGGGGTGCCTGCCTCAATAAAAGACATTTTTATTCTCATGGTGTGTGCAGTAGTAGCTGCACAACCCAGAGTTGACAGTTTGAATATTTTAGAGCCTGTAGTCAAGCTTATTTAATCAACATATTTATATGTATTTTTTAATTTTATGATGCGTGTATTTACCCTGATAAATTCACTAGGTACCGTATGTACAAGGAACCAATGACACAAGTATGAACAAAGTTTGGACTCACAAGGGTTCCAAGTGGGAATGGGAGAGCATCAGGGCTCCCCACTGAGCTCACTGTTGTTTATATTACTGGTGGACTAACTCAGCAAACAGGTTGGAGGGGATACATCAACAAAACTGTTGTATGCAGATGATGTGGCTCCACAACTGACCCGTGAACAGGAACTTAAGCAGATGGTAGGAGACTAGAATGGAAAACTGAAGGCACATGGGATAAAACCAAGACTAGACAAGATTGTTGTCATGGCAGCAAATGGAAGAAATAAGAAGTAATAGCATCAAGCAATTTGGAGATGCATTTGAGGAGAAGGTATGTCTGAATGATGAAGTCAAAGATAAAACCAGTGGTGTTGCAGCCAACTGGTACAGAGTATGAGAGAATACCTGCAACAGTCAGGCATAACTAAAGGAGGGGGGGAGAGCAGCATTGAATTTAGACAGGTGGCAACAGCTGATGAGACATTCCAGTCATACAGACCATGGGAAAAAATGGGGTTGAAGACTATGATTATGCGATAGTCACCCTGGTTGTGTTAAATATCCAGAGTTTACATAGTAAGCCATCTGTTCCACGTCCATGGCTTGATAAGTATACATTTGCATTGTATTAACCATATGTTAGTTCTCCAGGTCTTCAGTAATAAAATGAGTGCTAGGTTATACTGTAATTAATGATAATAGGTGAAGCAGAATTGCTGGGGAGGGTGCTGATATTAGTCAAACAAGCTCTGATAATTGAGAAATTTGACTTTATTCATGATAGTGTCAAGAAAATATGTTTTCTTTTAGGTTATCAAATAATGATTATACTTCAAAACAAAACACACTTGGATCCAAGCACCAATAGTAGAGCATGACTCAATAACCAACGAGTATAAAATAACAAATTTTATTTTACTTGTAAGTGCTTTCGAAGGGGTCTCTGCCCCAACTTCTTCAGACCTAAGGTCTGAAGAAGTTGGGGCAGAGACTCCTTTGAAAGCGCTTACAAGTATAATAAAATTTGTTATTTTATACTCGTTGGTTATTGAGTCACGCTCTACTATTGGTGCTTGGATCCAAGTGGCTTTTGTTTTGGAGTGTTGAATTTTTACAATGATTATACTTCACTCATTTGTATTTGTCCTTTGCTATGTGGAAAACTATAAATTGGTCTGGATTATATAAAATGTTTGAATAATCAAGCTAAATCTAATAAAACCTGCATAGCTATTGAATTGATACATTATGCAGCTCTCAGATTATGTGTCTCAGGCTGGTATGACCCTAGCATTGAGTAGCATATTACCATCACCAAGAATAACGCCACAATACAAACAAAAGATGATTGATTTTAGAAATTGGCTAAGTTTCTGGTGTCATTCTAAGGGGATCAAATATTTGTTGCTTTGCCAGGGATGGTCTGCACCTGCTCCCTCTAGGCTTTTGAATATTGGCTAAAACCTTATCCATCTCTGTAGCAGCTATTTTAGGCAATTCCACATTGACAAACCTACTGATACAGCAAAATCAGCTCAACTGAACCTCAAAGTATAACTGCTTAATTGCAGGAGCCTAAACAAAAAAACGTCCTCTTCACCCTTGAAAATATAGATGTCTGTGCAGTTACTGAGACATGGTTTAAACCTGCCGAAAGTACCCTGGCACTGCAAGATTTCAGTGTCTTCCACACTTTTAGACAAGTAGCTGCACAGACATAAAGGTATAGGTGTCTTGATGCCCTCTTAGTAAAATTAATAATGATGCGGTACTTCTTATTAAACAGATTATTATTAAACAAAGTCTGTGAATTTATCAAAGACATTCTAATATATGGCTGGAAATATTTAAACATTAGATCATTTGACAATATTCATTATTCATTTTTTTTAATTTTACTTAAAGTGCATAAGGTTTAAATTATTAGGATATTTAGCAAGTAGGGCAGTACCAGCTTGAATATCACACTGACAAGGATGGGGAAGGGATTTCATTTTGTTAACATGTATACCATTACACTTTGTTTTACAACAAAATAAACCAGTCCCATACTTGATAACAGGTATATTAGTCAGAAAGTTTGGAAACTATCATTCTGTTCATTTTTTGTTTTGTTTGCATCACTTGCCTGTGTGGTTAATAAAGGATTTTCAACTGAAAACAGACTGTCTACCCTGCTTGGATTACTTATGATTATACCATGACCCCCCATTAATATTCCAAAACGTGCACGCTGATTGGCCAGCGTGCACGTTGTAAATCGACTTATACTAATGGAAAAAGGTCCAGTCGCCCAGACTTTTTCCATTAGTATAAGTCTTTTTAAAAACACTGTCTTGCTATGTTAAAGGAGTTTAACATAGCGACACAGGTTTAAAAAAAGCAATGGAGATCTCCGTTGCTTTTTTTAAAGCTGTCTCGCTATGTTAAACTCCTTTAACATAGCGACACAGTGTGTAAAAAGCAACGAAGATCTTGCTTTCTCCATTACTTTTTTTTTAAACCTGTCTCGCTATGTTAAATGGGTTTAACATAGCGAGACAGCTTTAAAATAAGCAACGGACATCCGTTGCTTATTTTAAAGCTGTCTCGCTATGTTAAACCCATTTAACATAGCGAAACAGTAAAAAGCAACGGAGATCTTGCTTTCTCCGTTGCTTTTGGCCACAGCTCTGATGTACTGCGTAGGCATGCGCAGTACATCAGAACTGCCGCGGATACCAGACAGCTGCGGAAGGGCAGCAAAGAGGCATTATACAATGCCATTATTTAAGAAAAGTAATTATTTCTTTTCTTAAATAATGTCATAGTATAATAGCAATAACCCACTTCTGGGTGTGGGTAATGCAGGATTTACCCACAGTTGTCTTTGTTTGGTCCCTCGGGCGAAACCACGCCAACCGTGGGTAAATCCCGCATTACCCACACCCAGGCGTGGGTTATTGCTATAATACCTACTAGAGTTAATAATTCTGAATAATATTAATAATATTTCAAAATAAGTTTTTATTTTTTGATTTAGGATGTTTTTAAGTTTGTTACTTCTACTACCATTTTCTGATTTATTTTTCTGCTTTTTAATGTATAATGATTAACTAGACATACATGAATTGAAAAACTTCCACACACACAAATTTCTTACACTGTTTTGTTTTTGACTCACTATACTTATGTAGTGGGTTGTTTGAGACTTAGGGGATGGAGATTACTTCTTTCCCATTTAATAAGTTTAAGAATCCTTGGGCTTACCCAACCTTTGTAGTTTAAATGCACCAGTTAGCTGATAGTCACCCATCAAAAGTGCGTTTTTGTTTATAGGTCATTCAGTAAACACATTTAGAAATTGTTCATGATCCTCCAGGAACATGGTTGATTATCTATACCAGGTTGTAAATTGATAATTTCTGATGTTTAAGGTAATTTGAAGTTCAGTAAATGTTGTTTGTGGGTCACAGGGAATTTGTTAATGGTGTCTCTGACACATATTGCTAGTCTTCTGTTTTTTCTAGAAGGTCTGAGAGTGTTGCAGGTGCAGAAATCTAACAAAGATGCAGTGCTATCTTTACAATGAAACCAAGCCTATGTTTCAACACAGACAGTGATGTGTTCAAGTTGCAGAAGAGCCTTGAAATCTGGCAATTTATGGTTGACCTCTGGCACCTAGCAGAGCAACTTTGACATGGTCCAGAGTGGAATTTTCTGCAAGCCTTTTTGCGATGTAGGAATGTTCATTAAGTGAACTTTTCCTAAAAAGACAATGTAGGGAAAACAAATGGCTTGGCCAGTATGCAGAACTGGTGTAATGAAAGGTGCATGCCATCCTTGGTGAAGCAAGATGGGCTGTCAATCATCTTGTCCCAAGCTAACACGGACTGGATCCTCCTTGAATGACACAGGCTACATAGGTAATTGCTGAAGCCAATTATCTTCTGTTTGTATCTGAACATAATTCTGTTTGAGGGTAGGACTGCATTCAAGGCCAGAGTCTGTTTTGCACTTGATATAGCCATAGCAAGCTCCAATACATATCCGTATGCTTCTGTATTGAGCACCTTATGGCACTCACACTTACATGAGTCACCACCTAGTTATGGTCATATTTGTTCTTTTTTTAGTGACTGTAGGGTTGTCATAATGTAATGGATCCTGGCACTGGAAAGGAAGATAAATGCCATTCTATCTTTGCCCAGTCTAATGAGTGCAGAATCAGTGTGCCTGAAGATGGAGTCATCAATTACTAATACATTTCTACTTGAACAGACAGACTTAGAGGCTGTGGATGGTTTTCAGTCTACAGCCTGGTGCCTCATTAAGTTTTAAGTATAGTGGAGTTGTGTTAGTGCGTTGTTGTTATGGATCTTCTGTCCTGATTCTTGGAGGATTGGAGAGTGATATTTTGCACAATCTCAGCATGTAAGTTCAGTGTGATCTTGTGGGGCTTAGTATGAGTTATGTGTTACTTACAGGATGGCCTTTAGGCTATATAGATATTTTCATCTCTTACAAATCACAACATGCATATGTTAGAGGCAGGAAAGACATTGGTCTTATGCTGTATCTTGCCTTTTCCAAGAATGATGCCTAGATCCCAGACGAGATAATTGGCTTTAACAATTGGCTAAGTAGTTGATCGTCATTCAAAGGGGAATTCAGTATGTTTTGCCTGGGATGAAATGGTAGATAACACTTCCTGTTTCACACAGGGATGGCTTACATCTGTCATATCAAGGCTTCAGCATACTGGCTGAAGCCTTTGCCGGCTCATCTAATGCTCCAACTGAAATTCCAACAACCAACTTTATGGTGGCAGTACTCAATGCTCGGAGTCTAAATATTCATACCTGTGTAGTTAAGACAAGGTTTCAGTGCAGTGACAGCAATCCCTCTATACCAGTGTTTAGACCCTATCATGCCTTGAACCCTTGGATAACTGTGGGGTAGTACCTGCATTTTTAGAAACACCATCCCCTCACATCAAATTACCCACAACCTTAACTTGGAACTCCTGGAGACATGAAGCACCTTTAAAAATTCCAAATACTACTTCATTGCTAGCCATGAATGTCCCCCAAAGATCATGGAAATTACCTTAATACTATTGTGGAGTTAAATATCAAGCCAAATAACTTCTTGTTAGGGGACTTGAATTACCAAGCACTGAGTGGCACACTTGCACCTCCAAAAATAGATATGTTCAGCATTCCCTAGACTTTGTTAAAATCAATGCACTGGGGCAAACTGTAAAACTACGCAGGTGAAGCTTTAATAGCCTTGATCTTATCCTTATTAACCTATCTATTTCAGTTGGTCAAAATTTAAACTGTTGAAACCCATATGGTCGAGACCAGATGATCAGCAATTTAAAATATTGAAAACCAACTAGGAAGAAGAAATAGCCCCCCCTGTACCTCTCACACCCCTTCTAATTATATATACACTAACTCTGAGATCACACTACAGTGGTGAAAAGGGCACATTTCCAGTTCCCCAAAGTGCCACAATCTCTGTGCAGCTCTGTTTCTTCTTCCTAGTTGTTTTTTAATAGTTTAAATTATTGATCATATGGTCTCAACAATTTAAAATTTTGACCAACTGAAATAGACCCCCTCCTGTATCCTGAGTCTCCTCATGTCTGGATAAATCTGACTACAAATCAGTTAGTTACTTCTCTGTCAGCCTTAATAATACCACCCCACCACCAGATGAAGCCATTGTAAAGACTATGTTTAGAAAAAAAGAAATAATAATAATAGTAATAATAAAAATGAAGTTAATGATAGTAGCATTCACCAAAAAAGCTATTCCTACCCCTTATGTTATAAGTGGTAGTCCTCTTCAAACAGATACAGTCATAAGAGACTTGGGTACTTGTGTGGACAACTGTCTCTTTCTCTCTTTCGTTCAGTCATCACGCTTGGCCCATTTAATTTCTAAGGGAATAACTTTAAGATCTAAAGAAGTCATCTTACCACTGTACATTTCCCTCATTAGACCCATCATCAGATACAATGCTCCCTTTGGGATCCACAAAAGCAAGCATATCACCCAACTGGAAAGGCCCTTTTAAACAACAAAAAAATCAAAGTCCATAAATCCTTCAGCTATGCCCACAGATTAGTACAACTCTGTATTCAGCAGCCTACTGGCTGGTCCAAAATGACGTGTTTCACTTTGTAAGCCATAAAAGAACAAGTCCTATTTGACCTATTTCTTTGCAAAACCAGTAGGTCTACTAACTCCTGTACTAGGCACATAAATTTGCATCAGCAAATAAACAAGACTTGCTGGAGGATAGGTTCTTAACTCAATGTATTCCCAGCCTATTGGCTGTCAGTGGCCTAGCAGTTCACAAACTGTCTCAGAATACCAAGAATAATGAGGCTGGAAAGATATGGGGAAGATGTAGACTTGGAATTCCACATTAGCAATTTGTCCAAATTACCAAAGGAAGGAATGATATAGTGTGCAAATTTGGTCAGTAAGCAGAGAAGGCATGTTGGTTAGATAAAGTGTGCAGTGGAGGAAATGTACAAGGTGAGATGAAGATATGCTAACATAAATGCAACTAACTACCCGGACCTACAGGGAAGAAATTATATAATACAGTTTCATTTGAGAGTAGCACAGAGCTAGACTGTGGTATAGCATATAAGTTCAATATACTAACACAAGTATGAGGACTGAAGATGTAGTATATAGAAAACACAATAATCTTCAGCACTAGTATACAACTATACTTTGATACAGAACACAATTTCAGGAGTAACAGAGCAATGCGTGAATTGATGAGGGTAGAAAATGTAGTAACTGCATATAGTATATTCTAGAATAGCAACCTCAAATGGTACCGGTATTAAAACCAGAGGGTGGGTCAGATGCCTCGCACTCCTCCAAAGCAAATACAATGCCAAATTTAAAAATAACCCCCTGTAGTAGAACCCAAATATAAACAGGCTCTATAATAAAGGAAAAAAAAAACTGATTGTACTCAATAAGAAATGTAACTGTCAAGAAGTCAGAAATAATCCTGCTAAAATTAACAAGGAACTCTAGTCCCTTAGTAAATCAGCCAAAGCTAGATATAAGGTGAAAATAGCCAGCCAGGCAAAAGACAACCATAAAGCCCTTTTATCTGTGTTAGAAACCTCAGAAACAATGCTCATCACTGTACACAATAAATGGTATCACATACTCAGGCCTTAAGGACATTACCAGTCTACTA
This sequence comes from Protopterus annectens, assembly GCF_019279795.1. Classification (NCBI taxonomy): domain Eukaryota; kingdom Metazoa; phylum Chordata; order Ceratodontiformes; family Protopteridae; genus Protopterus; species Protopterus annectens. The sequence goes on from NC_056729.1 coordinate 1,399,353,262, forward strand.
ATGGATTAATTTAGTTATAACTTAAAACCCCTCTCTCCTCTCACATTTCCAGATCACATGCTCATATCTATAAGTTAAGTTTTCAAAGCACTTTCCAAGGCCAAAAACATACAAGGCTGCCTGCTGATCAGCCTAAAACAGGACCTGTCAAAACTCCTACAGCATTATTTGGTATCAGTCTCTAAAGAGGATTTGTGCTGGACAAATGGAGGACAGCAACAGTCATGCCCCTGCAGAAAGGTGAGGTATCAACAGACCACGGTAATTATAGACCCATAAATTTGTCCAGCCTCATCTGTAAAGCTAAGGAGAAGATCATTATGGAATTAATAAATAAGGACATAGGTGACCTACAAACTCTTGATGCAAGCCAGTTCAGTTTTATCAAAGGCAGATCCTGTTTGCTTCACCTTGTTGACTTATTTAATATAGTAACTGAAGCAAAAGATGAGGGATAATTAGTACTTACATATATCTAGACCTCATAAATGTATTCACCACCATTGCACATTCTGGTATTGTTGTCAAATTCTCCCAACTAAATGTAAATCGCTATGTAAATCATTGGACAGCAGCAATATCTCACAAACAGAACCCAATAAATTAGGGTGGGCTGCTCTACCTCCTCCAAAGGACCTGTCACTAGGGTTCTACCCAGTGTTCAATCTTTGGGCCACTCCTCTTTGGCATTTACTTCTTGGAGGTCAAAGCTTATTTGAAGGGTTTGTCGCTGACCAAGTTTGCAGATGAAAGTAAACTTGGTGTCATCATAAACTTTCCAGAGGACATCAAGACCCTCTAAGAGGGTCTTTCCCAGACAAGCAGCTGGTGTCATAACCACAGGCTAAAACTAAATGCCAAAAAATGTATAATAGTCTGTAGCTGTAGCTGTAGCTATAACATCGGCAACACACCCCTGAAAACTGATTAGCTAGTAAGGGACCTGGAAACCTATGTAGAAAACAAACTGTCCTTCAATCACTACATATCCACTGTTGTAACAGGTTCACAGGACGATACTAGGCTATTGGCCTGGAGGCCCTTATAAGCCTAGCCAAGAATTTCACCAATGTTCCCACAAAGTCAGCATCTGTTTTCCCTGTCCAGCAGGGATACAGGTGAGATCCCAGGAGTATTTTTTCTTTTTCCCATTCAGTCGTCCAGGTTCCTCTTAAAGAGGGCTAGTGAGGTACTCTGCTTGACATGGAGAAGATGTCTATTCTACAGATCGGAGACTTGTTGGGACAGAAATCTATCTCACCAACAAGTTTTATTAATGTCACAGACCAGGTTGAGACCTTGCATGCTGGTTGTTCGAGTGGAGTTTGACTTACAGATATGTAGCAACTCCATCAAGGCTGACTCTGAGACAGGCTTGAATGCCATACACAGGTCACCTCTGAGCAGTCTGTACAAGACTGACTAGAGGGACAGGGCTTTTAGCGTATCTGTATAGGATAGGTTTTTGAGACGCTGGATTTTGCTGGATAGGAACCTCTGTGGTCTGTCCAACTGCTGCATGTACATGCTGAAGGGGGCATTGTACTCGATAATGGGTCTGATAAGGGGGTAGTAAAGGGGTGTTATGACCTCCTTGTTCCTGGATGAAATACCCTTACTTATGAGGTGGGCCATGTAGAAAGCCTTCTGCACACCGGAGGCAACGTGGTGGTCAAAAGTCAGGTTGCTATCAACCTGAGTGCACAAGTCCCTCACTACTGATTGCGTGCTTAGTACATTGTTATTAATGTTATAATTAGTGGGGACACCATTTTCCCCAAAGGGGATAATGATGCATTTCTTGGCATTCAGTTTGAGGCCATGCTTCTGGCACCAGTCATTAGAAAGTTCTTTTTCATTGCAGAGCTTATTAGTAAGGGTATGGCAGTTAGGCCTAGCGATGTCATCATTCCACTGTATTTGTCACTTATTAAGCTGGTCATTTAGCATAATACCACCTTTGGTATGTACTTGTCCAAACACTTAACACAACTTGAATGACCATGTTTTCTTACCAAGAAAACCAAAGGCTTAAATCACAGAAACTATCTTGACTATCTCAAAGCCTTGTCCCTCTTCTTAGTATCATACAGGCTACTGCTGCCTCATGTACAGAGCCCCAGCAGACCCTATCCTCTCTGATTTACTGTACATCTACAAGTTCAATGGTAGAATATACACCCACTCAAGAGATCTTAATCTCTTCTGGAACAGAAATATAATATGTTGAAGGTATAGATATGTATCACAGAGAATTCCACTTTATTGTATTGTAATTGTCTTCCTCTCCCCATAAAGCAAGGCACTTTCCTTACTCTACTCAAATGTAATCTGGATGAATAGATGGCAAAACACAAAGACATCACTGATTTAGCAACCTTGTCCCTTATTGATAGGGGTAACATAAAAATATTCTGTCTAGCTCTAGGTTATTCATGCTGAAATTAAAAGGGCTGATAGCTTCATGGGAATTCAGGACTAGGCTTCTACAAATCCTCTTGGATCAATATTCTAGTAAATATCTATGGACCTATGGTCTTGGGACCCTTTTCAACCATGACCCATCCTGTTAAGACAAAACAACATAAGTGATAACCACTGAATGTGACAATTAGATGTAATATATACAAAATGGAGTTATTAACATATAACAACTGTTTTAAATGCATTTCACCTTACATATAACCGGGACTGTAATTACTTTGTGCATACAATTATATATATATATATATATATATATATATATATATATATATATATATATATATATATATATATATATATATATATATATATATATATATATATATATATATATATATATGTATACACACACACACACACACACACACACACACACACACACACACACACACACACACACACACACGTCATCTTACATCAGTTAGTGAGTATGCAGCAAGCAACATATTAATGTCAGAGCATAGGTGGAATACTGAAGCAGAGCATACTGTAAAAACACATTTTTGAGAGAGCATTAGAACATACATGAGTAACATATTTTAGTTAGACCAGTGGAAAATGCAGTTCTTAATGCACTGCATGGTTCTTACACTGATTAGATTAATTATTCCAGAGAGTCATTCTGCACACATAATTGTAACAGTTATGTGAGTAAATGTTATCTGTCTTCTAATGCAAACCCTGTTAAGAAATGATACTAAAAATACTGTGGAGAATATAACTCAAAGCAGGTCCATTAATGAATTATTCAGAGGTTAGGTTAGTTGGATGGTACCTCTCTAAAAGAATACAGGGTATAGGTATCATATCCTATACAGAACGCTTCAAGACATTATCCTTGTATTCTGTCTCCTACAGGCTCTTGAGTGGAAATCTATGCTTGGCATGGAAGGCATTGTCAGACCCCACTCTGATGGACCTCCTGCATATCAGCAAAACCAACAGCACCAGACTTACCCATTTTAAAGACTTAAATCTTCCTTTTGATATAAATAGGACCTGCTGCAGACACAGGTATGTATCCCAGAGACTACCCCTTCTCTGGAAGAGGCTCCCCATCCATGTGAAGCAGAGTTCCAGCGTAATCCAATTCAAGTGTCACTCAAACAATTGGATGGGGAACAGGAAATTTATCCCTGGTTTGGAACCTATGTCTCTAATGGATGCAGGCAGCCTGTAAATGGTTCATCTCCCATGCCCCTGCTTGTAAATGTTTTACCTTCCAAGCCCCTGGTTACACTTATTAAGTGTGCCAGGATTTGTCAGAGATTCGGGATGCATGGTTAGACTTAAAAAAGGCCTTTGTGGTCATTAGTCTAGTAAACACTTATGAACCTATTACAGGGGAGTTAAGTGATGCCTTTGTTGCCGTAGGATTTGCACAGGTGGCTGAGTCATAAAAAGGTTGTTTAAATTTGGCATGAAAGTCAACATATATGTTTAGACTTTCTAGTGTTTGTTGAAGTGATTCCCTTACTTTTAATCTCAAAAGTAAGAAGCTATAGTCACAACAATTCTGTTTGTGCTGGGACTGGCATAGAGCTGGGAGCACTGGTGGAAAAGGGCTGGAGATAATTAGTTGTTGTGAAGTGTCAGCCTCCCAGTCACAGGTGGGCACCCATACAGTGCAGCTGATTCTTACCTGAAATTGTCTGATGTTGGTAGTCTTATGAGTTTAGTGAATATTCATAAAGGACAGGTACTTTATGCAGGCAACACACTAAGCTGGAGACTTTGAGAGATGTATGATTACATACTTTTCTACACGGATGACAAATCCTGGAACCGACAGAGCTCCAAAGCCTGAAGGCCTTCTTAACAATGTACAATCTTGCTACATGGTTGCTGGATTGCTGTCTCTATCCAGGGGGTGATATGTGATAAGGCAAATGAACAAGCAGACTGGATGAGACATGTAGAGAACTGTTTCTTTAAATGTGTTTGTATATAGTAAGTCGGAAAAGAAACATTCAGGGTTGGGGGCCTTCCTTGGGGAAGGAAGCAGAATAGCTTTGGTTATGGAAGCAGTAACTGTATAGTGTGCAGACTGCTTTGACAAAGAATCTGCAAGTGCTGAAACCATAAAGGGTGTGTTACTTCCCCGCAGGAAGACTGGAGACTGGAAGCACTGAAACTTGAGATCTATATGAGCGCCAAAAAAGAAGCAGACTGGAAAGGTGTTTCTGAGAAAGCAGCTGGTGGATAAATGTATTGCCAGTGTTTTTTTTTTTTTTTCAGAGAGTTCAGAGAAGGCTTAACTTGGTGAATTAATGCAGCTTACAAATAGGAGACTGTTTATTTTCCCAAAAGTGGAACAGACTGTGACTGCACGGATACTGTCTAATCAAATGTATTATAACAGCATCGTAGTGATGAGAAAGCTGGATAGCAGGGTATTTTCTAAAATCCTAGAGATGTTGTGTGTGAATCTGAGGCCCTAGGCACAGCAATTTGTCACAGTGTGTAAGTATAAATGCATACTGCACAAGCATTACATGTCTCTGTGTTTTTCTTTTATGTAAGCGTATATGTTCAGTAATATATTTATTATACCATTTTTATAAGCGACACTTCTGGACATTTAGAGAGTGAGTATATTTTCAATGTTGTGTTATGCTTGAGACATAAGAGAAAAACAGCTGACACACCAAAACCACTGTAAATGTTGACTCACCCAATTACTAAAGTTTTAGGTGAGATGTTCGACCTAGTTATGAAATGCAGAGCTTCCATAAATAAAACACACAAGCTCTCACACAGCCGTTAAATTAAAGGCTAATGTGTGGAGCACAAATTTCTGTAAATGTTCAAAGGCAAACTGAATTTTTCAGTTTTATATTACACATTAAAGTGAAATGGGAAAGGAGGAAGGAAGGAACATAATTACATAATATCTTCATACGGTTTTACATTTTAAAATGCATAAACTCTCTGCTCTACTTTAGCCTTGTAAGCCTGAAATAATACTCTTTGCCAGCACAGGCTTTTGGCATGAATAATAGTTTTCTGAAGTTTTCTAAATAGCTTTAAGCTTCATAGACAGTCAAATTATGATATGTGTTACATTGTAGTACTGCTATATCTGTTTTTGTTATACTTTGGAAAACAGTATCATATTATGCATGACATAAGTACAGATTTACTTCAAATCTCATTTGCTTGTTTTTGACTTCTGCACAAATATTCATTATGCTGAAAGTAATTTGTGATGTAAAAAAGTGACTCCATACCACTAAAGAGACCTGAAGCCAAAAACATTGGCACGCTTGTAAATCATTTCCAGCTTATTATGTGGGAAAGAGACGGCTAAAATATACATATGAAACATCTTATGAGGCTGTACCTGTCTTTTTATTAAATGTGTGTCTTGACAGATTGTTGTTAATTTTACATTCATTTAGGGTGTTTTGAGACATAGCTAGAATGCAGCAAAACCACAACCAACTGAAATACAGCAATGATCTTCATTTCCACCATCATAAAAATGTTTTCATTTTTATATTAAAAAACAGGTTTATAATCCAACTTCAATTGTAGATGCTGAGGACATAATTGCAATAATAACATTGTCATGTTCTAGAAATATATGGGTAATAGCCTATACTTGTTACTGTGTTTCAAGAAGTAATCAATTATTGTTAACATCAGCTTTCCTCTTATATTCATTTACATTTATATAGACCAAGGTCATAAAAATATATTTTTGTCATCTTTATCAACAAGATATTTTAAAGTATTTTTTAAGCTTTCTGTGTCCAGCCTCAATTGTTTGTTTACAAATTATTTTTAAATACTGTAGCATTTTTGACAGTAGTGGCCTTGTACCTATAACATGCCAGATTACGAGAAAATCCACTGAAGCACTGGACTCCAAATGGCAGCAATACTTGCACCAACTTTATTCAAGTGAAGAATGTAACATAAAACGTATAAAAAGTACTGACAAGTACTAAAAACTGAGACTGGCAAACGAACAAAAACAGAACTGTAGAAAAAAACAAGTAAATGTTAAGCGCTTTTCATTCGGATCCTATCCGGACTTCTTCAGACAAAAAATCAATGTTGAAATGCAATTTAAATAACTTAAATTAAAATAAAAATAAAATGACTACCATTAGTCTAAACATATTTTACGTCAGGTCCTTCTAATAATATAATACACATTGTCAATAATTCCGGTTCAAATAAAATAGTTGTTTGTAAGGATTCTTATAACATAATAGTGGTTTTGTATGTTAGAAGGCAGGATGGTCAGAACTTTATAGGAACATAGTAGATAACTTAAAATACTTCACAAATTAATGTGTGGTGGTTTAAAATTGATTTTTGAATGCACAACATTAAGTTCACAAGCAATTGAGCATTTCATTAATCATATCATGTCATTCATTTAACAGTAGATATCATTTAGTTTTATTAGGTACCGATCTAATTATTGACAATGTGTATTATATTATTAGAATCACCTGATGTAAAATATGTTTAGACTAATGGTAGTTATTTTATTTTATGTTATTGTATTTTAAATAGTCTTTATTTTTTAATTACGCTCACATGAGCGGTAGCAAATATGGCTTTAAAATTTTTCAAATTTTGAACACTGGGACCTGATAGGTCAGTACTACGTGGCAAAGTTATTTAAATTGTATTTCAACATTGATTTTTTGTCTGAAGAAGTCCGGATAGGATCCGGATGAAAAGCATTTAACATTTACTTGTTTTTTCTACAGTTCTGTTTTTGTTTTGTTCGTTTGCCAGTCTCAGTTTTTAGTACTTGTCAGTACTTTTTATATGCTTAATGTTACATTCTTCACTTGAATAAAGTTGGTGGAAGTATTGCTGCCATTTGGAGCCCATTGCTTCAGTGGATTTTCTCAGTTTGAGTTTTATTTATTGGTGCTAGAACATGCCAGATTATAACAGGTTCATAGATTCATAAGATGATACTAGATTATTGGCCCAGTGGCACTTATAAGCCTAGCCAAGAATTTGGCCCATGTTCACTCAGTCAGCACCTGTTTTCCCTGTCCAGCAGGGGCACAGGTGGGATCCCGGGGGTGTATTTTCTGTTTCCTATCCAGTCATCCAGGTTCCTATTAAAGAGGGCTAGAGAGGTACTCTGCTTGATATGGATAGGGAGCCTATTCCATAGATGGGGGAGTCTTTGGGACACAAAGCTATCCTGCCAACAAGTTCTATTAATGTCACAGACCAGGTTAAGGCCTCACGTGCTGGTTCCACGAGTGCGGTTTGTCTTACAGATATGCAGCAGCTCCATCAAGGCTGAGTCTGAGATGGCCTTGTATGCCAGACACAGGTCACCTCTGAGCAGCCTGTATGAGACTGAGTAGAAGGACAGGGCTTTTAGCCTATCTGTATAGATAGGTGTTTGAGACCCTGGATTTTACTGGTCAGGAACCTCTGTGGTCTCTCCAGCTGCTGCATGTGCTTGGTAAGGTACATGCCGAAGGGGGCATTGTACTCAATAATGGGTCTGATAAGGGAGGATTACAGGAATGTTATGACCTCTTTGTTCCTGGATGAAATACCCTTATTTATGAGTTGGGCCATGTAGAAAGTCTTCCGTACAACAGAGGCAATGTGGTGGTCAAAAGTCAGGTTGCTATCAACCTGGGAACCCAAGTCCCTCATGATTGATTGCATGCTTAGTACATTGTTATTAATGTGATAATTAGTGGGGATGCCATTTTCCCCAAAGGGGATAATGATGCATTTCTTGGCATTTAGTTTGAGGCCATGCTTCTGGCACCAGTCATTAGTTTGGGTAAGGCCCTCTTGAAGGATGTTCACATCACTAGAGGGATTTAAGACAGCTCCCAGCCTGCAGTCATCTGCAAACCTGGTCAGCCCCAGACCACTGGTTTTGGCTTGCACCTCAGAAAAGTATATCCCAAATAGTAGAGGCCCCAAGACCAATCCTTTTGGTACACCGCTCGTTACGGGTCTACTACTAGAAGTGGCTCCTCCTGTTTTGACTGAGTGGGTTCTATCAGTGAACCAGTTAGCTATCCATCAGGTAACATATGGGTTGATGCCTAGCTGGGAGAGTTTCTCTATTATGCCTGAGTGGAGAACAGTGTTGAAGGCTTTGGCTAGGTCAAGGTAGGCGGTGTGCACCATCTTCCTCTCATCCATGGCTTTGGTGACTGTTTTGAAAAAGTCGACCAAGTTTAACAGACATGATCTCTCTCTGACAAAACTAAACCATATGGGGTCAAGTTTTTGGAGGTTGCCAATGTTCTTGTTTATAAGGTCCATGATAATGCATTCCGTAGCCTTCCAGACCAGGCTAGTTAGGCTGATGGGCCTATAATTGCTTGGGTCAATAGATGCTCCACCTTTGTGTAGAGGGATGACAGTGGCTGTACTCCATTCAGCTGGGATGAAGCCAGTGCTCAGGTATTGGTTGAATATGGTGCCTAATGGAGCTGACAGCTCATGCCTGAGTTCATGCACGATACAGCCAGGGATGTTATCGGGTCCCATGGAGACTGTATTTTTTACCTTTGAGAGGGCATTAAAGACCTGGTCCCTGGTGATGGGCGGGGGCAGGTCCTGGGGATGTCCTGGTTTACTGATGGGGGGGCAGGGTTGAATTTTTCACTGAACCTGTCTGGCTATATGTATGTCGTTTGTGTATTTGGTGTTATTGACCACCAGTTTAGAGCAGATTTGGGTGTTACATTTGAGACTGCGGACATATGTGAAGAAGACCTTGTGATTGTTCTTAGTGGATATGGCCAATTTGGACTCGAAGTTAGCCTTAGAGGATTTCACTAATGACCTTATTTCCTTGTTCAGACAAAGGAGAGATTGCTTCCAATTTGGCACCTGGTCCTTTTTGGTCCAGGAAGACATTTTTTTCCCTTTTATTATAGAGTTTGTTTATTGTTGCTGTCCACCACACAGATTTACTCTTCCTTGAGGAAGATGATTTGGTCTTGTCAGGTATTGCTGAGTCCATACAGCTATGTAGGTGCTCATATAGTTTTTTGATGTAGACTTGGACATTATTACTATTTCCAACTGAAGGGACAGTAGCTGTGAAGCTGGTTATAACTGCTCTAAGGAGATTGTAGTCAGCTTTGGGAGAGTTTTTTTGTTTGACCCTGACAAGGGGGTCAGGGGAGATAGTGACTTTGAAAGTGATTGCTTTATGGTTGGATCTTACCAAGGAGGATGATACTGTAGGAGTGCTACAGTGGCTACTCATGTTGGTTACGATCAGGTCCAGGATATTTTCACCTCTCATAGGGGTGTCAACCAGCTGATCCAATGCATTGGGATTGACGAAGTCAAGGAATCTCTGGGTGTTCATGTTTAGGCTAGAATAGGTCTTTCACTTTATGGTTGTATAGTTAAAGTCATCCAGGATCAGAGTAGAGTATTGAATCTTGATGAATTTAAGTAAGTCTAGATAGGTGGAGTAGGCATCCTGAGTCATGGTTGGGGGTCTGTAACCATGATTTGAATAGATGTTTTGTCAACAGTAAACTGCATGTGGAGTGTCTCCTGTGCATCATACCATTTGACCAGCCTGGAGGTGTGTATGTCTTTGATAAATATTGAGACCACCTCCTTTGACTTTGTAGCCCTCCATTTGGGGTCTGAAAGGATGGTAGGATGAGTAACCTGGTAAGGCTTGGGTGCTCTCCACAGCTTTGAACCAGGTTTCAGTGACTGCACAAATGTCAGCATTCTCCAGGGCAAGGAAGCACTAGTAGAAGAATAAATCTACTGTTACAATTGTATAGTTTATAACTCCTGATATTAATTGCATATAGAACTGGCATTAAGCACGTCTGCATGTACCATTTTGCAAAATTGCAATAAATGTTAATTCCATATGCTTGGTGTACTAAAATTAATATAAAATTTTCATTTCCTTAAATTCACTTTTAGGTCTTTACACAGGAACTATATTCGTTGATTTGCTTTTGAACTGATTAATATTTGGGAGCTATTGAATAACTAGGTTTCTAAGAAAGCCCCTCTTTCTAGTTTTATAATTCCCCCCTCATATAATGCTCTTCAGTTTACTTCATGGACAGACATCTTTGACACTGGGAATCTTAACTTTGGTGTCCCACAAAGGCTGGTAGTAAAGCTTCTTCTTCTTTCTTTCTTAATTAATGACTTGCACAGCACCTGATCTAATCTGATATTACAATGTATGTGGAGGACTTATGATCCGTAATCCTGTAAAAATAACCTGGTATTAAAATATCTCCACCAAAGGGTTTCTCACAACACTGCCAATGGCTGGAGGGTAACAAAGTTATCTTTAATGAGACAGTTTAACAGCAACATACAGAGGCTAAACTATAACCCCAAACTTTCTGTTGTAACCCCCTAATAATTCATTATTACATCAACATCAAATTTATAAGCATTTTGGTAGCAACTTGGCACCTGAAGTCTTTGTAAACACCCAAAAATAGCTCATTTGTTTATTTGTTAACCAGCTTAGATAATAAAAACTGTACAGCTGTAATGTGTCTGTGTATAGTGTGACTATATGCCACTTGAAGATGTAATGCATAGCATTGCCGTTTTAAGGAATATTGAATCCCATAATGCATTGAGTCTAGTGTGGCAGTTACTAGTGTATTTGTTATGAGTTAAGAATCCATGAACAACATTCTTGATGTGCGATCATTTTGTATAATATAAAGTTGCTGTTTTACTGCAAATGCTCATCTATCCCGACATTATTAAAATTGTCTGCCAATGTGACTAGCTAATTGGAGGTGCACATTTTAACACCAGGTAACCCACTGGACATAAATGTCTCATTTCAGTGGTGATCCAGGCATACTACCTGGTTCAGTGACTTGCCCAGAACCATACAGTAGGCAAATGGTGGTTTAAAGGAAAACTCCATCCTTTCGTGCAGTTTAACTCAATCCTTAGGTTTCTTTTCTCCCTACAATATGGTTCCAGTATTGTGTAGGTACCAGAGACCTGCTTGTACTTTTTAAAACTTTTATTTCCTTCCATTGGAATCTAAGGAAGGGAAGGCCCACCTACTTTTTTTATGCTTAACTTCTCACATACTTTGCAGAGGAATTTGTCTCCGCTTGCATGACATATAGACCCAGTTAAATCTGTAGTTAGTTTACTCTGTCAGGTACTGCTGTCAATCTTAGATGGGCAATTAGTCCTGCTAATGTCAGGAACACAGCAGCTGATATAAAAAAAAGATAGAAATCTGTGGAACTGTTGTCCACTGTTTTTATTGCAGAGAAGAAGAAAACTTAAAACTGCCCTTTCTCATAGCAAAACAAAGCAATTAGATCAGTCAGAGGTTTAAAGGTAGTTGTTACCTGTTCCGACACATTTATATAAGCAGCAATACAATATTGTAATGCTAAGCGTTAAATGCTGGTTAGTTATAACAGCTAATATGTTAAGATAACTTAAATGTGGTATCAGATATGTGTAACATTTAGAGAAAAGTCAGAAAATATTTTTTTTCTTGTAAAGTATCAACATGTTTACCATTTTTAAGCCCCCCCCCCCCCACACACACACACACACACACATGCAGGACAGAACTGCAGAAAGAGAGACAAGTGTAAACCTATCAACTAGGTGCACTGATAATGTTCATAAAAAGGTCTTTTATGCTTTTGGTAACATCCTCCCAAAGGGAAGAATGCATATCTGGTACATGCAGGTCATTGGTAAGAGATTCCCACTGACTTTTGTAGTGCTCAAAGGAAATGTGACCATTGATGGCAATCATAATATACAGCTGAATTTACTTTAACATACATTTACTATGTGCTCTTTCATTAAAAATGTTAAGAAAAGGAAATCAGAAGTACTTAACTGTCTTTAAATGCATACACACAGACAGACAGACAGTCAGACATGCATTTATACACAGTACTGCATCCCACATATAGTATTCTACATGCTACACATATTTCTATACACTTGCATACACACACACACACACACACACACACACACACACACACACACACACACACACACACACACACACACACACACACACACACACACACACACACACACACACACACACACACACACACAGATCTCTCTCTCTCTCTCTCTCTCTCTCTCTATATATATATATATATATATATATATGGGTGTGTGTGTGTGTGTGTGTGTTTATGTGTAGATACACATATAATGTTACACAAAATTTCCACTTTGACTTGTTTTTCTTTAAAGGACATTAAGTACATACAGGCATATAATCTAGTTCTCCATTATACAGACACACACACACATGCACACACACATACACACACACACACACACACACACACACACACACACACACACACACACACACACACATACTATAATATATATATATATATATATATATATATATATATATATATATATATATATATATATATATATATATATATATATATATATATATATAAATATGTATATATATATATATATATATATATATATATATATATGCAGTATGGGTGCATACGATTTATTATTTATAATAAAGTTAACATAGCAGAGATGAGCCTCATTAATGTATACATTTTAGTAAATGTTTCTTAATGTTATACTTATTCACTTTCACACCTTGGCTAGGTGTTGTAAATGCAATCTTTGTCAGTGGCTTTAAGTCACTATTTTTTTTCTTTGTATAGCTAAGTGCATTTATTACTTACTATTATATTTGCCAATGTAGCCTGAGTTGTGGCTGAAAAGGGTCCTGCTACCAGTTCACTTTCCTGATTAGCAAAGTAAAAATAAATATGAAATAGAAAAAAGGGGGGAGGGGTGAACATAACAGGAATAATTTAGGAACTACTAAAACACATTTTAATTCTGTATCATTCATGAGAGAGAAAACAAAAACTTCCCACTGAAGGTGTTGGGAAGTAGCAGACAGACTTAGTTTGGAGTCCTACTACTTGTCACCTGTAAATGCACAGCAAGGATCATTTACTTCAGTGAGGCTTTTCACACTTCAGCATGAGAGTGTGGGGAAGGTCTGTCAATTATTTTAGAACTACAAAAGAATGCCTTTACAAAAGCCTGCTATTTATCTACTTTCTTTTTCTGGAAGCAGCTAACAGCTATTTATATCATAGAGCAAGCGTTGACAGATGAGGTCCAGTCAGTGAAACATAGAAGTAGCTCTGTGACGCAAGGTGTGTTAGATGACAGTGCTTCACAGTCCTGCCATGACTCATATAAAGAGGACTTGAAATGTATTATGGGAGGAAGAAATGAAAGCAAGAAAACAAGATCAGGACCCATCATCCACCATTTTGTGGAAAACACATTAAAATTGTAAAATAAGCACTTGGAATGATTTTGAGGCATTAAAATAGCCCAGAAAACAAAGATACAATAAAAAAAAACATGTTTTTGAGTTCTAAGCTAGTTTTCCTTTAAGGGATGACACTCAAAACTACAGCAAGCAGCTTGTTAACAGCTGACAGCCTTGATCCTGTGCACTAACTGCCAGATGATTATTTTGCATACAGTACTTAAACAACTGAAGCCCTAGTGCAAACTTATAAATGTTCTTCCATTCGAACCAAGAAAAACATATGGTTTTAATGTTCTCTTCTCATAATTGAATATAATTTGCATCTTGTAGTCCTTACTTAGATTAAGAACACCTCTACCTTGCAAACAATGCTAAATACAATACAGTGATTTATATCTCTCTTTCCCTGCAACTGAACACAACTGGTTGTTTTTGTGAAAAACTGAATGGCTTCCAGTCATTGCACAGACCACATCCCTTCTGAATACACTAACTTTAATAGAATTTGTAGCTGTTTCAAGGCTGCTTTATCTAATGACCATGCATACCTGGCCAATACTGATCCTCTGGCTTTACCTCCTTTTTCATGGAAGGGAAGGCCAGTTAGTCCCAGGATAATTTGGGAGAACCCAACCAATTATCCAGGTTATGTCTGAAGGAAATTATTGAATTAAATTGCTTAACTTGAAAAGGAATTTTATTACAGAAAAGCGGAAGGTACTGTGTAGTGGCTTAATCTCTTCAGTGTGCTCTGTTTAACTACTGAAGACGTTTGGGGGGAGAGTGAAGACCAATTGTTTGGGTTCTGATTAATTGGACATAATTTAAGCTTTGCCAGCTAAGAGAAAATTACAATTAAAATGTTGCTTTCAAGGCATACAGAGTCAGACTCAATTTTTACTTCTTCGAAGACTGCAACATAATTCCATATCTTTTCTGACAAGTAACATACTAGCTTACTATCTTGCAGTATGAATCTGCACAAAAGCAAAGGTTGCGTTTTATACCACTGCTGTCCCTCAAAGGGTTTATGTTGTTATACAAATTGTTGCTGCCACAATAGCTCCTTAACCACCACCATAACTGATAGATTATCTTCTATAACGGTATGTTTGGAGTGGGGGTTGTTGGTGGAATCAGCCTGCTCCTCCTCCTGTAGCTTTATTGTGGTATAGTGACTAAGTTGGGAGATGGTACTGTTTCTCCATACATTTTTTCTTCCTGTCTGCAGCTGAAAATCAGCTGCTACTAGCCTTACTCCTTGTTTACTGCATTTATCAGACCCACCTTAGAGTCCACCAGGCTCAACCTGATCCATGTCTGGGGCAACTGAGAAGATGGAGGATACTGCTGCAGCTTTATACTATGACTGGGGAGTATACCCTAAGTAGCCCACCTCACAGCAACCTTACCAGCTCTACTATCTCTGCCCTTAGGAGATGAATGCACACTTTCATGCACATGTAACCTCCAAAATGGCTCATGAATTATGCATCCTGGAGCTCTCCAGGCTTATACATTGCTTATTATAGTGAGCTGACATCAGCTGCTTACTTACATACTCCCCTTGCAGCCTGTCCAGCATCAGTGCTGATAAATGAACATGGGCTGTCTGGAGCACAATAAAAATGTTATAACTCTGCACTGTGGAGCTGATATCTAGTCTTCCCCATTGATATCAACATGGCTTTTTTATATGCATTAATGTCAGCAGCACAGTTGCAGTTTCTCTCCATCATTTTTATTATATCCACCAGTTTTATACCTGGGCTGCACAGCGATGCAAGAATAAGTGTTGCTTCACAGATCCCACTTCGTAAATTAATTTCACAGCTAAGGTCATTTTGCATGGAGTTTGAATTTCTTCCATGTGTCTGCATAGGCTGAGTGGAGCACCTATCACATTCCAAAGATATGAACAGTAGGTGAACTGATGATCTGCTAATTTAGGGATGTGGGATAGGTATATAAACCTCCTCTATCACGGCTACCAGACAAAATTTGTTGTTTGAAAATTCAGTAATGCTAATGCTCAGTGGTGATTTTTTTCATTCTGCAATTTATGGTATGGTTTATAACATTAATAAGTAAATTTAATATGGTGGGATGGAGGCTACCCCACCACATGTGTGCATGTAGGCATGCATCCTGTAATTCACTGGCATCCTGTCAGGGACTGATTTTCTGTCTTATGTCTACAGCTTATTAGAATAGGTTCTGGTTCCTCTGTGAGCCTGACAGGATACAGCAGGTATGAGAAAATGAATAGAGTAATATAATGATCTGATCTATTTCCTTCTTGTTCGCACACAAAAAAAAAATCTTCAAAAGACATATTCAGTAAAGAAGAGGTAACATTAAAAAGATGATTATAGGACACATTATCACTGTACAACTAATTATGTCAGTAGACATGATATTATATTGCAATCCAAATACTGAATGACAGCACATATCAAAAAATCTATTGAACTCATTACCAACTTCCTCTTACTGAGTGACCCCACAGATCACTTCTAAAAACACCAGAAAATCATTCCCCAGGGGAACAAGCCCCATATCCCCATGTGGGGAACTTCCACCTTATATATATATATGATGTTTAAGACTACACAAACCCAAAGGAAGAGAAACTGCAGCATGTAATAACAACTGTTTTCTCCTCTCCAAGCTAAATCATACTGCTGTGGACTTATAATCACTAGCAGACCTTAGCAATCAGGTGATTTCATGACAGGAGCCAGCTCAGTGAGGTGTCTGAATCTTTCAGTAAAGACTTTTACTGTTCCTTTATAAAAACTGTAGAGGAATAATACAGATGCATGACTCTGTGAACATAAGCTATGTTCAACAGTGTATACAGAGCAACAAGGAAAGATCAGAATTTATCACAACTCCTACCCACAGCCTATCCATTGCATCAGAATCTACCTTAGATTGGATATTAGTTACCCACCCTCACAATTACTCAAACTCTGGCACAATACCCAATATACTAAGTGACCACCACCCAGCATACACCCACAGGACCCAGCCTCAAACAGTCAAAACATGCTCCTACAAAACATCCAGGAATCTCACTCACTTTGACCAACATAAATTCATAAGCATTTTAAAAGCTTATAACTGGCTCCCACTAAAAACACTCCCCTTAGACGAGGCTGTTAATTACATCAATAAGTTTTTTTCTGGACACCCTTAATAACTTAGCCCTATATGTACCAAATGAACAAAAGTGAATCACACCCCTTGGGTAACAAAACTGACCAAACAAAGGCTCCTTCATAGAGATAAAGCATGGAAAACATGGCAAAAAGAATGAACAAAACAAAACAAAATTAATTACAAACAACTCAGAAATAAAGTTAAGAAGCTAGACATACAAGATAAAAAAATACTTTTCCTCTAAGCTGTCTACCTTAGAAAATAATCCAAGAAAATTCTGGAAGTCAGTCTCCACTCTACTTAATCCTGGCACTTTTCAAAATCCATCCGCCGCACCTGAAAACACTCCACAGCAAATTTCCCATGACTTTAACACTCACTTCATTACCACCATTAAAAAGCTAGTCAAACATTCCCCAACAAGCCTAAACCCAAACTCCCAAAATATGAACAATTCCTTACAAAATGGGAACCCATTACTCACTCCTGGCATATCTTCTAAATCACCCATAGCTCCTTCATTTACTATTCAGCCAGTACCCATCTCTCTTATATTCAAAATCTTAAACAAAGTCAAAACCTGCTCTCTGTCCGCTGAAAATCTGCCCCCAGAATATCTACAACTAGCAGCAAATGCAATTGCACATCATTAGTATTCTTATAAGTCACTCTCTTTCAAAAGGTTACGTCCCACATTTATGGAAAAAATGTATTATTAATACACTACACAAAGGTGGTAACTCTCACGACCTCTCAAACTATTGCCTTATCTCGGTGCTTTCTCCATTATCCAAAATCTTTAAGAAATGTGTACAGACACAATTACTCAAATGCCTCATGGATAACAATCTGTCTCCCACCCAACATGATTTCCGTCCAGGGCACAGCACTACTACTGCCCTGCTCTCATTCATCGACACTGTCAACAAAGCCTTAGATGCTGGTCACCCTACTTTAGTAATCCTACTGGATCTATCTAAGGCTTTTGACACAGTATCACATATGAAACTTCTAATCCAACTAACCAAACTAAGTTGTTCCACCGAATCCCTCAACTCATTCTCGTCATACATAAGCAATAGGCAACAATCAGTAAGATGGCATAGCATCCAATATGATTATCCATCAAACAGTATAGGAGTCCCACAGGGTTCCATTCTGGGACCTTTACTCTTCAATGTCTTCTTCAATGACCTTCATAATGCCTCCCAACTAGGTAATATTATCCAATATGCTGATGATTTTACAATAATATATACCTCAGACAATTTTTACTGATCTCCTCACAGTTACTCAAAATGCATTACAGAGATAGAATCATGGCTAAATAATGCATAACTGTTGCTAAACTCCAAAAAAAACAAAACTTCTATTATTCCCTACAAAACTGCCAGATATAGATTTCAAAATATTTCCTAAAGACAGGACAGAAATAGAAATAGTAAGAACAGCCAAACTACTAGGCATTACAATAGATGACAAACTCACCTTTGAGCGACACATTCTTAATGCAATAAAGAAAACACACTTCAAATTAGGCAAACTTTATCGTCACAAACTCTACCTAGAAAATCACACCAAAACAAAACTGGCAAGTACCTTACTCATCCTTTCCCTTCTGTATGGTACTGCCATGTTTACTAACCTTCACTCATCCCGCAGCAATAAACTTCAATCTTGCTATTATAAATTAGCTAAATTTGCCTCAGAAAAGCTTAACCGCTCACACCACTGCCAAGCAATAACTAGCTCGAATTGCCTAACTACCTTTGTTATACCCAATTAATTCTAGCCCATAAACTAATTCATAAACCAAATACCTGTCCAGCACTCTGCTCAATACTGCAGACTTATATTCCTACACATACACTTAGATCTTCCAACAAATTGCTTTTAAGTGTAACCAAACCCAACAAAAGAGCTGGACAATGTTTGTTCTCCCATAGCATTGCTAAACAGTGGAACTCACTACCCTCCCATATAACTTGAGCTGACTGTATAAAGACATTTAAATCAGCATTAAAAATGTATTTCCTAAATAACCTGTTTTGCAACTGCAAAACAATCAGGCCACCATAAAACCATCCCTAATTAATCCTAATCTACATCCACAGTTCAGATGACTTCTACCTTATTTAATATTCCTGTCTCTTACAGCGGTGCATTTTCTCCTATCTGCACACTATGATTCTCACTATTTGTTTTGTAAGTACTGCCTCGTATTTTGCAATGCCAAGATTTAATAATGTATTCATATACTGTACTGTATTTACCTATGTGTGATTGTATAAATATATGTACTGTATTTACTTATGTGTGATTGTATATGTATTCGATTACCAAATCCTTTCTTTATGTTTTTATAACTCTTGTAAAGCTTGTATATTACATTTATCAATTTTGCTAAGTTTCTTTATTTTTCTCGGTATTAATTGTGGAGCTTTTCTCCCTGGGCCTCCACTGAAAATGGATTTCTGAGCTAGTGGACTTTTCTGGTCAACAAATGTCAATAAATAAATAAATTAATAAATAATCAGTGACAAAAATATGAAATTAGAAGACCATATAAATGTATTACTAAATCAACTCTGTGCCACTAATGAATCCACTCTCCTCACAACAAACTTCTTCAAGCAAGGAATGAATGAAACTATACAAATATTACTTTCTAGGGGTAAAAAGTTATGGTAGCTACAAACAGTGTCAGTTCAGATGGTCAGCTTAGTTGTCTACTAAAATGCAAGAAACTGTGCATTGGAAAATGAGGTTGCTAAAACAATGTATTGACATTCCATGAGAAGAAATAAATTGATTCACAAGATCATCATTGAAAACATTAAGTTCAGTGTATATTTAAATACCAGTGAGGGGACACTAACTGGTCTTGAGAATCAAAGCATTCAGATTGTTTATGTAGTATCACATGCCATGAAACATCAAGCAAATTCCTACCTTCTCCAATAAAGTTTTAATGCTACATTTCAATTAGCCTGGAAAACTGAACATGCATCTATTTTTTTTATCACAAAGTGTCCAACAAGGTGCATTTTGTTTCAAAAATATGTATCAGTAGAGAAGTGATGCTGATAATGCTACATGATTGGTTGGAAGTGAAGATGATTTAAAGGGATCACTACGAAATACTGAACGCCCAAAATCCCGACGCTGAAAACATCGAGACCAGATGACCGAAACCCCGCATTACCGAAAGACCAGAAGCACGTAATGCAAAATCCTGATGTTAAGGGATTTTGCATTAGCACTTCTGGTGTTGCGGTTCAGGTAAGTATGTGTGTGTAAGTGTGTTTGTGAGGGGTGTAGTGTGTAGTGTGTGTGGTGTGTGTGTGTGTGTGTGTGTGTGTGTGTGTGTGTGTGTGTGTGTGTGTGTGTGTGTGTGTGTGTGTGAGGGACTGTAATGTGTGGGTGTGAGTTTGCCTTGTGTGTTTTTGTGCGATCTTGGAGTTAGAATAATAAAGTAAGGGGGTGTGGAGGGCTTGCCCCCCTGCCTATGTCTAGTATAGGATACATTGTTTGGTTGTGGGAGGAAGGTGTGTGTATGTGTGTGTGAGTGTGCTGTTTGGTTGTGTAACGTTCGCGATTTTGAATTTCGTGGTTTTAAATATTCGGTATTGTGGGGTTTCGGGCATGTGGTCTTGGTGTTTTAAGCGTCGGGATTTTGGGCATTCGGTATTTAGTAGTGATTCTGATTTAAACCATCTGCTTATCAAAATTAAATAATATTGACTTGAGTTTTCACTTTTACATGAACACGAACAAGATCCAGGCAACCAGTGAAATCAATAACTGTATTTCAGATAGAGAAGATATCAAAATAGCAGCCCATATCAGCCTGCTTGGATCAATAATCAATAACAGCATGATAAACAATTAAGAAATTTGAGAACAGACCACGCAGCAGATTGGCCATAAAGGCTATAGGTATGATTTTTCAGGTGCAGAGATGCTATCTTTGTACTTGAAGATTCAGCTTGCCCAAGTGATGTCATTTCAATAATGTTATACAGATGTGAAAGTTGCATTGTGAAGAAACAAGACCAAAAAGAAAACTCATACTTTTGAAATTATGGTTTTGCTGAAGGTGATGAAGTAGGCAGGACAGCCAATGAGGGGCTTATAATTCTATTTAAGCAACCGCTAATGCAAGTGTTGATTTCTGTGACCAGAGATTTGAACTGATTTTTATTTGTATGTCTGTTTACACTAGTGTTTACCTCAATTAGTGAGGCGCTAGCACTCTTTTTCTTTTAAAACAACTTGTTTTTTTTTTCTGACTGAGTTACTTGCCAGGCCTAGGCAGGACAACAAAAAGGGTGGCCTGTAATACTATTTAAGTGACTGCTTGCACAAGCAATTGTGAACATGAGTGTTCAGATGCTGTGAGTACAACACAAGGATATGATATGCATGGCAAGTATGACACTTGTTGAGAAAATGTATTCTTACTAAACAACATAGGTAAATTTATTACAACCAACATAGTTTAAGTCACTTACAGTGTATTAAATTTAAACCTAAGTATTATTAACACAGGTGGGTGGAACTAATTAGTTAGTTTCAAACTATTTACATTTTAGTATTGTAATGGACTGTTTAGTATAGACCCAGGTCATTTCCTTACGGGACAAGAGACTTGCATTTATGTATTGTAAATGCAGTAGGTATGGGTTGCAGAGAGAGCTGTTTTCAAACTATGAGCACACTATCTGTAACAAATGTACTATTGTTGATGACCCAGAATCACAGCTGGATGGACTAAGGAAAGTTATAGAGCAGGGAGACGGACCTGTCAAGGGAAGAGAGGGTTGTGTGAAGGATTATTCCACTCAGTATGATAGCTCTATTATAAAGTAGACTGTTAAGGTGAGTCATGCATCAGTTCAGACTGATTTACTAAATCATGATAGTTAGAAATCAAATAAAGATATATCCATGCAGAGTTTTATTATACAGCACAGTCCAATGATAATGCAGTGATCAGGCTCAGTGCTTGTAGGACCTCCCTCCACATATTCTGAACATATCAGATATGGGAAGAAACATGTACTTCAAGTGGTAGCCCAGATATGACTTTTGCCTTGACAGCAAAGAAATACAAATTTAAAAAAGGCAGCTACTGGGGGTTACTTTTTCAGGGGTCTATATTGGTTTGTTGAAGTCTAATTATAGGTAATGGTTGTTCATTGAACCGAAATCACCGAATGGCCATTCCTTGAACATACACATCAATGAACGTTTTTCTCAGGGAAGGAAATGACTTGGCCAACATGGAAATTTGCCATTTTCCCCACTATAGTGCAATCTTACAGTTGTTATTTATAAGTAGGGGTGTGGAGGGGTGTGGGGACATAGCCCCCCACTTTGGTGGGTTTGGTGTATTGTGGTGTGTGTGTGTGTGTGTGTGTGTGTGTGTGTGTGTGTGTGTGTGTGTGTGTGTGTGTCAGTTCATCTGTTGACCAAGTCATTTCTTTCCCTGGGAAAAACGTTCGCTGATGTGAACATTCGAGGAATGGATGTTTGGTGATTTTGGTTTGATTAGCAGCTGATCTCTGTAATTAGACTTTGATGAACTGATATAGATCGCCTTTTTCAACAACAAATCAGAACCTTGATATAAATGAAGCAACCTCCCAAAATTTTGGAGGTAGTGTGACACTTGTGATTGATGATTCTTTGATTAAGAAAACCAATAGACTATTATTATTGTACATTAATAAGGAAAATATTACTGTGTTTAGCATGGTCTAATCTAAAAGACACTTATAATGCCCTAAGGAATATGGTGAAGAAAAGGTGGTCATTTAGCACTATTCTGCTTCATGCAGGAGTGAACAATTTAATTAATAATCCCCTTTACCATATGAACAGCTTATGTAAAAGTTATAAGATAGAGTTGTGTTTAAGTTAATCAAAGTATATTATGCTAATGCAGGAAGTTTATTTAACAAAATAGGGGAAATATCAGTGTCAGCACATTTTCACAATATTCCATCATTGCCATCAGAGAGGCATGATCATGCAATGCTGTATGATTAGCAGAGTTCAAAACATTTGAGTGTTTGTGAACTGATATTTCAGGAGCTGGAGTTGATGTCCTTCAAGGATGCATCTGCAGTCATCACATATGGGTTGTCCTACCTCAGGCAGCCCTTCGGTCGGCCGGATTCCAAAGTCTGGGTCCGGCGTCGGCTGATGTCGCCCCTTCCCCGATGTCAGAGCGCCTGGGGTATAAAAGCGTCAGCCGACGCCATCTTCCTCAGTCTTTCTTGCTGCGTGGTGCCCTAAGCAGAAGCAGTTTGCAAGTGCCGGTCAGCCAGCTCCTGTAATTCAGCTAAACGAAGACTTCAAAAGCTAAGTATCCCGTTGGGGACTCTTTCTTGCCTCAGCCAATGTCAGATAAAATTAATAATTGCTTAACTTGTGGGAAACAAATACCTCATAAGGATTTCCACTCTTACTGCCTACCTTGCCTAGGCCCAGACCACGACGTCTCGGCCTGTTCCGCCTGTGCTTCCTTCAACCGACATCGGTCGGAGTTTGCAGAGGAATTTTTTGGGGCTAGTTTTGCTTACAAAATGCCGTCGGAGACTCCAACTTCACATTTAATAAAGAAACGGAAGGACAAGGACCGACACCCGCGGTCCACGGTTTCGGCTGAAACCATGGCCAGGCCTACCGCGAGTGTCTCGATTTCGGCTGAAACCGAGTCCTTGGTACTACCGTCCACCGAAACTGTACAACCGACAACCTCGGCCCCGGAGGACACTACGGTCTCGGTTGTTGAATCTCCCTTGGAATCTGGTGTCCAGGAACCTTCTGACACCATTCCCTTAGACAAAACTACACCAGCACGTGGTGCAGCCAGGCCTCCTGCATCCATGTCTATTAAGGCATTCTCTAGGGCTAAAGCTGCTAAACAGTCAAAATCTATGCCTCCCAGGGTTATCCCTCAGGGACCCACTACAGGTTCTCAGATCCTTAGTCTAGCAGAGTACCTTATTTCATTAATTAGGGGCTCTCAGCCTCATCCGGACAGGGGCTCTCAACCTCCTACAGAAAAAAGGCCCAGGGTTGAGCCCTCTGATCCCCTCTCCTCAGATGAGGCCTCTGATGGCTCTGCCCTCTCGGACTACCAGAAGGAGGCTTTTTCAGCCTACGAGGATTCAGATGCAGAGGAATCTATCCCTTCGGCCTCCCCTCCTGAAGAACTGTCTTTTGGGGAAACTCTGCACACTATGAGGGAGCATTTCCAATGGCAGGGCCAGGAATTCTCTGATTCCAGGAAGAGATTAAGGACCTTCTTGCATTTGCCTCAGCATAGACCTTTGGCTGTTCCCCCTGTTTTGAATGTCATTGATGATGTGTACTCTGAATCTAGCACAACCCCTGACACTCTCCCTCCGGCTCCTGCCAAACCCGATAGGTACTACAGGGTCCCGGAATCACATCTTTTCCTTTACAAGGCCCACTCTGCTGATCCAGAAACTATTTCCCAGGGCCCTAAAGGGGTTGCAGCTGTCACTACAAAAAATCCACTCCCCTCTGAAAGGGAGTCCAGGGCTTTAGAGCATTGGGGTAAAAAAGTGTATATTTCTGCTACCCTTTCTATGAGGTTAAACTGTCAATTTCATATGATACAGTACCAAGAATATTTGGTAGATGAATTGCATAAAAAGCTGTCTTTACCTGAACCTCTAGATCGCAAATCACTTCAGGATCTGGTACATAACTCTCAACAGGTTAGCAACCATTTCTTGCAGTGTGGTTATGATGCATTGGAAGCTTCATGTAGGTCAGCTATGACAGGTGCAGTCATACGTAGGCATGCTTGGCTGAAGGAACAGTCTCTGCCAGACCATGTTAAAGCAAAGCTTCTGGATGCTCCACTGGAAAAGCAAAAGTTATTTGGCTCCACTGCTCAGGAGGTCTTAAAGAAATTTGAAGAAAAGGCAAAATCTGTACAAACAGTCAAAGATTTTATGCAAGTCCAACCACCAAGATTCAGCAGAAATTGGCCTTCCAAGAACTGGTCCTTTCCAGACACAGACAGATTTCAGAGGGGCAAGAACAGGCGTGCCAGTTGTAGAGGGCAAGCTAGAGGCTCCTACAGAGGACGTCAATGACAGACTCCCAACCAGAGGGGTAGTGCAGGGCCTACAACTGCTGCATAAGGACAGACTCAATGACTTTACTTTGACACCGCCAACCAGGGCTCAATTGGAAGCACCTTTGGGTGGAAAGCTTTCCTTATTTTCAGAAAATTGGCACATTATTACAAGGGACAAATGGACACTACAAATAATAGACAAAGGATACAGGTTCCATTTCCACACATTACCGAAAAGAAAAGGCATGCCAGACCTGCCACCAAATCAAAGGGCAGAGGCTTTGAAACAAATCTCCAACTTAATGAAAATAAAAGCAATAGAAAAGCTTCCTCTTGCAGAACAAGGCCAAGGATTTTATTCCAGACTCTTCCTTGTTCCAGGAAAAGAAAAGCAATGGAGGCCTATTCTCGACTTGTCCGCACTAAATACTTATCTCATTGTGCCAAAATTCAAAATGCTGACTCTACAGCAACTCCTTCCCATGCTGGGCAAGGGGTCTTGGCTGGTAACTGGACCTCAAGGAGGCATACCTGCATGTCCCTATTAGACAAAGCTGCAGAAGACACCTCAGATTTCTTGCAGGCTCAGAGCATTATCAATTCTTAGCATTGCCCTTTGGCTTATCTACTGCGCCCAGAGTATTCACGAAATGCCTGGTATCAGTAATTGCACACTGCAGACTTCAGGGGATGCAAATATACCCGTACCTGGACGACTGCCTTATACAAGTGGACAGCAAACAAATTTTGGTAAAACACTTGAATTATGCCATCTATCTTCTTCAGGCCTTGGGATATACAGTCAACATTCACAAGTCAAGACTGGTACCATCCCAAAGAATAACTTTTCTGGGTGCGGATCTAGACACAACCAAATGGCTTTCCTCACAGAAGAAAAACAAAACCAACTACCAGATTACTTCAAAAACCTGTCAAGACAAACTCAGCTGACTGCAAGGAAAATCCTGCAGGCCCTGGGTTACATGGCTTCTTGCATTCTTTTGATTCCTCAAGCAAGGCTACATATGAGGAAACTCCAATGGTACCTAAGGAGTTTATGGACTCAGCACAGTCACAGCTTGGAAACCTTGATACCACTCCTCCCATGCCTTCAAAGGGAATTTCTGTGGTGGGCTCAAGCAAGCCAGTCAAACAGGGGTTTGCCCTTCAGCAAACCAATATCCAGCCAAACCATTACAATGGACGCTTCAGACCATGGATGGGGAGCGCACATGGAGGGAAGATGCATTCAAGGGCTATGGTCACAAAAAGAGCTACGCATGCACATAAACCAAAAGGAAATGCTGGCAGTGATACATGCAATCGAGGCCTTCAAGTTATTTCTACATCAAGGCCACCTGCTAATAAGGACAGACAACACTACAGTTATGTGGTACATAAACAAGCAGGGAGGCACCCATTCCTACCCTCTTTGCAGACTGGCAATGAATCTATGGGAACTTTCCTTGACTCTCAATATACAACTGCAATCCCAGTTTGTACCAGGAAAGGACAATATACTGGCGGACAGCTTAAGCAGGAACATCATGGATGCACACGAATGGATACTGCACCCAGACATCTTCCATCAGATAACACAATCATGGGGGAGACCGGACATAGACCTCTTTGCCTCCCCACACAATCATCAGCTGGACAATTTCTGCTCAAGGACATACCACCCAAAAGCATGGAAAGTGGACGCTCTCTCCTTCAGCTGGAGAACTCTAACAGTGTATGCATTCCCACCTCTTCCATTAATGACCAAGGTATTACTGAAGATCAGGGCAGAGCAGCCAAGAGTGATTCTGATAGCTCTGGACTGGCCAAGACAGCACTGGTACCCATTGCTAAAGAGCATGTCATGGACAAAACCATGGCTTCTGCCACAATGGCCGCTTCTCCTGACACAGCACAATTACAAAACTCTGCATTCCAACCTGAAAACATTACAACTAGCTGCCTGGAAAATACCTTGACTCATCACCAGGATAAGCTATCCAAGAGAGTGAAGGATATCATCATGGAAGCTCGCAGGCCTTCCACAAGAAAGGCATACTCAGCAAAATGGAAAAGATTTCACACCTGGAGCACCTCAAAGGGCCTAGATGCAACAGTTATGAACATGGCACATATCCTGGAATATTTGGCAGAAATGCTCCACAATGGTCTGTCTTACTCTTCCATTAAAATTCATGCTTCAGCAATTTCAGCAGAGTACAATACTGATCCACCTGTCTTCTCTCATCCTCTGCTAAGACAGTTTCTAAGAGGAATCAAAAACATCAATCCTCCAAGGAAACCACCACTGCCTACTTGGAACCTTAACTTCGTGTTGGAAAAACTAACACTGCCTCCCTTTGAACCAGCAACATCTGCAGAACTACAGTTCCTCTCCTGGAAGACTGCCTTCCTTCTGGCCATAACCTCAGCAAGAAGAGTATCTGAGTTACAGGCCCTCATGGCAGTACAGCCATTTCTTATTTTTCATCAAGACAGAGTCTCATTGAGAACCAATCCTTCATTTATGCCAAAGGTGGTATCTAGGGTCTCATTAAACCAAGCTATTCACCTGCCTACCTTCTTTCCAAATCCACAAAACAAAGGGGAAAAGCTTCTGCACACCCTGGACATACACAGACAGTTGCGCTACTACTTGGACAGAACAAAAAATTACAGAAAAACTGACCAGTTGTTTGTAGCATATGCTGCTGGTGCACAAGGAAAAGCAATTTCAAAACAGACAATTTCAAAATGGATAGGGAATTGCATTCGGTTCTGTTACTCCTTTCATGGAAAAACTGTGCCAGCTAACATTAGACCTCATTCGACCAGAACCACAGCCACCTCCACAGCCTTCTTAAGAGGGGTGGCTACCAAGGACATTTTAGAAGCTGCTACATGGAGCTCCATGCATACATTTTCCAAGCATTACAACTTACCTTTATATTCCAGATCCAGAGCAGGCTTTGCTATGGCAGTCCTGCAGGGCATTTTAGCTACACCATCCTTTACATAGATCCTCCACCCCCAGATTGGCTATGGTATTCTACCCATATGTGATGACTGCAGATGCATCCTTGAAGGACATAGTACAGTTTTGTACCTACCATAAATGTAGATGTCCGATAGGTATGCATCTGCTGTCAGGTTTACCCTCCCTCCTTCCCCTCTGTGGTATTTCTTGGGTACATTCCCCTCTCATAGCTAGCTGGGGTTATCTATTATGGTGTATTTGTTTTTATATATGTATATATTTTTGTGCATGTTTGGAATTTATTGCATTTCTCCAAATTTAGCCTTCCTTAGAGGGCACCTGGCATCTGGGGCAAGAAAAACTGAGGAAGATGGCGTTGGCTGACGCTTTTATACCCCAGGTGTTCTGATGTCGGGGAAGGGGTGACATCAGCCGACGCCGGACCCAGACTTTGGAATCCGGCCGACCAAAGGGCTGCCTGAGGCAGGACAACCCATATGTGATGACTGCAGATGCATACCTATCGGACATCTACATTTATGGTAGGTGCAAAACTGTACGTTTTATTCATTTGGGACTCTATGTCTGCAATTTGTTTATGGGAACTACCTGATGGACTCAATTACTGTTGAAATTCCCATATATTTTAATAAATTAACATATAATTTGTAGTTATAGGAGCCAAAAATGAACAGCCATGTTCCTTCTTGAAATGTATTGATTCTTGGTGAAAAATGGAATATGAGTAATTTGATAAAATTGACAGACTTTAACTTCCCAAATACTGATTGGAGGTCAGATGTATGTTGTACTTTTCTAGAGTATGAATTTTATGACTTATTGTCATCAAGAAGTATGACTCAGATGATTGATTTTGCTACTAGAAACACTTCTACTCTGTATTTATTGCTTACAAACATTAGCAATAATATTCATCATATTCCGTCCCTACCTACAATATGATCTTATAATCCTTCAGCATTTGAATTTTCCATAAGATTCCTGTACTAATTCTAGTAAGATGGTTATAACTAGTTATGATACCACTGAGATTAGAAACTACCAATTAATTCATGATAGGTGTGACTTATACTGAAATATTGAATCCCTATGTGATCTTTTGTCCACTTGGAAAACATTTGAAAAAAACAAGTCAGACCATTATGGCATAATAGATGGTATAACTAATTTATTTTGAGAATAAAAGAGAAACGTATTGGTTGTATAAAATATTTGGTTCAAATAGTACAAAATGAGCATTTAATAAAGTATGTAAAAGTTAAAGTTAATTAAGGCCACCAAGAATGCAAATGAAGTACAGAGTTCAGTTCTTAAGAGGTGCTAAAATGTTAATAGAGTAGGACCAATCATTGATGAAGACAGTGGTATAGCAGAACTATTGATGATTATTTGTAACACTGGTTATATCAAAGAGAACACTATCTGCCAAGGTCTTAAATATTGAGACATCTCAAGCTACATGTCCATTAATTATAGAAGACATGATTAAAACTGTTTTATCAAAGGTTAAAAATAATAGTTCAGTTGGGCCAGATTTAATGCCAGTGTGTTTTATTCATAGCATTTAAGTTCTTTTGATACAAGTATTAACTATGTTATTAAACTCGTTGCTAAAAATGTCATTGTCCCTGAAACATGGAAAATAGACAATATTATGCCAATATTTAAAATGTATCCCATGATATCATTACTTTGTCTGATTAGTCTGACATCAATATTTGGCAACTGTTTTAAAAGGTGTTTATGATCTTTCTTAAATCAGGAGAATGAGATAGCGCTGTTGGACCTGAAACAACAAGGGTTCATGAAAAAACACTGCACATTTACCAGCCTAGGACAATTTTATGAGTTTGTTTGTTAAGTTGTTGACAGGGGCATCAGTGTAGGTGTGGTATATGTTGAAGGTTGTTGATAGTACCCACCCATTTAGATTCATAGATTGCTACTAGGCTAATGACCCGAGGGGTTCTAAACCTAGGCAAGTTTTCTTGAAAGAGTAATGGAGTCCTGTATCCAAATAGGACACTGAGGGCCAGGCATTTATAAGTTGTGTCTGTCCAAAAGGGACATGGGTGCTAGGCCTGGCTTAAATATTCTTTTCCACATCCACTGGTCCAGGTTGCACTTAAATGGGGTAATAGAGCATGAATGATGTATTCCTCAAATAGCAATGATATACATTGCCCAGAATAGTTTCTAGACAATTTATTCATGAAGAATGTTAGACAATAGCCATAAGCAATTTTCAGTGCTATATACAGGTTTTAACATCTTTGAATACAGATTAGAGGACATGAGATTCAAACCTGCAACTGCAATGCACTGCCAAAATCTAACCTTGAGAGCTACTTGCCCAGCTAATCTATCTTTTGTAATAATAAACTCCTTATGTAAGCAGGATTATATCTTTGAATGGGACTTTTGTTTTCTAAATGGTCTGAGGTTAGTTTTGGAGTCCCTCAAGGATATGATTTAGGCATTTTGTTTCTTAATTATTTTTTTTGTCATCACAAAACTACTACCTATTGTGTGTCCAAATATGTAGATGATATAAAAACAGGAGCACTTTTGTCTCCTCAAGTGATTATTTGAGATGTAACTCATATGAGTTTGAAGTGTATAACTGGTTTGAAGATCATGGTTACACATTATCATAGTAAAGGGTGCAGTTTTATACTTTGACACTTTCAGACCATTAAATAGTTTTAACTTAGGTAACAACACTATTTATAAAGTCTCAGGATATAAGGACATAGTAGTGTGTATAAATCAAATAAAGGAAGAAATTATGCAATCAAGAGCAATAAATGATGCACAATATGACACAGCCATGTGGCGGAACAGTTCTGACTCTGGTTACATAGATCCATGTGAACTCTAAACAAAAACATTTCTAGAAAAAGAAAACATACTATTAAATAAAGATGTATGATTTTGTTTATTCACCACTTAAGTCCCTTATATTGTTATATTTTTCAGCACCTCAATGTCAGCTGCTTTATATTGACCCTATATTTTAAAATGACAGGAAATACACCAAATAACTGCAAAGCGTTTCTTCTATTGTTCTGTGGAACTTTTCTTCCCGGGCCTTTGCTGAAAAAGGACCTGTGTCCAGTTTGAATTTCCCAGTAAATAAATAAATAAATTAGTGTTTTTTTTTGTTTTTTTTTATTCTTAAATGTCAAACAGTCTTGAGTGCCAATTTTATCACTGAATCATGCTTAGGTCTTAAATAGTTTGCCATTACATATAAGTCAGAGCAGCTCATTAGATTCATTTAAGAATTCATTAGATACTTGGTTTGGTAGCAATTGTCATTCCTTGAATGTGGAGTCTGCATTTTTATAGTCTTTGGCCTTCATGTAAATAAACTATGAAACTATTATAACATGGACAGCATGGAAAAAAGGTCAACCTAAGAAACCCTGGCAGGACAAATGACAAAAAGTTCAACTTTCATACTTCAGGCACACTATGTGAACAGAAAGATCATTAGAAAAAGGCATCATGTTTGGCATGATCAAAAGTCAAGGTAAAAGTAAAAGACCCACAATGTGATGGTTTAATACAGTAACTACAGCAATAGACTCCCCTGTGGCAAACTAACCACTCTTTTAGTGAACTTTTCATATGTAACATAGTTATTTAAAATGCCACAAATTTTAGTTTCGTATGTAGCAGTATCCGTAATGAACTTACATCAGTTTTTATCATCCTTCACATAAGTTCATAGGTAAACACTAGGCAGTCAGTCTGCAGACTATTACATGTCTAGCCAATAATTTGACAATGACTAAAGATGAGAATCAGACACTGTCGGGGAGGTAAACACCTTAACCATTACGCCAACCCCCAACAATGTCACAAAAGCACGTTTCCGCCACCTCCTGTCTTAAATTCTAACTTCTGCCCCTCAGTGCACCTTTTAATAACTTCCCAGTAGCCCTTTCATTTAAGGATTCAAAACTTGCAAAGCCTACACCAGAGATGTATTAAACACACTTTGCTTTAAATATCCTATATTGGAAACATTGCTAGTGCCTTTAAATTTACTTAAAAATGCATTTAAAAATCAACTCCCTTGCACAGAGCTATAAATCAATGATAGTATTAATCAAATTAGATCTTCAAGTAAGAAAAAACAAAAAAAAGTTTACGTAAAGGAACAGAATGGAGCAATAAAGGTTTCTGGATTCCAAACAAGTGACAGAAAACAAGCATTGCTCAACAGACATTATCAGAATAACCATAACTGGAATTAATGACTCCCTTATCTGACATGAACTCTGTGGTTTTACCCCATCCTTCATATTACAGTCTGATCTTTATCCTCATTAGTACATCTGAAATGTTTCTTTTTCCATTCTTTATCTGTCCTTACACTTAAGAATTAAGCTTAATCATACTATCTAATTTCAATGAAAAAGGCATTGTTGGCTCAGTGGTAGAAAAATTAAAGTACATATCCTGCCTCAATGAAAGAAAGTCTGGATTCAAATACCTTAAAAATATACTTTATGTGGGGGCCCACACTCCCATTGTAGGGACTTTTTCCTGTACTGGCTTACTTATTAATAAAACCCCAATGTCAGTATGCCTCAGATTAAGGGGAATTCCATACTTTGCATTAATAGGTTTCCCACTAGTTGCGCTTTAGCCAGTTGTGCATTATGGCACATTTGGCTATCATGCAAAGTAATGACTTCTCAATGAAAACAATTATATTTCATAAAAATGCATTGTTTCTAAAAATGTAATTTTATTAGACAGATGTAGTATAATTCAAAGGAGATGAGAGGGTTATTTTTTGAAATCTGAAGACTATTCAACAAAAAAGGGTTTACAATAAACAGGGGAGAAATGGCATTCAATTTTAATCCTAAATGGATAAGTGAAAAAAAATTGCTCATCATAGAAGAAATACTTTATACACAAACTACAGAAACACATATAAAATGCAGAATTAATCTAGTAAGCAAGTAATAATAAAAATTAAGGGTTAAGATTCAGAACAATTGTCTCCCATCTGTGCAGATTAGCCAACATGGGTTGGCCAATTAGTGTGACGGAGAAAAGCTCTGATTCACAGACATGATAAATAATATAGAAGCTCTTCATCAATGATTTATTACTATATCTCTGAATTGAACTTGTGCTGTCAGACTTGACAGTGCTAGTTTTCTCCATACTAGCGCAATCATAGTGGTAGCAAAGGTACTCCCCACATGAACACAGACATTCATGAACACACAGACGCTCACACACACACACACATAAATGCGCGTGCACACACACACACACACACACACACACACACACACACACACACACACACACACACACACACACACACACACACATTCTGTTATCCATCCATGGAAGCACACACCCATACACACAAACATGCACTCACATCCACACCCACACATATCCACATCCACATCCACACCCACACACGGATGTATACATACATATAGACAACACACACACACTCACACACACACACACACACACACACACACACACACACACACACACACACACACACACACACACACACACACACGTACACACACACAGATGCATGTATACATATAGACACACAGACGTCTAACCATCCACAAACAAGCTCCACACACTCACACTCAAATAAGCACTCATCCACACATCTGCATACACAATCTTAGCAGACACACACACAGAAACACACACACACACACACACACACACACACACACACACACACACACACACACACACACACACACGGTTCAGCATTCCCTACCTAACTCCATAGATGCAACCACCAGGGCAGGCATGACACACACACACACACACACACACACACACACACACACAGATGCACACTCTCACTCATTCATTCAGCCACATTCATGTCCATACAGACATGTGCCCACACATCCGCACATTTACACACACAGACAAGCACACTCCCATGGCTCTGCTAGACTTCAATGACTGTGACTGCACCCATAGGAGTGACTGAGTGAGCACTGAAAAAAGAAGGCATTTACTGTTTACTTTTATATTTCAGAGTAAAAGTAAACTTGGCAGACTGATAATTCTGAGTCACAACCAGTTCAGGGAAAGCACTTGACAAATTAATATTAGCTACATCCCAGGACTACCAGATTCACATGCAGCTTCCCCATGAGATGGATTTCCATGCTATGGCATCTGCAAGGGGAAAATCATAGCAGAAGACTGGGTGGTAAAATAGCAAAGCTTACAGTAATGCAAAAATCGTATAAATGAAGGCCTCCATTGAAAATCTCCTGTGTTGCCATTCACAAAGGCTTCTTTTCCTTTGGGATTATTATTGTAAAGTACATTGGAAATTGTAAAAAAAATATCCTGCATTGTAGCATCTTAGTAATTAAATGTTAGCTGATTCACATTACTTTTTAATATTTTTTGCTGTTCCTCTACATCTGACCATCTACTGCTCCTGGGGCCACTTTTTGATCTCTAGGTCCCTGAACTCAGCTATTTACTTGGACATAATCTGGTGGTCAGTATGGAGCAGGAGACTGTTGCATCTCAGTGCAGGTTACATTGTTAAAAGTAAATTTTCCACAGTGAATTATAGTTAATTAGTATCTAGTTAAAGCTGCTTCTGAGCACTTCCCCCATGACCCAGCTTTACTATCTCCATAGCCTGCATTTAGAAAGTTCTAAGTATGTTGTGTCCATTATTTTTTCTGCTGTTGCTGCTTTGCTCTTAAAATTTGGACACACTGTTAAAATGTTTAAATATTTTATGGTGTTTAAGATATTTGAGCTTTTTATATTTAAGATAAACATACATACATATAGTGTGACACCACATCACTGTGCAAAGAGCACTTGCCAGTACTTGGTGCAGTTCATAAGGATATCTAACATTGTGCAAAGCAGCATAAGTTCCTTATGCTAGTTTGTGTCATACTGCTCTGATGAGGATAACTGCACCCTCAGAAACACATAATAAACCAGTAAAATGCATTAATGCAGATTCTGCTAGGGTATCCTCTATATCATATTAAAGAATGGTCGACATGAACATCTTCGCTCTGACTGAAGAAAGAACGGTTTGTAGCAAGGTGCTAATGTGTAAGTAATGACTGGTAAAAAAAATATATATCCATTGCTTCATGAGTGGATATTAAGCTGCTGTGAAGCTTGGACAGAAAAAAAAACAAATGGATGCCATTTGTTGCACTTGCTACACAGTGCCTTGCTGTTAAGTTAGAGTAAATGTTTAATAAATAAATAAATGAATAAATGAAAAAAAAAGTTATACACACATTTGTTGGCATATCTGTGCATTCATGTGCATCTATGTGCGTGTGTATGTGAGAGAGAGAGAATGACAGAAAGTGTAAATGAGAGAGAGCAGAAGATTCAGTGCATGCTAATGTCTTTTGACTGCAACAGTTAGTCCATTACACATATTAGCCTGAGTGTGCATATGTGTGTATGTGTCTATTTGTGTGTATGAGTGTGTGTTTCTTTGTATATGTGTGTGAGTTTGACTGTCTGTACTTCTGAATGTGTTTATGTGTGTGTTTGTATGTGTTTGTTTGTGTGTGTGTGTGTGTGTGTGTGTGTGTGTGTGTGTGTGTGTGTGTGTATGTAGTCATGATATACTTACACAACATATATTGCAAATGCAAAATATTTCCTTTGACAACAGTTGCATATACTACAGCAAGTTTAAAACCTTAGGTAGAGGAATAATTTTGCATCATAAATATAAAAAAAATATATAGTAATAAAAAAAATGCAAAACAATTTAACAGATGGCCCATTTGCAAGCCCAATAATGACTGAGGAAATACCCTTCTGAGTGGGCATTTTTTTCCCAATAACACACACCCAGTTGGGCATTATTGTATAGATTGAGTGTTTTGCTATGCACAGGCAACCATATTCCTGATTCAGAAATCACAGGACTCTGCCGTGGCACAAAGATAAACTGCATGCCATAACAACATAGAGTGTAGCTAAGCACTATATCCCCAATACCATAGAATCAAATTGAAACCATTTGTCTTAATTAAGCTATATGACAGGGCACTAATAAGATCTCTACTTACAGGGTGTGAGGTTCAAACTTGTCCCATGCTCAGGACAGCTGAAGCCTTAGAGCAGTTGGGAGGAGCTAAGTATCTAACTACTATTCACTTGACTAAGGGTTACTAGCAGGTACCCCTGACATCTGCATCGAGAGAAAGGTCAGTATTTGTGACTCCTTATGGGTTATATGGGTACACCAAGATGTCCTTTGGGATGAAGAATGCACAGATATCATTTTGGATTCAGATCCTTATGGAAAATAACAATAACCATACTGAATATTATATTCATAAGGTAGCAGAAAGTATTCTAATAATTAAGCCACCATGGGAATGGAGAAAGGAGATTCTGCTGTTATGGATGACTACAATTAGGGATACAGATGAAAGGCAAGAGGTGGCTGGAATTTACTGGTGAAAACTGACATAAGAACCAAGGAACTGAGAGAGGAAAAGGTATTTAAATGGGAAGATACCAAGAATTTATTTGGACTGCAGTTTAGAGATTGCCTTCCCTATCAAGAACTGATATCAGAGTATAGGCAAAGAGAAAGAAATAGGGGGATCCTAAGGAAAGACCAGCAATTGTAGAGCTTTTAGTATAATCTAGAAGAGAAGCTGCTGTTAAAAATGGGATAATTAATAGAGCATATAAAATATTGCATGATAACTATAAGAATCTGTCAGAGGAGGAGGAGATGTATGGTCTTTGCATGGAAGTGTTTACATAAGTATTTTATACCCAAGGTGGACTCCAAAAAAATTTCATCAGGTTAATAGCAAATGTTGAAGGTGTGATGGGGAAGAAAAAAGTAACTGGGAACATTTTTTTGGGAGTATAATGAGCTTGCAGACTTTAAAAATTCCCCACAGACTATGCTATCAGAAATACTGGGTGGCAAATTTGTATAAATAAGGAAATTATTTTTCTCAGCTATGATACAGAACTAGTCAAAGTAAGGCCTTACTGAGTCGAATTATGGTGGTTTCCAAAAAAGCAAGTACTAGAAAATGGAAATCAAAGTCAAAACCAACTATACTAGAAGTAGTAAATATAGTAACAGAGATAAAACAACTGGAAATGGGATCTTTAGAAAAGGGTAGGAGCAAATTACATAGAAAAAATGGAGAAATTTGGGAATAATACAATCAGAACAACATTTATAAGGAGGAATGAGGTTTAAAAGAAGGCAGGATTTGAATGAGCTATGTAATTTTGACTGACAATGACTGAATAGATTATAAGTGATGTATAATGTTTGCAACTTATGTAAATGTATGGTTTTCTATGTCATAAGTGATAATTTAATGAAGATGTTTCTTGTTCAAAAAGAAAAAAAAACAGAATGCACAGAAATCTCTCAGCACTTGATAGATGACATTCTAGTAGGATCTGAAGATTATGCTGTTGCTTATCTGAATGATATTGCAATCTACCACCAGTCCTAGCAAGAATATGTTCAACATGACAAGCTGACATTGAGCAGACTGAAAAGGTTAGGGTTAACTATAAAGGCCAAGAAGTGCAGGTTGGAGTAGCAGAAGTGTCTTATCTAGGTTACAGAGTGGGCAGTGGTAAGATTAATCTAGAACAGTCAATAAAAGAAGAGAAGGGGAGTGAAATGATGTTAATCGGCAACTTATAACCTGTGACCTTTGTTCTCTGCACTTGTCTCTGACTATGATGTCTGTAAATTCAAGTTGTTTAGCTTATAACTCAGTAATTCCTTTAGTTAAGAATAGCTCGGAAAAAAGTCTAGCTGTACACTGATGAGTGTCTTTCTTGTTATCTATTCACTCCAAATGATTGTTTCCTGTTTCACTGTGCAAGCTCATATTTCTCTGTATATTTAACTAGCTGTGCTACTTAAGTCATTTTTCTTAAGTAAAACATTTTTGCTTATAGGTTCATAGGTTCATAGGTTTATACTAGGCTATCTGCCCGAGGGCGTTTATAAGCCTAGCCTATAGTTTTTTGTGGCTTACGCCACCCCTTAGTTTGGAGAAACTATGCCCATTATTTAGCTGTGCCTCTGTCGAGCAGTGACACTGAGGTAACCCCTGGGGTGTATCTGTGATCTCCCATCCATTGGTCAAGATTCCTCTTGAACAAGGCCAGCGAGGTGCTCTGCCTCACATAAACCGGGATTTTGTTCCACAGCATAGGGAGTCTTTGAGTGATGAATCTATCCCTCCAGCACGTCCTATTAATAACCGTGTCGAGGTTTAAGTCACCCACACTTGTGGCTCTGAGGGATCTAGATTTTTTGAAATGAAGCATATTCATCAAATCTGGGTTTGACATGGCCTTGTATGTCAGGCATATGTTACCTCTGAGCAAGCGGTACGCAACTGAATATAACTGGAGTTCTTTCAGTCGTGCAGCATAAGACAGATTTTTGAGACCCTTTATCCTTTTGGTGAGGAACTTTTGTGGCCTCTCCAGCTGCTGCAAGTGTCGGGTCAGATACATTCCGAATGGGGCATTGTACTCGATCATTGGTCTGATGAGTGATGAGTATAGGGAGACTATGACTTCCCTTGATCTAGATGTGAATCCCTTCATGATAAGGTGGGCAATGTAGAAGGTCTTCCTAACTACTTTAGCAATATGAGTGTCGAATGAAAGGCTACTGTCAACCTGGGTTCCCAGGTCCCTAATAACTTCTTCTGTGTTCAGGGGATTGCCACCTATATGGTAGCTAGGGGTAACCTTATTTTTCCCGAAGGATATGACTATGCATTTCTTGGCATTTAACTTGAGGCCATGGCTCTGGCACCAGTTATCCGTTTCTGTGAGACCCTTCTGAAGGATGTCTGTGTTGGATGTGCTCTCAACTACAGCGCCCAGTTTGCAGTCATCTGCGAACTTTGTCAGCCATAACCCTCCTGTGTTTGCTTGTACTTCAGAAAAGTAGATGCCAAACAAGAGTGGGCCCAGGACTGAGCCCTGTGGGACACCACTTGTGACAGGCTTAGAGTCTGACATGGCGCCAGCAACTCTGACCCTGTGGGTTCTGTCACTCAGCCAGTTTGCAACCCATCTTGTAATGTATGGGTTTACATTTAAGTTGATGAGTTTTTCAATGATACCCGAGTGGGGTATTGTATCGAAAGCCTTCGCCAGGTCTAGGTAGGCTGTATGGACTGCCTTTCCCTCATCAATGGCCTTGGTGACTGTTTCGAAAAAGTCAACCAAGTTTAAAAGGCATGATCTGCCTTTGACAAAGCCAAACTGGGTTGGATCCAAAGTCTGCAAATTCCCTATGTCTTTATTTATGAGATCCATTATGATCCTTTCCATGGCTTTGCAGATCAGGCTTGTCAAGCTAATGGGACGGTAATTTCCAGGGTCGGTGGAGGCACCGCCTTTGTGGAGTGGGACCACAGTCGCTGTGCGCCACTCCTGGAGTGCGTATCCGGAGGTGAGACTAAGATTAAACAGCTGTCCTAACTGTGGGTTTAATTCCTCATTGAGTTCATGGAGCACACAGCCGGGGACACCATCAGGTCCCATGGATGCTGTGTTCTTTGCCTTGGAGAGAGCAGTTCTCACCTGAGCGTTGGAGATGTTTGGGGGGCTACAATCATTTGGTATAGATATCTCTTCTTTAGGCGGGGAGGGTGGGGAGAAGTTTGCACTGAACCTGTCAACCAGTATGTTGGCAATGTCTGTAGGATCAGTAATCTTCACATCATTTTGAACTAATTCTGAACATATCTGGGAGTTTCCTCCTAGGTTTCTGACATAGCTAAAGAATGCTTTATGGTTGTCTTTAGAGTCCTTAGCTATTTTTTTCTCAACATTAGCTTTGGATGATTTTATGAGAGCTCTTAGCTTTTTACTTATAGTGATCAGCGGTGTCTTACCTTTTAAGGATTTTGCTCTATCTTGTAGTAGCTTTCTCCTTTTATTGTAGAGTTTGTTTATGGCTGGGGTCCACCAGACTGGATGCTTGCCTTTGGTACAAAGAGTCTTTGTTTTGCTTGGGATTGCCTGATCCATGCAGCCCTACAGGTGCTGGTAGAAGGCATTTGTAAGTGATTCAGCGGTTTGAGTAATGTTAACCGCCGGCTCAGGGGCCTTAAAGGAGACCACACTAGTCTTTAGAAGTGTGAAGTCAGCTTTCAAGAAGTTCTTTACTGTGGTCTTTTTCATTTCGGGTGGGGGCGGGATGAGGACCTCCAGCGAGATTAGTTTGTGATCAGATCTCACCAGTGAGGGGTATACTTCTGGTGTTGAACATTGTGCTCCCATGTTCGTGATGATGAGATCAAGTATGTTCTCTCCTCTTGTGGGGATGGTGACTAGTTGTTCCATGGCATTTGAGTTTATGAATTCCAGGAACTTTTGGGCTAGAGTGTTTGGGCTTGAGTAGTGTTCCCAGTCTATATTAGGGTAATTGAAGTCACCTAGTATGATGGTGTTCGGAGATACATTTATCCCCTCCAGTGTTTTCAGGAAGGCCATGTGAGGTTCCTGAGTTTGCGAGGGTGGCCTGTAACATGCTACAATTTGCAGAGCAGTCTTGCCTATGGTTAATTGCACCTGGATGGTTTCCGATGCATCGTGCGATGCCACCAATCTTGAGGTGTGGGTGTCCTTAATGAATATGGATACCCCTCCTCCTTTCTTGGTGTTGTCCGGGTTTTGTGGCCGGAACGCATGATATGAGGTAAAACCTGATAGTGCTGGGGTGCTCTCAGGAGCCTTGAACCAGGTTTCTGTCACAGCACAGACATCAATGTTCTCCATACTGAGAAGGGCCTCGAGTGCGTGCATCTTGAGGTTGAGACTTCTGGCATTGAGCAGCATTACCCTTAGTTTTTTTCTTTGTTTTGTTCTAGGGTGGTAGGTTTAGAATTTGAGCCTTGCCTAAAAAAGGCACTATGGGGGTGGCAAGAGCCTTTGCCAAAATCTGGAATCCCAGGGGTGACAAGTACAAGCCGTCCCTTGCGAAGCAGCGTGGCTTGTCCAGCATGTCATCCCAGGCAGACAGACATTGGATCCCCTTTGAATGACACCAGAGTTTAAGCCAATTGTTAAAGCTGATCATCTTATCTCTGTATTGTGGCATCATTCTTGGTGAAGGTAGGATACTGCTCAAGGTCAGGGTCATACCTGCCTGGGCTACATAATCAGAGAGCTCCTCTATGTCTCTTTTCATGTAGTCCAGGGAGGTACGTCTCAGGTCGTTTACACCAGCGTGGACAATGATTGAGTCATACTTGTACCTGCTGTTGAGAGACCTGAGTGCATGCGTTATGTGGCGGATTCTAGCACCCGACAGGCAGCTTACTGTGACCTTCTCCTTACTCAGTCTGGTGAGCGGGACGTCAGTGTGTCTGACTATGGAGTCACCAATGACTAGTGTGTCTGGCATAGTGTTTGGCCTTAAGGGCTGTGACTGCTTGACACTCTGACTGTGTGGTCTTTGTGATGCAGGTGTTGGTTCTGAGGTGGTAGTTGTTTGGGTGTCTGCTTTGGTGGCCTCTGCTGTTTTGGTAGATTTTTGATCAGAGCCTCCGAGTATGTCTTTGTGTGTTTATGTGTATGATTTGAGGTTGTGATGGTATTATGTGAGACTGGGTCTATAGTGTGTGTGGTTACCTTCTCCTCCTGTCTGGTCTTGCTAGTCCTATGTTGAGAGAGCTCAGCCTCCAGTTTGGCCATATAGTTGCATCTCTCGCATGTATTTGTGTTTTGTGGGAGGAGGAGAGGGTTGTCTGTGTACATGAGGCAATTGTAACATTGCCTCAATAATCCCATGTTCACCAGCTGAGCAGGAGAGGATATTAGCAACTGATCCCTCGACATGCTAGAAGGAATAGACAGAACAAACTTAAAAAAAAAGGTTTTATTCACTTTTATAAAGATTATCACTGGTTGTGTATTTAGATATTTATTAATTGATAACATTTGCTGCCAGATGATGACAAGCTGCTATCATCTACCTACAACTGGCCAGACTTTACTGCTATACACCATCACTCTTGGCTTACTGCCAAGAATGAAACTGTCTGGGATATCTCCAAGCCAGTAATCTCAGGTGATGGCAGTTTACTACCCTGGGGGCAGGACAGAATGTTGTAGTGTTGGAGAGTATTATCAGCTTTCCCTGGTAGTGTGTGTGTGTGTGTGTGTGTGTGTGTGTGTTTGTGCACTGGAAGGCAGAAATAATAGTGAGAAGGGGGGTGTTGTTCTTTACGTCAACGACTCTGCTTTGTAGAGTGTTTAGGATGAAGCCTTTTCTTGGATTTGAATGCTGAATGCCCTTATGCAGGGCAAGAGTGCATATTTCCTGCATGCTCTTGTGGCCCCCAGACTGCACTTTGGAAATTTCGGAGATTCATATTTGTGAACCATTTGTACTTCAGTCTGTTTAGTGCCAGTGGTGTGACTTGAAAGACCATATCCTTGGTGACTGTCATTATTGGCAGGCAGTGCAGCAGATCTAAGGATAACTCCTTTCCACCATCCTTTTTTTACACAGCCCATGCCATACTATCCTCACTGCGATTCTGGTCAGTGGAGGCCTATCAGAAAATGGGGCAAATATTACTGCTATGCCTCCAGGGAAGGTGCGTATTATAAGCAAGGTTTAGAAAGCTTGTACTATGAGGTGAGGTCCAAATCAGATTTTGATTTCAAAGAAGAATCTGCTTTATGAAATAACTTTGACATTTGTCAGACACACCCATTGCACTTGATGAGGAAACAATGATTTAGACACAGTGCAATGCACTATACATTTCCAATCAATCACTATGATCCTAAATTCTGAGCCAGTAGTTTAGTACAGAAGAAATGCTTATGGACCATTGAAACCTATTAAATATCAAGCA
Organism: Protopterus annectens; assembly: GCF_019279795.1. Taxonomy (NCBI): domain Eukaryota; kingdom Metazoa; phylum Chordata; order Ceratodontiformes; family Protopteridae; genus Protopterus; species Protopterus annectens. The sequence goes on from NC_056729.1 coordinate 1,399,396,275, forward strand.
TTACAGGGAAGTATTTATCACAATAATTTCAATAGCTGCAGCTTAATCAATAACTGTAGCTGGTACTGCTAAATCACACTGGGGTTTAGATGAAATATTACAGGATATGCAGCTAAGTTTAAAACAACGCCTGTGTGATAATTCAGTGATTTATGTCAGGTTTATACAACACAAGCATTTATGGAATGTGAAGTTGCATGGGACACGTCACCCTGAAAAGTTTGGTATTATAGGGCAGTCATTTTGTAATAAGTGGGCACAACTGAAAAATGGAATACAGCTAAAGTTACTGTAGACATATTATCTAAGAATAGTATTGTGCAAAATTATATTTTTATACATTTGCTTTAGGTATTAATATTAACAAGCTGCTAACAAAGCTTCAACTTCAATTTTCGTATTTTCTGCAAGTGCAGAAATATGCTTTAGGATTTGTGAATTCTGATTATTTGTCTTAGTCAAATGTCTCCAAGCTTCCTTGAAGCAAAAGGATGACATATTAAATGGGCAGTGTGTGCTGCAATGCATAACCTGAATGCAAATGAAACAAAGTCAAGTGCTCTGTGGCTTCTGTTGCTGGAATAACAAAACAAGCAGCTTTTAGAAGCCTTTGTAATAGCATACTACAGATTGTGTAATTATACGTCCTTTTAGGTTTGACCTTAGTTAATGTTTATCAGTGACCCTATTCATAGGAAAGTCTGAGGACTACAGTAAGCAAATGTCAAATATTTGTCATGCAAAAGCTCTAAGCTGAACTCACCCTAGAGCACTGCATATAAATAATGCATAATGCAAATATTTCTTTCTCTGTTTTCACTTTGTGCTCGATTCTACAGTTTACTACCTGAAGATATCTGTTGAAATGTCTTTTTAATAAATGTTGTTGACTTTTTCTGTCATATATTTACTTCTTATCTTAATGCTATTGTTAGTTTTGACTCTATAGTTTCTGTTTACATCACTTTGACCTTTTATGAGACAATATGTCATTCCCTTCTGGAATTTACTACAGCATCTAACAAATCATTTAACCAACTGCAGCAGGACTTGTGGAATAGTTATCAGCTGACTGTGGATCGCAGGCATGGGTGACAGAACCCTTGACATATATAATTTAGACAGCTGGTGATATGGGGAAGCATACCTGCAAATAAGGTATTTAGAGTGTCTACAAAATCATGTAACATGACCAATTTTAAATGCTGAAATAAATGAACTAAAAAAACTCTGTCTTTAGCCAACAAAAACCCAAGGAAGGCATTAAAAAGCATAGTAACACTATGAGTAAGATTGAAACATTGCTCTGTTTTATAAAATGACAATAGTATGAAGGGCACCTCATCCAAAGTACTGACAGACACATTATTGAGAAGGAGAACAGAGTGTTTGCCTGCATTCATGTACTCAGTGTGCCACCTATGAGATGAATGGTGGGCTGAGTAGCAGGCTGGTATTTTCAGTCATGTACAGAATACCCGCATGCAAGCACATAGGAGTTCATGGGTGGCAGCACCAGGTGTACACAGCAAGATTGCACTGTGCTCCTTTATTTAGCAATCATACAAAAGATGCTTGGGGAGAAGGGGTAGTCTGCTTTGAGGTACACAACAATATAGGATGTGTACCTCTACTGTACTATGCGGTTGGGAAGATGGTTGTTTCATATTAATGGTGAAGAACACTGCAGATTGTGCAGATAAGTTATGATCAGCACAGACTATAATTAAGAGAACACAAATATGCTAAGATGTACAGCACTTTTCACTCTATAGGTGCACAGCATAGTGTGCCCCAGGTATAATTCTTTCACCTTCTTGTCTTTATCCACTGCCTGTCTATCACCAGTTCTCTCCAAGCCAGTCATCCCATTTCTTTTCCATTACAGTGGTAAGGACTGATTCGGAGGGATCAGCATTCAGACAGCCATCAGGTTGGTTTGAGGAATTTTTCATATTTACTCCATGGCCCTAACTGTATTTATCTGAGGTGTTGAAATGTCCATGGAAGAATTCTCCTCAGGTTTACATGGGGCTTTCCCTCCCAGTTGGCCTGTTACTCCCCTCACTGCGCATGTTCTGGTTTCTCCTGCCTTCACTGTGGAAATTATACTCCCAGTGTGACCTTGAGCAGGCACAAACCCCTCCCACTCACCCCTCGGGAGATGAGGTGGTCATACCCTTTACTCCTCTTCCTACTCCAACCTGCCTGGCTTCTCCAGTGCTGGGACCACTAACAGAACCCCAATCACCTGGGTCACAGTCAAGGCTCCATCCCTCTGCACAACAGCGCCAAGCATCTCCCTATAGTATACTGATGGTGTACAGCAGCCCAGCACTGTGTGCTTTCTATAGAGACAGAGCACAAACTATGGTATACTAAGGGTGCACAACAGAGCATCATGAACTCTATGTAGGAATGAAGCACAAATTGGCCCAGGTATATTTATGGTGCAGAACAGTACCGCACTTTAGACTCTCTGTGGGCACAGCAAAAAAAAAAAGTGGCAGCACCCAGGGAGGCTGCAGCTTGTGTCAGCTCATCAGAGAGAAATGCTCAAACTGTCTTCTTTTTCACTTAAAAGCACTGAGAAAAACACTTTTGGGCTGTTAAATGAAGTTACAGTAACTTACAGCATACAGACGTTACTAAAAGTCAAGCAGCTTTAGGTGCCGTGTTGCTGGTTGGATTCACTGCATTCTGCAGAGCATTTGGGACCTACTTCACTCTCAGAACTTCTGGATCTTTGTATTTTAATCCAGCATGCTCTAAGGTACCTGAAACAATAGGAAAAAGGTTCTGGAAAACTCCGGACAAGGTATAAGAGGAAAAGATGTCAGAGAACCAGAAAAAGAGGTTGCAGAGCTGGGATTGCTGCTAAGCTGAAGACTGATACAAGCCTGCACTGCCATCAATACTGCTAGCTATTGTGTACTCGCCGGATGGACTTTTTAAGGCTGGAACTCTCCACAAAAAACAAGGTAACAAATACCTGTTTATTGATATTTACTGAGACATGGTTGCATAGCAAGATCAGTGATAGTGCTGTTAACTTAGAGGGTTTCACACTCAAGTGCAGACAGATGCCAAGCCTTGTGTGGAAAGGCCAAGGGAGGTGGAGTCTTATCTACCTGAATGAATGTGTGTAAGATTGTGTGAGATTGTAGACATACTGCTCTGATAATGTAGAGTTCCTGTCCTTAAAATGTTGACTTTTTATGTACCCAGAGAGCTTAATGAGGTCTGTGTAACAGTGGTGTATATTCCACCCAGTGCTAATACCACTGAAGCCCTGAACAAACTACACAACTCTTTCTGTGAGCTATAGAGTAAAAACTCAGACTTTGCACACGTGGTAGCAGGTGACTTCAATCGAGCTGATCTGAGAGAGGTGATACCCCACTATTATGACTATATAGACTTTCCCACAAGAGGTACAAGTATTTTTGACAGGGCATACACCAACATAAAAGGAGCCTTCAAGGCAATACAGCAACATAATATAGGAAGCTCTGATCACCTTTCCATTACGTTTCTACCAGCCTACAAACCTTCTTTGATCAGAGAAAAGCCCACGGTGAAATAAATCAGGCTTTGGCATGAGGGGACAATAGAATGTCTCAAGGACTGTTCTGAAAGTACCTGCTGGGATGTATTCAGACAGGCAGCAACATCAGACCAACAGGTAAACATAGATGACTACACAGAAGGAGAAATGGCATACATCTCAAAGTGTGTTGACTTATCTATCACCAAAGGTATCACAATTAGAGCAAACTAAAAGCCTTGGCTCACTAGTAAAGTCTATGAACTCTTGAAGGCAAAAAATACAGCATTCAGGTCACAAGACAAGGAAGGTCTAAGTGAAGGCAGAGCAAATCTAAAAAGAGGAATTAAAGAGGCTAAGATGGAGTATGGAAGAAGGGTACAGAGTCGCTTTGAGGACATGAGGGATACTAGGAGCCTTTGGCAAGGGATATAACAGATCACAGATTATAAAACCATGTCAGCTCAGTGTGAAGACAGCATTGAATTCCTGGACTTGCTGAACTACTTCTTTGGTAGATTCAAAGAGAAAAATAACTTGCCTGCAACTAGGTTACCCACTGACCAGAATTAGGGGGTGCTCAGTCTTAACTCTGAGGAAGTGAGAGGTTAGTTAAAGAAAGTGAACCCTAGGAAGGTTGCTGGCCCAGACAATATACTGGGCAAAGTACTAAATAGGTGTGCAGATCAACTATGCTCAGTTATGACAGATATTTTCAACACCTCCCTTGCTCTAGAAAAAGTACCTTCTTACTTCAAGGTAACAAATATCATCCCTCTTTCCAAAAAAGCAAATCCTTCTTGCCTGAATGACTACAGATCGTTAATTTCTAGCATCATGAAATGTTTCTATAGGATTGTTAAAAAGTAAAAGCTATTGTTCCTACCTATTATAGACATTTTTTAAATGTGTATTTCCAACTTTTGTCTTATTTGGACACATTGCATGGCAGGCTGATGTTTTATAAAGTTGTTTCCTCTCATCTCCATTTGAACTTATGTCATATTTTTCAAGACTTTTTGCTTGAATAAAACTCTCAAACAAAAAAACACTAAATATGTTTTAATAACAATGCCATCACCTATTAACTTAGAACAAACACACAAAACTATGTACATTGTCGGCAAATAAAGTTTAACCCAGAGCTGGATCTGTCACCAGTTGCCTAGGGTGTGCTGACTTTCAGGGGCACTGGCCAGTGGACTGCCACATTTACTTTTTAATTAAACAATTTAAAAAAATTAGAACATTTCTTCTTTAACGTGGTTTCTTCTTAAGAAAGACACACATGCACTCTGCGTACATGTGACATCTTCTTAAGAATGCACACATGCACTCTGCATACATGTGCATGCCATTGAGGATGTAATTGCTTCATTCCACACAAGCCTATGGTTTAAAAACAGCCCAAAGTTAAACTTAATCCACTGGCCAGATGATTTTATTTGAATGTGGGTTTCAATACCATTTCAATGAATGTGAGTTTTAAGGGCAGAGACATTTACTGTTCATGTTAAGTCTGTTTTCATTGTCAGATTTTATTGTTTGTTTAGCAAATGGATATTAGTGTTTGTCCTATAAAATTTTAAATTAAATTTTTTAATGAAATTGAATTCAAATATCTGTAACCAGTGAAGAAGTAAAAAGAAAATAGTATGCACACTGACAAGTTTGAATGTTTTTATGCTAAATGGGGAGAAATAGCCAAGTAATGGGATACAGGAATGGCTGTGGGATAGTGGGCTGCTGTGGGGGTCCCAATCCATTACCCTGCCTAGGGCACCATTTGACCATGATCCAGCTGCAGTTTAGCCCCTATATAGGAATAATTGCTCCAAACTGACAGCTGCTCTCACAGGCATTACCTAATCTGAAATTAAGGTTATCCATGGTAACGTGCATGTTATAACCCATGTTCCCAGTTACACTGATTGCAGTCTGTTCTTTACTTAGCAGTATCCCCTCCTAAATGTGAAAAACAAAAGCTTGCATGTGTTCAGAAATCATTAACTTTTAGCACTTGCTATCTTTAAAAAAAACTAAGTTGTATACTGTTCTACTAAATATATTAAAGTATTAAGGCTGCTGGAGAAGATATTCTCTCTTATTCACATCCCATAATTTTAGACTTTATTTTTACTGTTCTGCTTGCCATTGTACATTTAAATTTTGCATTTCCATCAGCAAAAATATGTTCAGAACTCTCAAGATTAATTGATTGATGCTATGTACTACTCAACTCCATGTAATAACAGTCAGCAATGAGAATAAAATGCAAGCATACTCGTGCCAGTGCACAAGAACAATGGGGACATCCACAACTGTGGGCAGTACAGAGGCATCAAACTCCTATCAAATTGCATTAAAGTTCTGGAGAGGATGATTGATAGATATAGATACACAGAGTAGTAGAATGTAAAATGGAAGATGAGCAGTTCAGATTCAGATCAGGTTGCAGTATAACTGACCCAATGTTTGCAGTGAGACAGATACTTAAGAAGAAGCTAGAGATGAGGAGATAGTCCAAATAGAGATTCCTAGAGTTAGACAAAGCATATGACAAGGTCCCAAGAAAACTGATCTGGGCAATACTGTGGTGGTTTGAAGTCTTAGAAGCATTGGTAGAATTAGTGCAGGCTATGTACAAGGATGCAATGACTCAAGTACGAACAGTGTTTGGCCTCACAGATGGGTTCCCAGTGGGAGTGGGTATACACCAGGGTTCAGCTCTGAGCTCACTGCTGTTTATACTGGTGATGGGCTACATTAGCAAACAGGATGGAGGGGACAGATCAATAAAGTTGCTGCGTGCAGACAATGTGGCATTACAGGCAGACTCTGAGATAGAACTTCAGAAAAGGATAGGAAAATGGAATGCAAAATTGAAGGCACATGAGATGAAACTATGCACAGATAAGATGGTGGTAATGGCAGCAAATTGGGGAAATCAGAAGAAGCTGAGAATAGAGATAGAAGGAAAGATAGTGGAACAGGTAAACAGCTTCAAGTATCTGGGAGGGGTGGTTGAGGAGAAGGGAAATCTGAATGAAGAGGTCAAAGCTAGAATCAGAGGGGCTGCAGCCAATTGGCATAGCATGTCAGGTGTAGTCTATGACAGAAGAATCCCAAAGAAGCTGAAAAGTAAGATGTACAAGACAATGATGTGACCAGTACTACTGTATGGTACAGAAATCTGGGCAGCAAAGCAGAACAGTTAAAGAAGCTAGAGGTGATGGAAATGAAGTGCCTGAGAAGGGTGGTAGGATGCACACTGTGGGACAGATGAAGAAATGGGGACATAAGAGCAGAAGTCAGAGTAGCTCCAATTTCAAGAAAGATCAAAGAGAACAGATTATGGTGGTTTGAACACGTGTAGAAAAGCAGAAGACAATCTGGTAAGGAAGATTTGGGACAGACAGGTAGGTAAGAAGAAGTGAGGATGTCCAGCAAAGAGGTGGATGGATTGTGTGAAAGAAGATCTGTGAAGGCAGGAGTATGGCACTGAATCGAAAGAGTTGATGCCAGTAAACACTATACCCCAACCCCATGTAGAAAAAAATGGGAAAAAGGGGTCTAATGATGATGATGATGATGAGAATAAAAAGCAACTAATAACTCTGCAGATGCATGAAGGAATCTTTGTAAATTTCACTCAGTACACAATATACAAACATCCTACCATCTTCCTCGTTAGTATAGTGGTGAGTATCCCCGCCTGTCACGTGGGAGACTGGGGTTCGATTCCCCGACGGGGACGATTTGCCTTTTTGGGGTTGGCATAATGGTTAAGGTGTTTACCTTATAGACACAAGGTGCAGGGTTTGATTCTCACATGGGGTAATTGTCTAGGTTTAAAATGGCCTACAAGGGCAGTTAGCCTAGTACTAACCTATGACCCTATGAACCTATGGCCAACTGCCCTCAGCTGCAGACTTCATGTTTTCCACTGAGAACATCTGTTAATGGAAAAAAACAAGATAATATTTTTGTGGGTGTAATAAACTTAACATTGTTCATGCCTTTCATAATTTTGTCTTATTTTTCAAGCCTATTTACTTGCAAAAAAACTTGCTTATAGCTGAAGCCAATGAAATTAAAATAGTGAAATCATTATCTTAATTCTACATATAATATAATCAGTATACTTCTACAGCCCACTCCTACCTCAGCAGCCTAAGATCATGCTAGTACATTAACCTAAATGTCCATTTCTTCTTATCTTGTTATTGTGTAAGCCTATATTTATTAAAACTAAGGAAAAAGCCCTTATCTAACTTAGTCTTTAACATATGCAACAGTCACTGAAAAGACCTTACCCCACATTTAAAATACCTTTGACTGCACCCTGTGGAAAACTGCTTTATAATATAGCATGCAGTTCATATATCATGAAATATTTTATACAAATACTAATAAGAACAAAATTGTTTTTACTTACAGTTACTTGTTACATCTTTTCTTCCCTTTAGTGATCTTTTAAGCAATAAAGACATAAAGTGGGGTGTATGCTTTACAGTCCACCCACTAGTTTAAGAAAGTCAGCAAAGTTCCATTCTTTCTCAGACACGTCCTTACAAAGCCATAGTTCCCAAACATGATTGTTATTTTATAGCCTCCCATTTATTCATTAATTTTGGTTGGTCTTCTTCCTGATCATCTTCATTTCTCAACCCCAGACTCTGATTCAAGCCTAAGGTACTCTTAAGTTGTTTCCTCAACTCCTGTGTCTTTTTCTGTCTCTCAAACATTTTCTCTTGGATCAATGGAATGGGTTTCACTGACAAAGTGTCTCTATGATCTTTATCATCAGAAGAATGAAACAAAGAATCCCCTCTCTGCTTGCTGGCTCAATTTAACTTGGATAAACTTGTATATTTTTCCTTAGTTTGCTCTGTATCTAAAAACATATTTGATCCTACAGGTAAAGAAAAAAACACCAGCTGGATACAGCAGCTTGAATCTTACTCCTGCCTCTCAAGATTTCCTAATTTCTGGAATAAATTTGCTTCTCTTCTGCCTGGTGTACAGTGAATAATCATTTTCTACTAACATTCTGCTGTCTCCAGTTTTTAATATTTTGACCTTCTTCCACATTTTTTGTCAGGATCAACTCTTTCTGCTGATATGATTGCATTTGTACTAATATAGGTCCTGGCTGCTTTCTCATGGCCTGGTTTGGACATACACTCGATGTGCCCTTACAAATGACAAATGCTGTGGGACACCAGTCCAGTTGCTTATGTGTGCTTTCATAAAATTAATACAGTCTGTTCATTCCAGTTCTTCTGATACAGCAGAAAATTTCAGTTTTTTTTCTTATGTGCTCTGTCTTCTAACTCTACAAGCTTTTCTTGAGAAGCCTCATACTCAACCAGCCTTTACTTCATTTCAGCCTCTGAATTGTTGTAGTTTTATCAGCTGAATAACTAGTCTAACCGTCTTCTATTTTTTCCAGAGGAGCATATAATTGGTGTATATTTTTGCTAGTTTTGAAGTGTAATCAGCACTTTCCATGCACTAATTTGTTTAATATCATATGTGCCTACTTTTCAGTAATGCATACTAGCACACGTGAGCAGGATGTGTAGATGGTACAATAACATTTGTGACACAAGACTGATATAAATGAATGTTGCAAGTGGAACAATTGATGAACAGTAATCATGTGAATCTGACTGAATGTAATTTTCATTTTGTTCAATGTGTGTGTGTGTGTGTGTGTGTGTGTGTGTGTGTGTGTGTGTGTGTGTGTGTGTGTGTGTGTGTGACTGTATATGTATGAAAACATTTACTGTCATATGCTAAATGGATGTATCAAAACTATTGTCAAGTACTAAATGTTTTCTTGTATTACTCTGGATATATTTTTCAAGGCCTAGGATATACCTGAAAGCAGTCCTCAGACTACTGCGCTAACAAAAACTATCTAAATAACTAAATGTCCTGGGTCATCGGTCTATGGTGGCATCTAGAAACATTCAAACATCATTCAGGCTTAGAAAGACATGCTGAATCAAATAAAACTGGGTACAGATATTTGGAGCTACATAACAGGAATAAGAAAATGTGTCTTTTATTTGTGGCAAAGGTGAGCAGTGAGTGCACATTGTAGGTTAAAGGGTTGATGATAACTCTAGAAAGTGGTACAAACAAGAGGAATAATGAAAGGAAAGCTAGAGTGCTTATAGTCTAAAGCGGGATGGCTTTGTGACTGAGATGGTCAATGTGCGTTACATAAACTCTGAGAAGCAGGATGTTGCATGTTGTTGACAATCTCTAGGCATGTCTTCTTCTTCTTTTGGCTGCTCCTATTAGTGGTCGCCACAGTGGATCATCTGTTTCCATTTCTTCCTGTCCTCTGCATCTTGTTCTGTCACACCAACCACCTGCATGTCCTCTTTCACCACATCCATAAACCTTATCTTAGGCCTTCCTCTTTTCCTGTTACCTGGCAACTTCATTCTTAGCATCTTTTTCCCAATATACTCTGCATCCCTCCTTATCACATGTCCAAACCAATGTAATCTTGCCTCTCTGGCTTTGTCTCCAAACCTTCCGACCTGGGCCAACCCTCTAATATACTTATTCCTAATCCTGTCCACCTTCGTCACATCCAGTGCAAATCTTAACATCTTTAACTCTGCCACATCCAGCTCTAACTCCTGCCATTTTGTCAAGTGCCACTGTCTCCAACCCATATAACATATCTGGCCTCACTACCCTCTTGTAGACCTTCCCTTTCACTCTTACTGGTACTCGTCTGTCACAAATCATGGATAAGCTTTTTTAGATCTGATGTCTATCCAGGGCTTAATAAAACTTAATAGTATTAAACTCATTTTGAAATTAAGACAAGCATATGTTAGTTAGAGTATTACAGTTGTTCTGTGGAGCTTTATAGACAGTAATGAAATTTGTTAAGTTGACCACTGTTTTTTAATGAAGTTTTTTAGTGAACTAGGCTTAGTCAATTATATTAATTATGTAAATTGTATAATTATATAATGTGTTTATGTGATATGTTATGTGATTGGCTGGTGTTCTATATGTATTCTGTGGTTTTAATGTACTGATTTATTCTTGAAAAAGAGTTTCAACTCGAAAGCTTGAAGTAATAAACCTTGTTTTACAAGGATACTAAAACCAAGAACACAACGCCAAACACTTTAAATTGAACAAGCGCTGACAACACCAACAGCGAAGGATGATTTCCTGTTACTGTAATCCACTACACGTGTTGAAAGGTGTCCTTTTCTCATAAAAAATAGTACACCTGTAAAGAAAGTACTTTTATTTGCACAACTAAAACAAATAAATGTAAAACGCTACAAGCGTTTTTCGTTCCGAACAATGTCAGAACTTCTTCAGACAACAGCCAACACTACTACAACTTGTGTTTAAATATACGTTACATAAGTCAGTGCAGGTGCTTAACATCAAATAACTACCATTAGATTCCACTAATTTAAAAAGACAGAAACCCTCGTTTCTGTTCATGCATAAAAATAGCAGATTAAAATATAAAAACATATATGTACATACAAAACTTTATCCTATAATACTTGAACATTATATAATGTTTACCTAATATAAACCATACGTATAATGTTAAAATATTAAAAAATTAAAAAATGTATAAGGAATGTAAAAACCATTCCATGGCAAATGCAACAACTAAAGATTTCTGTTACATATGAATTCTTCCTATGGGTAGTTTATTTTAAAGTAAAATGAAAATTAGTTAATAGATATTATGTCCAAATAAACTAGATGGTTAATACTGCCACTCTTTAATTATTCCAGCTTGAGTTTGAGTTCATTAGTCTTTAAATAATTCTTATAACCAAAAAAGTTACCTTAATAGATTTTTAATCTTTAAAACACATGCAATTGAACAAAGTTCGTTTAAGCCTGGCTCTCTACAAGCAACTAAACGTAGTTGCCAGGTTAATTCGTTTTTCTCAAGTTCCAATTTCAAATAGTTATCGTTCACAAAGTTATGTTCTACTGGAAACTTGTTTGTTTGACTAATAACCATAAACTTAAATGTATGGCCTAGATTTTCAGCACAGTGTCTAGCTAAGGCATTTTAGTTTTTATTTCTTGCTATTGCATAGGTATGTTCGTAAATCCTATCACGCAAATGCCTATCTGTCTTGCCCACATAAAATGATGGGCATTGTATGCACTGTGCCAAATAAACAATAGCCCTAGAATTACAGTTGTATGATTCCTTGACATAGTAACTTTCTTTCCTAATAGTAAACTTATCTGATGTTTCTATGTAACTGCATTGTTCGGAATGAAAAACGCTTGTAGCGTTTTACATTTATTTATTTTAGTTGTGCAGATAAAAGTACTTTCTTTACTGGTGTACTATTTTTTATGAGAAAAGGACACCTTTCAACACGTGTAGTGGATTACAGTAACAAGAAATCATCCTTCGCTGTTGGTGTTGTCAGCGCTTGTTCAATTGTTTTACAAGGATGGTCGTGCTGTGCCTATTTGTTACTGGACTCACTCTTATTGGTACTCGTCTGTCACAAATCACTCCTGACACTCTTCTCCACCCACTCCATCCTGCCTATACTCTCTTCTTCACCTCTCTTCACCATTACTCTGAACTGTTGATCTCAAGTATTTAAATTCATCCACCTTCGCCACCTTTACTCCCTGCATCCTCACCATTCCTCTATCCTCCCTCTCATTCACACACATATATTCTGTCTTAGTCCTGCTGACCTTCATTCTTCTACTCTCTAGAAATATCTCCACCTCTCCAGGGTCTCCTCCACCTGTTTCCTACTCTCACTCATGTCCAATCCAGAATTAATGGACATGCTCCACCTCAGTAAATCTAAATCCCTTAGAGCCACACGCTCGAGGGACTTGAACCTCAGCACAGAAATAAATAGGACTTGCTGGAGGGACAGATTCATAACCCAGAGGCTCCCTTCACTCTGGAATAGAATTCCAATTCATGTTAGGCAGAGCACCTCACTGAATCTCTTCAAGAAGAATCTTGATGAGTGGATGGGGGATCGTAGGTTTGTTCCGGGGATTACTTCCGTGTCACTATTAGACAGAGGCACAGTAAACTAAACCCTAAAAAGGGCGCAGTATACTCAAATCAAGGGGTGGCATAAGCCAAACAAAATCGGGCTAGGCTTATAATTGCCCCAGGGCAGATAGCCTAGTATGAACCTATGAACCTATGAACCTATGAACTACAGATCATAATGTCATCTGCAAGCATCATAGTCCACAGGGACTCCTGTCTGATCTCGTCTGTCAACCTGTCCATCACCATTACAAATAAGAAAGGGCTCAGAGCTGATGTAATCCCACCTCCACCTTAAACGCATCCGTCACTCCCACTGCAGACCTCACCGCTGTCACACTACCCTCATACATATCCTGTACCACTCTTCCGTACTTCTCTGACACACCCGACTTCCTCATACAATACCACAACTCCTCTCTAGGCACCCTGTCATATGCTTTCTCTAAGTCCACAAAGACACAATGCATCTCCTTCTGACCTTCTCTGTACTTCTCCATCAACACTCTCAGAGCAGGCATGCATCTGTAGTGCTCTTTCCTGGCATGAAACCATACTGCTGATCACTAATTATCACCTCCCTTCTTAACCTAGCTTCCACTACTCTTTCCCATAACTTCATGCTGTGACTGATCAATTTAATCCCTCTGTAGTTACTACAGCTCTGCACATCACTCATATTCTTAAAAATCGGTACCCAAACTCTTTTTTCTCCATTCCTCAGGCATCATCTCACTTTTCAAGATTTCATTAAACAATCTAGTTATAAACTCCACTGCCATTTCACCTAAACACCTCCATGCTTCCACAGGTATGTCATCTGGACCAACAGCCTTGCCATTCTTCATCCTCTTCATAGCTATCCTTACTTCCTCCTTGCTAATCCACTGCACTTCATGATTCACTATCCGCACATCATCCAACCTTCTCTCCCTCTCATTCTCTTCATTCATCAGCCCCTCAAAGTACTCTTTCCATCTGCTCAACACACTCTCCTTGCTTGTGAGTATGTTTCCCTCATTATCCTTTATCACCCTTACCTGCTGCACATCTTTACTAGCTCGGTCCCTCTGTCTAGCCAATTTTTACAGGTCCTTATCTTCCCTCCTTAGTGTCCAACCTTTCATACAACTCTTCATATGCCTTATCTTTAGCCTTCACCAATTTCTAGGTATGTATGAAGGATTATCCAGTCAACTACAGACCAATGGAACTAGACTGTGGACTTGAGAGTTTAAACTGCACTTATTAAAATGAGAGGTAAGCAAAATGAGTGTGAGGCAGGAGGGTATAGACTGTTACTCTAAGTTGTACAACTTCCATTTACTGTGGATTCTGGAGAGAGTGCAAGTCTAAGAGGAATACTATTTAAGAAGAATATTTTTGCTTCCTTCCATGGTGGCCACAGGAACTGGACATACATATTACCAGTGTCCCCAGAGTATGAAGTGCTAGTCAAGAAACAAGAAAACTGCAATACTTAATATGTAAGTTACTCTGTCTCAACATTTAGCAATGGCTGCTAATTAAGGCCAGAGAGGTGCATTGTATTGTCATCTCAGACAACAGAGTGAAAACTGGAAGGACGGTTATTGAGGGGAAGTAGACTAGCTAAGGCCACAAAAGAAATCTGTGGTGGAAAACATGAGAGAAGGATATGCAATTTATCCAACCAACTGTATTGTAACTTGGAGAGGGAAACATTTTAATTTTTCATTCTAAGAGGCAATTGCTGCTTTTTAGAGAAATTAGGTGACAGAAGAGGAGTCAGCAGATGCAGGATACCCTGCGGAAGTTGACCATTTAGACTGCAGTAGCAGACAGAAGGGATGGAGGAAAGTAGTCAGTTTTAATAGCAAAGCGGCACCTTGCATGGAGGAAAAGAGCACAATTCCACAGAGTAGAAAAATGGCTGAGAGAAATGAGAGGTGAATAGAGGCCCCTGATCATTTATTAGAGAGGAAAGCACTGAGAAGTACAGCATCTTTGGAAAGTATAGAGGTGGAGGAAGAGTCAGTTAGTGCTGTTCACTCCTAAAGAACACAAAGTCTGAGAGTAACATCAATGAGGTACTCCTGATGTGTCTCTTAAGAGAAGGCACAGGATACAGTCAATCCCAGAAAATCATGAACATCTTAAGATGGGATAGAAAACAGTGCGGACAGTTAAGTTTGAAATGTCGCTGGTGCTGAGATATGTATGTGAGACAAATACTGTTACAGTTTTTCTCTTTTCAGTGTTCTCTGACTTTTCATGGCTCACTGGATGAGAGAACAAAATGGGAAGAAGGGATGCATTGAGGAATAGCTAATCAAGGCTGGTAAACAAAAGTCGTGAAGGGGGTGGCAGTATGTGACTGGGCAGCCTGAGAAAATCTGATAGAAACTGTACTGTTTTCATTGTGAGTATCTTCACTGAGTCTTCCGGTCTTTTCCCTGATGACATGTGCTAACCTTTGAAGATAGGCTTGAATCCAGATTGTTTGAGAGACATAGAGTAGGGAAGGTGTGATAACATTGCTCGCCATTTGCTATTTGGGAAATTGTGAGAGAGGGGATCTTTGAGCAGCCTATCTGTCCCTGGAGGAGTAGTTTCAGCCCAGAAATTAGTAATTTATTGGCCATTTTGGGCTAATTTCTATCTCTTTCATTTCCCTGCTATAAAAACCGCATTTGCCCAGTTTTATGCGCCAGGCAGCGACGGTTAGCTAGGGTATAACTATTCCCAATTCCACAAAGTCTCTTCTTCAATTATTCCCTTGGAACTAGACAAACTTTCAACTTAAGCACTCAAATCATTCATTTCTCAGCCCGGCACTTGCTCAAATCTCATAGCAAGCACTTATAAACCCTAGCACTAGACCCCCCTATACTGTACAGAAGGACAAGGCTCTCTATTCAACCTTACCAGCCAATCAGTAAAACAGTTCACTGTACCTATCCAGGCATGTCCAAAGGGCAGCTTCAGGTGTACTCCCTAGTCCAACTAGTGAATCTGGGCATTTTGAGGCAATGTTACAACTGCCTCATGTACACAGACAACCCTCTCCTCCTATCACCAAACACTAAAACATGCAAGAAATGCAATCATACAGCCAAACTGGAGGCTAAGCTCTCTCAACCCAAGACTGGATCGGACAGTCAAGAGGAGAAGGGAAATACTTGCAACACATCACCAGTCTCACATAGACCCATTAAACCAGCATCGGCAAAAACACACATAAATACACAAAAACATACTTGGAGGCTCTAAATAAAAATCTGCAAAAGCAACAGAGACCTCTAAAGCAGACATCCAAGCAACCTCCACCCCCCAACACAAACCATGAAACACATACTTCACAAAACCAGTGTGCCACACAATCACAGCCCTTAAGACAAAATAACATACCCAACATACTAGTAATAGGTGACTCTATAGTCAGGCACACTGACGTCCCACTCACTAAGCTGAACAAGGAGAAGGTTACTGTTAGCTGCCTGTCGGGTGCCAGGATCTGCCACATAACACAAGCACTCAGGTCACTCCAGAACAAGTACAAATATGACTCTGTCATTGTCCATGTTGGTGTGAATGACCTGAGCCGTACCTCCCTGGACTACATGAAAAGAGACATGGAAGAGCTCTCTGATCACATAGCCCAGGCCAGTATGACCCTGTCCCTGAGTAGCATCCTGCCCTTACCAAGAATGATATCATGGTATAAAGAAAAAATAATCAATTTCAACAATTGGCTAAGTTTCTGGTGTCATTCAAAGGGGATCCAGTGTCTGTCCGTCTGGGATGACATGCTCGACAAGCCATGCTGCTTCGCTAGAGACGGCTTGCACTTGTCACCCTTAGGCTTTTGAATACTGGCCAAGGCTCTTGCCACCCCCATAGTGTCTTTTTTAGGCAAGGCTCAAAAGACAAACCCACCGCCGTAAATAGCACAAGTAACAAAAAACCTGAGGGTAATGCTACTCGGTGCCAGAAGTCTAAACCTCAAAATGCATGCACTCGAGGCACTCCTCGGTATGGAGAAAATTGATATATGTGCAGTAACAGAAACCTGGTTTAAGGCCCCAGAGAGCACCCCAACACTACCAGGCTACAACTCATACCATACATTTTGGCCAGTAGTCCAGGGTAGGGTCCAGTGTTTGGAGGTTCTTAATGTCTCTGTTAATGAGTTTCATGATGATGCACTCCATAGCCTTGCAGACCAAGCTAGTCAGGCTTATAGGGCAATAGTTCCCGGGGTCTGTTGTGGCTCCACCTTTGTGGAGTGAAATAACTGTTGCTGTGCGCCACTCTATGGGTACATAGCCTGTGGACTGGCTGAGTTTGAACAGTGTGTTTAGGTGAGTGGTTAGTTCATCTTTGAGCTTGTGTAGGACGCAGCCTGGGACACCATCCAGTCCCATTGATGCTGTGCTTTTGGCTTTGGAGAGGGCTGTTTTAACCTGAGTGTCTGTGATTTCAGGGGTTCTGCATTCTTCTGGTATGGTTATGGGCCCCTTTGGGGGTGAGAGGGCGGTGAACATGTCTGCCAGGATGTTGGCGATATCAGTCAGTTCAGTGTATTTTGTGCCATTCTGCACTAACTCCAAGCAGATCTGAGCATTGACACTTAGATTCTTGACATAGCTATAGAATGCCTTGTGGTTATCTTTGGAGTCCTTGGCAATTTTTCTTTCGAAGCTAGCCTTGGATGATTTTATGAGGGATCATAGTTTCTTGATACTGATCAGGGATGTCTTCCCTTCTTGGGATTTCACTCTTTTCTGTACTAGTTTTCTCCTTCTATTGTATAGCTTGTTTATGGCAGGGGTCCACCAGACTGGTTTCCTTTTCTTGGAGGAGTTTGTCTTGGTTTTGCTTGGGATAGCATGATCCATGCATTCTTGTAGATGCCTGTAGAAAGCATTAGTAAAGGATTTTGCAGCTTGGACAGCGTTATCCTTTATCATGGGGGCTTTGAAGCTTTCCACCTCGGTCTTAAGTAACGTGAAGTTTGTGATTATCAAAGGAGAGATCTACTTGGGTAGAAAAGGGGCTTTGTTAAGGGCAGATCATGCCTCCTAAACCTGGTGGACTTCTTTGAGACAGTTACCAAGGCTATAGACGAGGGAAAGGTGATACACATAGCCTAACTAGACCTCGCAAAGGCCTTCAACGCCATTCCCCATTCTCGTATTATAGACAAGCTCACCAGCCTGAACATAAACCCCTACGTCACAAGATGGGTTGCCAACTGGCTCACGGACAGAGCCCACATTGTGAGAGTTGTGGGAGCTAGGTCTGACTCTAAACCAGTTACAAGTGGTGTTCCCCAGGGCTCAGTCCTAGGACCCCTCCTGTTTGGCATATACTTCTCAGAGGTATAGGCAAGCACAGGAGGACTATGGCTGACCAAATTCGCAGACAACTGCAAATTAGGGGCTATAATTGACTCTCCAGCTGACACAGACATCCTCCAAAAGGGTCTCAGTGAGGCAGATACCTAGTGTCAAAATCATGGTCTCAAGCTAAATGCCAAAAGGTGCGTAGTCATCCCCTTTGAAAAAACAAAGTACCCACAAACTACCACATAGATGGTAGTTCCCTAAATACGGAAAACGTAATAAGGGATCTGGGGACCCAAGTAGATCTCTCCTTTAATAATCACATTACCAAAGTGGTTAGAAAATCCTTCTATGTGGCCCACCTAATCACAAAAGGGTTCACATCCAGATCAAAAGAGGTCATTGTGCCCCTCTACTCATCACTCATCAGACCCATCATAGAGTACAATGCCCCATTTGGGATGCACCTTACAAGACATCTGCAACAGCTGGAAAGACCACAGAAGTACCTCACCAAGAGGATCACTGGCCTCAAACAGATGTCCTATGCAGCTTGACTTAAGAAACTCCAGCTGTATTCGGTTGCATACTGCTTACTCAGAGTTGATCTTTGCCTAACATACAAGGCCATGTCCAACTCAGAATTGATGGACATGCTCCACCTAAAGAAAACCATATCCTCTCGAGCCACACACTCTAGGGATCTAAACCTCACCACAACAATAAATAAGACGTGCTGGAGGGATAGATACCTGTCCCAGAGACTTCCCATGCTTTGGAACAAGATTCCAATCTACATTAGGCAGAGCTCCTCACTAACTCTCTTCAAGAGAAACATTGACGAGTGAATGGTAAACAGAAAGTTTACCCCGGGGATCACTTCAGTGGCTCTGCTGGACAGAGGCACAAGGAACTAATCTAAGGGGGCGGTAAAAGTCAACACATTCTGGCTAGGCTTATAATTGCATTCAGGCAGCTAGCCTAGTACCTACCTATGACTCTATGAACCTATAAAGACTCTGATATGGGAATGATAATATAATGTGGGGAGGGCTCATTTGTATTTTCAGGGTAGTAGTATAGCTGCAATGCTTAATGGCTAATATTAGATTTTTTTCCTAATATATTAGTGTATTACAAAAATGTTTAATGTAAAGGGATGTATGCCTGCACTTTAGGTTATGTGAATATGCTGGGGACCATTGCAATGATAGATCCTTAGGTAAGAAGACTCATAAAATCGTTTTGGGGTAGGTCTACATGAGTCTGAACTAGGTGAATGTGACCTGTGGTAGCTTTCAGAGGGATTGAAGAATTCATCTCTTACAGCATGGGGGGGGGGGGGCATGCAAATATTTAGGGGTCGGTGAGCAAGCAAGAGGAGGTAATGTTATAGAGTGATGTATAGGTAAAACTGCACATGTCCACAGTTTGGCTATGCTTGCTTTCCTGTGTGATGCACTGTTTTAGGGATTATAAGTGTGGAAGGTAAAAAATTCCTTTATGAAGTAAATCTTCTCTTGTTTATGTTATACTTTCAGTATGATTATAGGGTGTGGAGAGTTTCTATCTTATGCAGAGAGGATGCTAAAGTAGAAGTAATAAGCCAACATAAAAGACTCTCATTTAGGTTGATGGGGCCAGGAACTGATGACTCCATGAGGAGTTGGAGAACTTCTTACTGGGGGACTTTAGGGTTAATATAAGATAGACTGAGGTGTAAGGTGGAAGACTTTGGTAACTTACTAAAGATTAGAGCTGGTGAATGACTAAGTAAGAGGGTAATTGCTTCTTATGAGTGAGCAGGAATACAGAATTACAAACACAAGTATTGAGAATAAGGTAGATGGCATCTGAGCAGGTGGGAAGGGACTTCCAGGAAAGCTGGGTCATGCTATGTGTCTTATGTCAAATACAACAATGTAACAGGTAGAGTGAGAGAGATTTTTCTGTTTTTTGGCAAGTACTGTCCTGTGGAATTGTGTTGGATGAAAGGGTGGGAGGGATGGATGGTGGTGAGGTAGTGTGGACTAAGGAGGTTGGTGTGCAGAGTGTAAAGATGGAGTTAAGAGCAAAGGAGGGCATTGAGAGCTGGTGGAAGGAATATAATGATGTAGCTGGTGGTGGGATTTGATGAGAAAGAGAAGTACAATATGGATCATTCCTGTTTATGAGTCTGTGATGGGTTGTGTCAGAGCATTGGTTCATTCACTGACATGGAACCATATTGGCCCTGGGAGGTAACATTCTGAGAGTAGCTCTGTGAATATAACTCAATATCAGGGCTTCCAGAGTCAGTAGATAGTGAATGGGTAAGGTGAAGGAGAGCAGTAAGGAGGAGGAGGAGGAGGGGGTAGTTACATGAGATATGGGATGAGCTGAATAATCTGATCACATATGAAGAGATTTTTAAGTAGAATAAAATGGCAGGTGTGTGGTAGTGCATTTACAAGAAATAAAGTTGTCACTACAGGAAGTAGGAAAGGTAATGCAGTGACATGTTCTGCAGGTGGAAGACTGTGTGTTGGGAGGTATGAAGAGAGGATGGCACTAAGAGGCTGGATGGACAGTGGGGGTGGTCAAGAAGATAAAGAATGGAGCATGTCAAATAATCATAGCCATTTTTCTAAGGTTAATAATATCCAGCCAGAAACACTGAATTCTATTATTGGTTAATATAGGCATTTTTGCTGTGATTTTGTTATTTAGGTGCAGCAGATGTCAGCTAGGCTTTGCCACAATTCACATGACATATCAGGGAGGATGTACTTGTGTTTGTGGGCCTTATGTGTACTTTGGTCATATTCTGATTAGAGGAAAATGCTCCAAATGAACATGTTTTACTGCCATTGTTTTTGTCCTTTCTCTGTGGTTGTGCATCCATGGAGTTAGTAATATAAGTAAGGAGGTGTCAATATGAGTGCTGCAGGGGGTGACGTGGTCTTGTTTCCCCGATAAACTGGTTATTTTTTTATATAAATCAGTATTGCTGGAACATTTATGTTTGTGTCTTCATGTTACTGACCTCAGTCTGTGTGTATGTGTGTGTGTGTGTCCTGTTAAGAAGAGTGATGCTGAAAGATAAATGATGTTGACATATGCAGCTATTGATCTTGTACTCAGGCAACAGATCTAGCAAAGGGAAAGTTGCCATATTTTGGGCTTTTCAGGTATGCTTGGCAATAAGGCAGGGATAGAACATAGTGCTTATAAGCCAGAACTTTAATGTCATGTTGGATGCGAGTTTGGTCACTTAGTGCAGTGGAGTTCCACAGAAAGTGT
Source organism: Protopterus annectens (assembly GCF_019279795.1). Classification (NCBI taxonomy): domain Eukaryota; kingdom Metazoa; phylum Chordata; order Ceratodontiformes; family Protopteridae; genus Protopterus; species Protopterus annectens. The sequence goes on from NC_056729.1 coordinate 1,399,417,492, forward strand.
CAAGGAAGTTAGCTTGGTGGGTAAACAGGCAGGGACTATGTCTACATGAAATTTGATGAGGTGGAGAGTCTTTATATTTTCAAAGAATAAATAGAGGCAGGTAGGCAAGCAGGCTAGATTACTTTCTGTTAAGAAAGGAGGAGGAGATAGATTGTGTTTGGGAGATCAGAATCAGGGAGTAGTGTGCGCTGGATCACATGTTAATGGGTAGATGATTGGAAATCCCACTGCCACACTGGAGGTGGAGCCAAAAGAAATGGAGGTGAATAGAGGCAGCATAGTGGTTACAGCATACCGTGGATAAGGTGATAGAAGAAAAGGAGATGTAGAGACAGGAGGAAGGGTGATGTGGTGGGACAAAATGAAGGTGGAAAGGAAAGGGAGACTTGAGGACCAGGCTGATGCAAAATGAAAAAAAAAGAAGGAGAGCAGTTAATACAGCTTGTGAAACTGCATGAAAAAGTGGAAAGGGGTTATGGTGGTGCAGTGAGAACTGAGTAGATTACATTGGTTGAAGCAGCAGACAAACAGGTTTGTGATGAACCAGATGGAGGTGGATTTAAGAAGGTGAGGGTACAGTCTGGTGGGAAAAGGATTTTGACTGCTTCTGTCAAGCAATTTAGAGTGCTGCTAGAAGATAGGAAAGGGATCCCTAAGACATTTTCAACCGCTTATGAAAGTTTGTATAGGAGATGAGAAGTGAAGAGGATCATTGGGGAGACAGTTGTGTTAAGGTGGACTTGAAAAAAGAATGGAACAAGGAAAATGGTCTACATTAGAGGGTGCAGTAATAAGTGATAAGGTGCTGAGTACTATCAAAATTCCAAGAAGGGAGAAAGTGAGTGGATCAGATAGGTACTGTTTGGAGTTACGATAAGAATGCATGATGGCAGAATGTTTCTGTCATGAAAGGAGATATTGCTAGCCCAGCTATCTGCAATTTTGTAAATAATTATATGTCATTTGTGAATATCAACATGATTTATAAGAAGTGTGAGAAAAAGAGATACTGCCAGCATAACTGTCTGGAATTTTGTAGATGGTTATGTATCATTTGTGAATGTCAACATGCTTCATGTAAGATGCTTGTGTTGCAACCTTATTAGAACTGTATGTTATGTGTATATCAAACTAGGTTTGTACAGACATATGTGTTGAAAGGGGTTTGTAAAGTGCTGAGCTTAGAGATGTATCTGCTGGAGGGAGCAGAGGTATATATACACTATTGTGGCTGTTTAGATGTATATATTTTGACAGGAGAAGCTGAAACACAGGAGGTTAATTTGCAAAACTTCAGAAAAATAGTTGAAATTAAATTATTTTATGGGAACAAGGAGACACAGTGTCTAAAACTAGGGAACGTTTTGCATTGTCTTGCAAATGTTTTATTGTTTTATGACTTCCAGCAAGTACCAAGATTTGAGGAAAAGCCCTTGTGTATGTATTTTCACAGGCAGATGCTAAATGCTACCAGCTGCATCAATGGTTGATTTTCACATGGGATAGAGTCAGGTGAGAATAAATTATATTATTCTGTGAGCTATCCCAGCAGTAATATTTGAGTTAATAATTTGGGAAGTCTCTTAGTGAGAGACAGTATTCTGTATTTGTCTTTGACATAACATCAAGATCCACTCACCACATCCGCCTTGCTTGCTCTGAAGTAAGTGTACTTGGGTACAGTATAATTCTTTTAGGTATAGTCAGGAATATAGCAAAGCATAGCGTAGATATTTTTTATTTATTTGAGACTGTCCTGCAATGTTGTTTTAAATATTTCCTATGGTTTTGAACTCGGATATCACTGTCGTATATATTTACTATTGTCTTGTTCTTTTATTATTTATTATTAAATATATTTAAACATTTCATTGTGGCGAATCTTTGTGAGACATATTTAAGTTCCGAGAGTACTTGCATATTTATTTGGTGACACTGTGTAGGCCACTCCTAATAGCCTTGCTCTTGGTCAAACTACCATTTGTATTGATAGTAGCATTGCACAGTAAGATTGGACAGCCTTTGTTAAGAGCCTTAAAGTAGCTAATAAACAGGTGAATGGTGGCAGTAATAACTACCTTATAGTCTGGGAAGAAGGGAGCATAGCTAGTAAACCTGTGCCAACCTTTCCCAGATGTGTGTGTGTGTGTGTGTGTGTGTGTGTGTGTGTGTGTGTGTGTGTGTGAGTGTGTGTGTGTGTTTGTGTATGTGTGTGCATGAGTGTGTGTGTAAAACAAATCTCCAGGAGTGTGTGTGCGTCAGCTACTTGGGCAGGGGCATGAAGCACAGGTTGGACAGAGAGAAAGTGTTAGAGGTCTTGGCTTGTCCACTCAGCTGAGATCTGAACTCTATAGCTGTGCCAGAGGGGATTCTTATTGGGGATCTGGAGAAAAAGGGAGAAACCAGCCCTGGACTGACTGTGGTGTCTGTGTGCCCGTAACGAAAATTGCACTTGATGCAGTTAGCTGCATCTGGAAATACTGTCTGTGTACCTATCATCCTCCCAATGTATATCCCCCACTGGTGTTAGTGATGAGGATTGAGGCTTCTTGATTACTGGGCAAGAGGTGGGGCATCACAGTTTCAATAATCATTTTAAATTGAAAAATACTGCAATTTTATTAAAATAGTTAGTGGTAGTGGTAATCCTAACAAGAAAGGATGGGTGAGAAGATATAGTGAACTATCAAGGTATGTATATGCATGCTTGTGTGTGTGTGTGTGGGGAATTAATATCACATTTAATGTAGGAGCATTAGGTTATATTTCTCAGACTGGGCAGAAAGCAGTTTAATAATTATCTTGAATTTCTAGATCTTAGGTGGCAAGTATTCTTGCATGCAGATATTACTGCTGCTATCACTATTTCAGTCAAAAGTTTATAAAAATACCAATGTATTTAACAATGTGTTATTTGATGTATTTGAATGTTAATATGTTTTCTCTATTCATTAAATTTAGTTTTTCCCCTTTTTTTCCATTTTTTTCTATTTTTTATTCTTTATTATTTATTTTAAACTTTAATCCGTGGTGGTGCAGCGGTAGCATTGTTGCCTCACAGCAAGAGGTTCTCCAGTTCGATTCTCGGCTGGTGTGTGGGGAGTGCCTTCTGTGTGGAGTCTGCATGTCCTCCCCGCGGTTGGCTGGGCATTTGAAAGACATGCGTAAATGGGCGTGCCTTCATTGAAGGTTAAACGTCGAGCTGGCACCTCGGCGTTCATGAAAATCTACTGCCAATCATTAGCGAACCGGAGTTCCGCTGTGGCGACCCCTAACCGGGAAAAGCTGAAAAGACAAACAACAACAACAAGAGCACTTTAACAATATGTTTTGAAATTATGAAAATTGGTGTTCATTTAGTTAAGAAAATGATTGGTTAGGTCATTAATGATGTCAGTACTAAGAATGTATAAAATGACTTGTATTTTCCTGTGGTTTCATTCTGATGAAGTTCTTGAAGTAAAAGAATGAAAGCACTCAAACACTTTGTTGTTGTTTTTTTATCTCCAGTATTTCAGCTCCAGTACTATTGGTCTGAGGGCTTTTTTCTTTAGTTAAGTTTTGTTTGTACCCCTAGTTCTGAGAAATTACTTGGTTTGATGTTGAATTGACAAGTTTTTACTTGGGGCTGTTTACACTGTTTGTCTGGTTCTGGTTTACATTGCTGGACTGTTGATATGGCCAGTGAGAATGATCCTAATCTATATTTGAGTGTGCCTTCCATCCATGAGAATTTATGGGCTTTGACTCAAACTCTTGAACAAGTGGTCGGTAAAGCAGCTGAAGTTATTAGCAAAGTTCGGCTTCAGTTGCGAGTGAAGGAGGAGATGGAGTTAATGAGTTTTCCTCTAATGACAGAACTATTATAGATGAACAAGTTACAAGTGGTTCTAGTTTGGATGCATTAAAACTGTTAATACAACTTAATTCTGACCAAATGAAAATTTTGAAAGATGACATTTGTTTGCTTGAATCGGAAGATAGACAACATCCTTTGTTTTTACTTGTTAAGCCTTTGTATCACAAACAGCTGATATGACATAGTGGTATGTTGCTCTGACTATAGTGTACAGGGTCCTGGGTTCAAGAATTGGCAGTGAAACGCATGGTGGTCACACAACATTTTACTGCTCAGATGGTGTAGAGGTATGTTGCTGTGATTGTAGTGCACAGGGTCTTGGGTTCATGACTTGGTAGTGATGACTTTTCAGAGATAGTGAGATAGCGTAGTGGTAGGAGTCTTGGCTTTGCATGCAAGAGCTCATAGTTCGAATACCAAGGGGTCCCACTTACAAAATGCTCAGAAAATCCAAAGAATCTAGGGCTGTGATTTCATTATTTGGTCTAAAAGCCCATGTTTGCACTTGTTTCCCATCTTTCCTGTAGCTAGTTTAGTCCACATACAGTTTTGCTGTATCCAGGACTGTTTGTAAGCTTCTGAGCCCCCCAAGCCTTTCTGTGTAGAGAGAAGCCTTCTAGCTTATCAGTGGGAGTGGTAAGCCTATCTACCACAAGATGAGTTGTTTCTGGCCCAGAATTTGTAGTTTATTGGCCGTTTGGGCAGCTTTCCATCTCTTTCAACTTTCTGGTTTTAAAGCCTGCATTTGCACTTGTTTCCTGCCTTCCCTGTAACTAGTCTAGTCCAGATACAGATTTGCTGTATCCAGGAGTGTTTGTAAGCTTCTGAGAGGTCCCAAAGTTTGCTCTCCAATTTTTCCCTTAGATCTGCTAGTTCTCTCTTCTCCTGCACTTTTACTAGCTTATTAGTCTAGCACTTTACCATACCAGACTTCTTGTAACAATTATTGTAGCACAAAAAATTGCTACCAGCACTAAACGTTCTACAAGGAAACAGCTCCAGTACTTATTATTAATGCCCACCCCTCCAGGCATGTCTAAAGGTCAGCTCTCTGTGCTTTCTCCTATTAACTTGGTGAACTTGGGCATCCTGAGGCAATGTAGCAACTGCCTCATGTATACCGACAACCCTTTCCTCTTATCCCCCAACACTCAGACCTGTGAGAGATGCACTTATATATCCAAACTGAAAGCCACACAATCTCCAAACAAGATAGGAATAGGTGGTCAAGAGGAAAAGATCAACACTTGCACCACAGCACATGGAACACATAGCCCTCCAGAACACACACCAGCACTGCCTTCACATAAAAACACAAAGCACACACCCACCTTCGCAGAGGCTCTCAATAAAAATCGACCCAAACAGCAGAGACCTCCAAGACAGAAATGCACTCGACCACCACAACACAACTCTAATCACGAGACACATAACTCTCCTAAACAGTGTGTCACTCAACCAAAGCCCCTAAGGCAAAACAGCATGCTCAGCACACTAGACATAGGTGACTCGATAGTGAGGCACACTGATGTCTCACTCACTATGTTGAATAAGGAGAAAGTAACAGCTGCCTGCCAGGTGCCAGGATCTGCCACAATGCATTCACTCAGGTCCATCAACAGCAGGTAAAAATGTGACTCTGTCATTGTACATGTGGATGTGAATGACCTGAGATGTACCTCCCTGGACTACATGAAAAGAGCCATGGAGGAGCTCTTGGATTATGTAGCCCAGGCAGGTATGACCCTAGCCCTGAGCAGCATTCTACCATCACCCAGAATGATACCACAGTACAAGCAGAAAATGATTGATTTCAACAAATGGCTAAGTTTCTGGTGTCATTCTAAGGGGGATGTAGTATCTGTCTACCTGGGATGACATGATTGACAACCCTGATGCTTTGCCAAAGATGCCCTGCATCTGTCACCCCTGGGTGTCCGGATACTGGCCAAGGCTCTTGCCACCCCTATAGTGCCTTTTTTAGGTATTATTCCAAAGACCAAATTACCACCGTAACAGCTACAAACAAATGCAATCTGAGGCTCATGCTGCTCAGCGCTAGAAGTCTAAATCTCAAAATGCACTTGCTCGAAGCACTCCTTAAAATGGAGAACATTGACCTTTGTGCTGTAACAGAGACCTGGTTGAAGGCAGCAGAAAGCACCCCTGCACTACCAGGCTATAACTCATCCCACATCTTTTGGCCTCAAAACTTGGACCGAAGCTCCAAAGGCAGTGGTGTTTCTATATTAATAAAGGATGCACACACCTCCAGACTGGTAGCCCAACATAATGCATCAGAGCTACTTCAGGTGTAGCTAACATTAGGTAAGACAGCGATTCAGGTCATAGACTGTTATAGGTCCCCAACCATGTCCCAAGACTCATACTCCACATTCCTAAGCACCCTGCAGAATATTAGGGTCCAACCTAACACTCTCATACTGGGCGACTTCAACTACCCCTCCATTAACTGGCAAAACTGCTCATGTACCAATGCACTTTATTTTATTTTTATTTTATTTATTTTACATTTGTTGACCGAGCTAGTCTAGCTGGATATATGTCCATTTTTAGTAGAGGCCCGGGGAGAAAAGCTCCAAAACAGTATTAATTTAATTGAATAAAGATACAAAGCATCTACTTTAAGAAAACATTATAACACTAAATAATGTAAAAAAAAAACACTTTACCATAGATTTAATTTAAGTTAGTAGATGAGAGGAGGAAAAAAGGGAAAGAGAAAAAGAAATAACAATATAAAAAAAGTGAAAAAAAAGAAAAAAATAATAATGTTAGAGTTGGCGTAAAGAGATTAAAAGCATTAGATGTAACTATAGAAGAATAGGTATAGCACATTTAGAGTAGTGGGTTAAACATAGAAAGCAAAAAGAAATGTATGGCTGGTATCTAGCAAACATTTTATATACATAGATGCTCACAGGGCATGGCATATTACAAATCTCTGAAAAGGCTAGTTTTTATTACGTAGTAGTTTGATAGGGTACAGAAAATACTGAGTTAAAACAAGAAAAAAATTGTAGAGGAATGTAAACAAATAGTGAAGGAAATAAGAAATGGATATCAGTGTTGAGGAAGTTTTGAGGTATTTTAGCAAGGGGAGAGGGTGTCAGTCTGGTTTAGAACATGTACATAACCATTGGGATTTAAGGAAGACTCTTAGTTGGTTCTTAAACAGTGGGGTAGATATAAGGGAAGTTAGAGCATTTGGAAGTCTGTTCCAAGTATTTTTAACAAAGTTAGTAAACAGGCAGTCACCAGATTTGTTATTGGATTTAAGGGTGGCAACTAATAACTTATTTGCTTAGAGTAGAGTTTTGAGATTTATGTAAGGACTAATAAGATTACAGAGTACAGGAGTATTAGTGGGATGGTGCAGGACCTTGTGAGTGATAGTAAGTTGATGAAGAAGAACCTGGTTTTGAAATTCCAGCCATCCTAGCTGTTTCAGATTTTGGCAGTGGTGGGTTCTAAAAGGGAAGCCAGTGGCAAATATGGCAATGTTGTTATAGGAGGTTGCCAGTTTGTTTAGATTAGTTTTAGATAGGTTGGTATGTATGGGGGAGGCAGAGAGTAGGGTGGAGATTAGATGGGTTTGAGCAATAGTAGTCCTGAGAGAGGGTGTAAGAAAGGCTTTAAGCCTGTAAAGGAAACCAAGTTTTCTATTAACTACTTTGATAGTTAAGTTTATGTGATTGTCATAAACCTGCCCAACATTTCCTGTAATTCATTAATTCCAGTGCCCTGGACCAGCTCATTCTTATCCACACTAGAGATAGCAACATCCTTTGCCTGGTCATTACTAGCATGGGCGACTATTGTTCTACACCAACAGTCAACTCCTCCCTGGTTATATCCGACCACAAACTAATCACCTTGGAAATCCCCCCCCCCCGCAAAGGTAACTACCATGAAAAACTTCTCCAAAGCTAACTTTGGGGTCCTAAAATCAGATGTAGCTAACTTCACGGCACCCATACAAATGGAGAATAGATGCATGACCGCCAAATCATACACCAATGCACTGTACGAACACATACACAAATGCATGGATCTTGCCATACCCAATAGAACCAAGATGCTCTCGCTCTCTTCCAAAAAAAAGGAAGCCAATCTGGTGGTCCCCTGCCATAAACAAACTCTACAACAGAAGGAGGAAACTGATGCGGAACAAGGTGAAGTCCCAAGACTGGAAAAACTCCCTTATCAGCCTCAACAAAAAGTTGAGATTCCTCATCAAATCCTCTAAACCTAGCTATGAAAACAGAATTGCAGCAGATAGTAAAGACAACCACAAGGCTTCTATAGTTATATAAAAAATCTCCACGGCAATACCCAGATTTGCTCTGAGCTGCTGCACAATGGTACCTCCTATACCAGCCAACAGATATTGCCAGTATACTGGCTGACAGATTCAGTGCTAACTTTATCCCTCTCACCCCCCCAAAGGACCAATCACAATACCAGTAGATTGACAAGCACCCAGTATTACTGCTGCACGGGTCAAAACAGCACTGTCCAAGCCCAAGAATACAGCTTCTATGGGACCTGACAATATCTCTGGCTGTATTCGTGTTTATATTAGAACATCGAAATTTCAGAACTTTGAATGTTCTAATATCGAACCCTATTCAGCAAAAGCTGAAAACATCGAACATACAGAACAGTGAATTTTTTCCTAGGGAAAAAATTTGCTGTTCCAAAACACATGCACACAACACAAGCACACCAAACAAACAGCAATCCACACACATAAATCTTACACCTAACCCTACACTAAACTATACATACACCACTAACTATCCACTTACCTTAATCCAAACCCTAACCCAAGGTCCATCACTATTGCACACACACCTCACTCACACCCTAACCCTAACTCACCTACCCCACCCTAACCCTCACGTCCACACAATCGCACACTTACCTGACCCGCACCCTAACCCACCTAACCCTCACGTCCACACAATCGCACACTTACCTGACCAGCGCCCTAACCCTAACTTACCTAACCCGCCCTAACTCTCACATCCACACAATCGCACACATACCTAAGCCGCGCCCTAACCCTAACTAACCTAACCCACACTCAATCACGCACTTACCTGAACCCGACCCATAACTTTCCACCACAGCGCTGAAAATACCGAAGCAACAGAAACAGACAACCGAATTCTTTCCCTAGGAAAAAAAATTCGGTTTTCTGTTCTTCAATATTTTCAGCTTTTGCTGAATAGGGTTCGATATTAGGACATTCGAAGTTTTGAAACTTTGATGTTCTAATATAGACCCCCCCTGTGTTCTACATGAACTACAGAGTGAACTGCCCTGTTCAATCACAGCCTCACCTCAGGCTTTGTCCCTACTGAATGGTGCACTGCTATAATCATCCCTCTCCACAAAGAAGGAGCTACTACAGACCCTGGGAACTATCGCCCCATTTGCCTGACAAGTCTAATATGCAAATCTATGGAACCCATCATCATGGACCTAATAAACAAGGCTATAGCGAATCTCCAAACTCTGGATCCCAATCAGTTTAGTTTTGTGAAGGGGAGATCATGCCTATTTAACTTGGTTGACTTCTTTGAGTCAGTCACCAGAACTGTGGATGAAGGCAAGGTGGTTCATACAGCCTATCTTTATCTGGCCTAGGCCTTTGATACCATTCCCCACTCAGGAATCATAGAAAACTCACTAAGCTAGGCATCAACCCCTATATCACTAGGTGGGTTGCAAACTGGATTACGGATAGAACCCACAGTGTGAAGTAGCTGACTCCAAGTCAGACTGCTGACCAGTCACGCAGTGGAGTCCCACAGGGATCGGTCCTGGGTTCTCTCCTGTGTGGTATTTACTTCTCAGAAGTCCAGGCCAATGTGAATGTTTCTGGCTGATAAAATTTGCAGACAATTGCAAGTTGGGAGCCATTATTATCTCCCCAAGTGATGCTGACATCCTACAGAAAGGCCTCACTGAGACCAACGGCTGGTGTCAGAACCATGGCCTTAAGCTCAATGCCAAAAAATGTATCGTCATCCCTTTGGGAAAACCCAGTTCCCATGAATTACCACATTGATGGTAGTCCACTGAACACAGAAGGTGTTCTAAGAGATCTGGGAACACAGGTTGACAGCAACCTCTCTTTTGACCACCACATTGCCACTGTGGTCAGAGATCCCTTCTATGTGGCACATCTCATTACTAAGGGTGTTGCATCCAGGAAGAAAGAGGTCATTGTCTTGCTCTACTCTTCCCTCATTAGGCCAATTATCGAGTACAATGACCCATTTGGCATGTACCTCACTAGACACCTGCAACTACTGTAGAGGCCACAAAATTACCTCACAAAGAGGATCCTAGGCCTTAAACACTTGTCCTTTATGGACAGACTCAAAAAACTTCAACTATTCTCTGTCTCATATCGCCTACTTAGAGGCGATCTCTGCTTGACATACAAAGCCATGTCTGACCCAGCTCTGTTAGAAATGCTACATCTAAAGAAATCCCAATCCCTCCACACCATGCTCTCCAGAGACCTCAACCTCATTACCACAATCAACAGAACATTCTGGAGGGACAGGTTCATAACCCAGAGACTGCCCATGCTGTGGAATAGACTTCCCATACATGTCAAACAGAGCACCTCACTGGCCCTCTTCAAGAAATATCTTGATGAGTGGATGGTAAATAGAAAATTCACCTGGGATCACTCCAGTTGCTCTACTTGACAGAGGCACTGGGAACTAAGGTCGGGTGGCATGATGCCATGGTAATCCTATGGGCTAGGCTTGTAAAGGCTCCAAGGCCATTAGTCTAGTACACACCTATGAACCTATGAACCTATGTTTTCTCCAAAGTTGAGAGACACGTTGTTTCCATTGTTAATAGAAAAAAGAATAATCTCAATAGAGACCTTTTAACTTATTCGAGTCAGCAAGTCGTTATTATTAAAGATGCTTCTGATCTGTCTGGCAGATGTTTGGCTAGTAAGACTTCTGGTACTGGTTACCATGGTAAATGGTGTTTGGACCAATTAGATTCCTTTTCCTCTACTTCTTCTGCTGACATCAATGGGAACGCTCTAACTGTGTGAGTAACTGCATTTGAATGGAAGATTCTTCTCAGGAGCCATTTATTCTTTGAGTACTGTAACTCTTAATAAAGGCAACCCTTTGTTTTTTTCCTTTGATGAGCCCAGCAGGAGATGGAGCCCCTAACCCATTTGTTTCAGCACCCAAAGAGCAGTAGACAATTTGTGGCAAGAAATGAGCAAAGGGGAGAGGCCGTTAGACAGAACTTGGTGGATTTTTAATCTTAGTGATGCACAGTTTTCAACTTCTGAAATTGAGGTACTGTCTTAAATTTTACATTCATTCCTACAAATAGGGGTCCATTGACCAATGTTATTTTAGACTTTAAACAGCTTATTAGGAATTTAAATTTTAAGTTTATTTTTAATGATTTTAAAACAGATATGAATAAATCTACATTTAAGAAATCAAGTATTATTAACCCTCCACTTACTGGGATTTTAAATGTGTTTGGACAATTGTATGAAGATGAATTGTACAAATTGTTCAGAGGTTTTTACAATAATAAAGAAAAATGTAAAATGTCTTATAATTTGAAAGCAGAAGAGTTTATGGCTTTGAACAGTTTATGTCAATGTTCTGACCTTAGGTACATGAAAGTCGATAAAAGCAATGGTTTACTGGTTATGAGTAAAGAGGCTTGCAAACTGCAATGATTACATTGTTGTCAGATTTTCGGAGTTATAGGAAAGTAAGTAAGGATTTTGTTAGAAAAGGTTATGTGTTTATTGATATGACTTTATTAGACCTACTCCGACAAGGGTGTCTTTCTTTGGAAATGTTGAATTTTTGTTCTATTGATCAGCCAGAGCTAGGTACCATTTTTGGGATATCTAAAAATTCATAAAGACCAAGTAAGACTTCACTTTAGGTCCATAGTGGATTCTCCTAGGAATACGACTGTCAACATGGCCACTTTTTTAGACAGTATTCTTAACCTAGTGGTACAAGGTAGCAAATATTTTTTAAATGATTCATGGCATTTTTGGACCAGCTTAAGATTTACACATTTTTGGGTGAAGAAAAGTTCCTTTGTATGGTTGATGTTGATTCTCTATATACATCATTTGATCAGGATTAAGGGATTAAGTTTGTGGATTTGTTTCTCAATAAATGCGGACACCATTTAAGTGTTGATTCTAAGACAATCTGTGTTTTTCTGGATTTGGTACTCAGTAGCAATTTTTTCCAGTTTGACCCCAGTATCTAGCAACAATTGTCTGGTGTAGTGATGGGGGCTAAGGTAGCCTCCGCTTTCACTAACCTGGTTATGTGTTGGTGGGAAACTCTATAGTTTCCCTCCCTTCCTTTAAATTTACCTACTATCGTAGATACAGTGATGATTTATTTTTTATTTGGAAGGGGAGTAGGTGTGATTTTGAGCTTTTTATACTGAAATGAATAACAGTATCAGCTGGTTAAACTTTGAAACAGGATATGACAGTTGGCAAGACACCCAATCAAGTTATAGCCAGCTATAGACCCCCCTCCATGACTCAGGACACCCACCCCTCCTATCTGGACCTATTTGACTCCATCAAGGTACCCCCTAACACCCTGATCCTTGGTGACTTCAACTACCCCACCATAGACTGGGTGAACTATTCCTGCACTAATCTCTTCCAACGATTCCTTGACTTCATCAGTTCTAATGCACTAGACCAGGTCATCTCATCCCCCACAAGGAGAGATAACATTCTGGACTTGGTTCTCACCAACATGTGTAACCGCTGCACCACTCCCATAGTAAGTTCTTCCCTGGTGATATCAGATCATCGTTCTGTCTCACTCGAAGTTTCTATTCCCCTCAACCGCTTCCCAGCCATAACCAGGCTAAAAAACTTCTCAAACGCTGACTACAACCTCCTAAGGGAGGGCATCAGTAGATTCACACCACCACCCCCTCAGAGGATGCAGGCAACTATGCTGAACAGTATGCCAGTGCAGTATACAAGCACCTGTACAACTGGATGGACTGAGCCATACCCAACATAACTGTTGTACTTTCAGTATGATTATAGGGTGTGGAGAGTTTCTATCTTATGCAGAGAGGATGCTAAAGTAGAAGTAATAAGCCAACATAAAAGACTCTCATGTAGGTTGATGGGGCCAGGAACTGATGACTCCATGAGGAGTTGGAGAACTTCTTACTGGGGGACTTTAGGGTTAATATAAGATAGACTGAGGTGTAAGGTGGAAGACTTTGGTAACTTACTAAAGATTAGAGCTGGTGAATGACTAAGTAAGAGGGTAATTGCTTCTTATGAGTGAGCAGGAATACAGAATTACAAACACAAGTATTGAGAATAAGGTAGATGGCATCTGAGCAGGTGGGAAGGGACTTCCAGGAAAGCTGGGTCATGCTATGTGTCTTATGTCAAATACAACAATGTAACAGGTAGAGTGAGAGAGATTTTTCTGTTTTTTGGCAAGTACTGTCCTGTGGAATTGTGTTGGATGAAAGGGTGGGAGGGATGGATGGTGGTGAGGTAGTGTGGACTAAGGAGGTTGGTGTGCAGAGTGTAAAGATGGAGTTAAGAGCAAAGGAGGCATTGAGAGCTGGTGGAAGGAATATAATGATGTAGCTGGTGGTGGGATTTGATGAGAAAGAGAAGTACAATATGGATCATTCCTGTTTATGAGTCTGTGATGGGTTGTGTCAGAGCATTGGTTCATTCACTGACATGGAACCATATTGGCCCTGGGAGGTAACATTCTGAGAGTAGCTCTGTGAATATAACTCAATATCAGGGGCTTCCAGAGTCAGTAGATAGTGAATGGGTAAGGTGAAGGAGAGCAGTAAGGAGGAGGAGGAGGAGGGGGTAGTTACATGAGATATGGGATGAGCTGAATAATCTGATCACATATGAAGAGATTTTTAAGTAGAATAAAATGGCAGGTGTGTGGTAGTGCATTTACAAGAAATAAAGTTGTCACTACAGGAAGTAGGAAAGGTAATGCAGTGACATGTTCTGCAGGTGGAAGACTGTGTGTTGGGAGGTATGAAGAGAGGATGGCACTAAGAGGCTGGATGGACAGTGGGGGTGGTCAAGAAGATAAAGAATGGAGCATGTCAAATAATCATAGCCATTTTTCTAAGGTTAATAATATCCAGCCAGAAACACTGAATTCTATTATTGGTTAATATAGGCATTTTTGCTGTGATTTTGTTATTTAGGTGCAGCAGATGTCAGCTAGGCTTTGCCACAATTCACATGACATATCAGGGAGGATGTACTTGTGTTTGTGGGCCTTATGTGTACTTTGGTCATATTCTGATTAGAGGAAAATGCTCCAAATGAACATGTTTTACTGCCATTGTTTTTGTCCTTTCTCTGTGGTTGTGCATCCATGGAGTTAGTAATATAAGTAAGGAGGTGTCAATATGAGTGCTGCAGGGGGTGACGTGGTCTTGTTTCCCCGATAAACTGGTTATTTTTTTATATAAATCAGTATTGCTGGAACATTTATGTTTGTGTCTTCATGTTACTGACCTCAGTCTGTGTGTATGTGTGTGTGTGTGTCCTGTTAAGAAGAGTGATGCTGAAAGATAAATGATGTTGACATATGCAGCTATTGATCTTGTACTCAGGCAACAGATCTAGCAAAGGGAAAGTTGCCATATTTTGGGCTTTTTCAGGTATGCTTGGCAATAAGGCAGGGATAGAACATAGTGCTTATAAGCCAGAACTTTAATGTCATGTTGGATGCGAGTTTGGTCACTTAGTGCAGTGGAGTTCCACAGAAAGTGTCAAGGAAGTTAGCTTGGTGGGTAAACAGGCAGGGACTATGTCTACATGAAATTTGATGAGGTGGAGAGTCTTTATATTTTCAAAGAATAAATAGAGGCAGGTAGGCAAGCAGGCTAGATTACTTTCTGTTAAGAAAGGAGGAGGAGATAGATTGTGTTTGGGAGATCAGAATCAGGGAGTAGTGTGCGCTGGATCACATGTTAATGGGTAGATGATTGGAAATCCCACTGCCACACTGGAGGTGGAGCCAAAAGAAATGGAGGTGAATAGAGGCAGCATAGTGGTTACAGCATACCGTGGATAAGGTGATAGAAGAAAAGGAGATGTAGAGACAGGAGGAAGGGTGATGTGGTGGGACAAAATGAAGGTGGAAAGGAAAGGGAGACTTGAGGACCAGGCTGATGCAAAATGAAAAAAAGAAGGAGAGCAGTTAATACAGCTTGTGAAACTGCATGAAAAGTGGAAAGGGGTTATGGTGGTGCAGTGAGAACTGAGTAGATTACATTGGTTGAAGCAGCAGACAAACAGGTTTGTGATGAACCAGATGGAGGTGGATTTAAGAAGGTGAGGGTACAGTCTGGTGGGAAAAGGATTTTGACTGCTTCTGTCAAGCAATTTAGAGTGCTGCTAGAAGATAGGAAAGGGATCCCTAAGACATTTTCAACCGCTTATGAAAGTTTGTATAGGAGATGAGAAGTGAAGAGGATCATTGGGGAGACAGTTGTGTTAAGGTGGACTTGAAAAAAGAATGGAACAAGGAAAATGGTCTACATTAGAGGGTGCAGTAATAAGTGATAAGGTGCTGAGTACTATCAAAATTCCAAGAAGGGAGAAAGTGAGTGGATCAGATAGGTACTGTTTGGAGTTACGTATAAGAATGCATGATGGCAGAATGTTTCTGTCATGAAAGGAGATATTGCTAGCCCAGCTATCTGCAATTTTGTAAATAATTATATGTCATTTGTGAATATCAACATGATTTATAAGAAGTGTGAGAAAAAGAGATACTGCCAGCATAACTGTCTGGAATTTTGTAGATGGTTATGTATCATTTGTGAATGTCAACATGCTTCATGTAAGATGCTTGTGTTGCAACCTTATTAGAACTGTATGTTATGTGTATATCAAACTAGGTTTGTACAGACATATGTGTTGAAAGGGGTTTGTAAAGTGCTGAGCTTAGAGATGTATCTGCTGGAGGGGAGCAGAGGTATATATACACTATTGTGGCTGTTTAGATGTATATATTTTGACAGGAGAAGCTGAAACACAGGAGGTTAATTTGCAAAACTTCAGAAAAATAGTTGAAATTAAATTATTTTATGGGAACAAGGAGACACAGTGTCTAAAACTAGGGAACGTTTTGCATTGTCTTGCAAATGTTTTATTGTTTTATGACTTCCAGCAAGTACCAAGATTTGAGGAAAAGCCCTTGTGTATGTATTTTCACAGGCAGATGCTAAATGCTACCAGCTGCATCAATGGTTGATTTTCACATGGGATAGAGTCAGGTGAGAATAAATTATATTATTCTGTGAGCTATCCCAGCAGTAATATTTGAGTTAATAATTTGGGAAGTCTCTTAGTGAGAGACAGTATTCTGTATTTGTCTTTGACATAACATCAAGATCCACTCACCACATCCGCCTTGCTTGCTCTGAAGTAAGTGTACTTGGGTACAGTATAATTCTTTTAGGTATAGTCAGGAATATAGCAAAGCATAGCGTAGATATTTTTTTTTATTTATTTGAGACTGTCCTGCAATGTTGTTTTAAATATTTCCTATGGTTTTGAACTCGGATATCACTGTACGTATATATTTACTATTGTCTTGTTCTTTTATTATTTATTATTAAATATATTTAAACATTTCATTGTGGCGAATCTTTGTGAGACATATTTAAGTTCCGAGAGTACTTGCATATTTATTTGGTGACACTGTGTAGGCCACTCCTAATAGCCTTGCTCTTGGTCAAACTACCATTTGTATTGATAGTAGCATTGCACAGTAAGATTGGACAGCCTTTGTTAAGAGCCTTAAAGTAGCTAATAAACAGGTGAATGGTGGCAGTAATAACTACCTTATAGTCTGGGAAGAAGGGAGCATAGCTAGTAAACCTGTGCCAACCTTTCCCAGATGTGTGTGTGTGTGTGTGTGTGTGTGTGTGTGTGTGTGTGAGTGTGTGTGTGTGTTTGTGTATGTGTGTGCATGAGTGTGTGTGTAAAACAAATCTCCAGGAGTGTGTGTGCGTCAGCTACTTGGGCAGGGGCATGAAGCACAGGTTGGACAGAGAGAAAGTGTTAGAGGTCTTGGCTTGTCCACTCAGCTGAGATCTGAACTCTATAGCTGTGCCAGAGGGGATTCTTATTGGGGATCTGGAGAAAAAGGGAGAAACCAGCCCTGGACTGACTGTGGTGTCTGTGTGCCCGTAACGAAAATTGCACTTGATGCAGTTAGCTGCATCTGGAAATACTGTCTGTGTACCTATCATCCTCCCAATGTATATCCCCCACTGGTGTTAGTGATGAGGATTGAGGCTTCTTGATTACTGGGCAAGAGGTGGGGCATCACAGTTTCAATAATCATTTTAAATTGAAAAATACTGCAATTTTATTAAAATAGTTAGTGGTAGTGGTAATCCTAACAAGAAAGGATGGGTGAGAAGATATAGTGAACTATCAAGGTATGTATATGCATGCTTGTGTGTGTGTGTGTGGGGAATTAATATCACATTTAATGTAGGAGCATTAGGTTATATTTCTCAGACTGGGCAGAAAGCAGTTTAATAATTATCTTGAATTTCTAGATCTTAGGTGGCAAGTATTCTTGCATGCAGATATTACTGCTGCTATCACTATTTCAGTCAAAAGTTTATAAAAATACCAATGTATTTAACAATGTGTTATTTGATGTATTTGAATGTTAATATGTTTTCTCTATTCATTAAATTTAGTTTTTCCCCTTTTTTCCATTTTTTTCTATTTTTTATTCTTTATTATTTATTTTAAACTTTAATCCGTGGTGGTGCAGCGGTAGCATTGTTGCCTCACAGCAAGAGGTTCTCCAGTTCGATTCTTGGCTGGTGTGTGGGGAGTGCCTTCTGTGTGGAGTCTGCATGTCCTCCCCGCGGTTGGCTGGGCGTTTGAAAGACATGCGTAAATGGGCGTGCCTTCGTTGAAGGTTAAACGTCGAGCTGGCACCTCGGCGTTCATGAAAATCTACTGCCAATCATTAGCGAACCGGAGTTCCGCTGTGGCGACCCCTAACCGGGAAAAGCTGAAAAGACAAACAACAACAACAACAAGAGCACTTTAACAATATGTTTTGAAATTATGAAAATTGGTGTTCATTTAGTTAAGAAAATGATTGGTTAGGTCATTAATGATGTCAGTACTAAGAATGTATAAAATGACTTGTATTTTCCTGTGGTTTCATTCTGATGAAGTTCTTGAAGTAAAAGAATGAAAGCACTCAAACACTTTGTTGTTGTTTTTTTATCTCCAGTATTTCAGCTCCAGTACTATTGGTCTGAGGGCTTTTTTCTTTAGTTAAGTTTTGTTTGTACCCCTAGTTCTGAGAAATTACTTGGTTTGATGTTGAATTGACAAGTTTTTACTTGGGGCTGTTTACACTGTTTGTCTGGTTCTGGTTTACATTGCTGGACTGTTGATATGGCCAGTGAGAATGATCCTAATCTATACTTGAGTGTGCCTTCCATCCATGAGAATTTATGGGCTTTGACTCAAACTCTTGAACAAGTGGTCGGTAAAGCAGCTGAAGTTATTAGCAAAGTTCGGCTTCAGTTGCAGTGAAGGAGGAGATGGAGTTAATGAGTTTTCCTCTAATGACAGAACTATTATAGATGAACAAGTTACAAGTGGTTCTAGTTTGGATGCATTAAAACTGTTAATACAACTTAATTCTGACCAAATGAAAATTTTGAAAGATGACATTTGTTTGCTTGAATCGGAAGATAGACAACATCCTTTGTTTTTACTTGTTAAGCCTTTGTATCACAAACAGCTGATATGACATAGTGGTATGTTGCTCTGACTATAGTGTACAGGGTCCTGGGTTCAAGAATTGGCAGTGAAAGCATGGTGGTCACACAACATTTTACTGCTCAGATGGTGTAGAGGTATGTTGCTGTGATTGTAGTGCACAGGGTCTTGGGTTCATGACTTGGTAGTGATGACTTTTCAGAGATAGTGAGATAGCGTAGTGGTAGGAGTCTTGGCTTTGCATGCAAGAGCTCATAGTTCGAATACCAAGGGGTCCCACTTACAAAATGCTCAGAAAATCCAAAGAATCTAGGGCTGTGATTTCATTATTTGGTCTAAAAGCCCATGTTTGCACTTGTTTCCCATCTTTCCTGTAGCTAGTTTAGTCCACATACAGTTTTGCTGTATCCAGGACTGTTTGTAAGCTTCTGAGCCCCCCAAGCCTTTCTGTGTAGAGAGAAGCCTTCTAGCTTATCAGTGGGAGTGGTAAGCCTATCTACCACAAGATGAGTTGTTTCTGGCCCAGAATTTGTAGTTTATTGGCCGTTTGGGCAGCTTTCCATCTCTTTCAACTTTCTGGTTTTAAAGCCTGCATTTGCACTTGTTTCCTGCCTTCCCTGTAACTAGTCTAGTCCAGATACAGATTTGCTGTATCCAGGAGTGTTTGTAAGCTTCTGAGAGGTCCCAAAGTCTGCTCTCCAATTTTTCCCTTAGATCTGCTAGTTCTCTCTTCTCCTGCACTTTTACTAGCTTATTAGTCTAGCACTTTACCATACCAGACTTCTTGTAACAATTATTGTAGCACAAAAAATTGCTACCAGCACTAAACGTTCTACAAGGAAACAGCTCCAGTACTTATTATTAATGCCCACCCCTCCAGGCATGTCTAAAGGTCAGCTCTCTGTGCTTTCTCCTATTAACTTGGTGAACTTGGGCATCCTGAGGCAATGTAGCAACTGCCTCATGTATACCGACAACCCTTTCCTCTTATCCCCCAACACTCAGACCTGTGAGAGATGCACTTATATATCCAAACTGAAAGCCACACAATCTCCAAACAAGATAGGAATAGGTGGTCAAGAGGAAAAGATCAACACTTGCACCACAGCACATGGAACACATAGCCCTCCAGAACACACACCAGCACTGCCTTCACATAAAAACACAAAGCACACACCCACCTTCGCAGAGGCTCTCAATAAAAATCGACCCAAACAGCAGAGACCTCCAAGACAGAAATGCACTCGACCACCACAACACAACTCTAATCACGAGACACATAACTCTCCTAAACAGTGTGTCACTCAACCAAAGCCCCTAAGGCAAAACAGCATGCTCAGCACACTAGACATAGGTGACTCGATAGTGAGGCACACTGATGTCTCACTCACTATGTTGAATAAGGAGAAAGTAACAGTCAGCTGCCTGTCAGGTGCCAGGATCTGCCACATAACGCATGCACTCAGGTCCCTCAACAACAGGTACAAATATGACTCTGTCATTGTACATGTGGATGTGAATGACCTGAGATGTACCTCCCTGGACTACATGAAAAGAGCCATGGAGGAGCTCTTGGATTATGTAGCCCAGGCAGGTATGACCCTAGCCCTGAGCAGCATTCTACCATCACCCAGAATGATACCACAGTACAAGCAGAAAATGATTGATTTCAACAAATGGCTAAGTTTCTGGTGTCATTCTAAGGGGGATGTAGTATCTGTCTACCTGGGATGACATGATTGACAACCCTGATGCTTTGCCAAAGATGCCCTGCATCTGTCACCCCTGGGTGTCCGGATACTGGCCAAGGCTCTTGCCACCCCTATAGTGCCTTTTTTAGGTATTATTCCAAAGACCAAATTACCACCGTAACAGCTACAAACAAATGCAATCTGAGGCTCATGCTGCTCAGCGCTAGAAGTCTAAATCTCAAAATGCACTTGCTCGAAGCACTCCTTAAAATGGAGAACATTGACCTTTGTGCTGTAACAGAGACCTGGTTGAAGGCAGCAGAAAGCACCCCTGCACTACCAGGCTATAACTCATCCCACATCTTTTGGCCTCAAAACTTGGACCGAAGCTCCAAAGGCAGTGGTGTTTCTATATTAATAAAGGATGCACACACCTCCAGACTGGTAGCCCAACATAATGCATCAGAGCTACTTCAGGTGTAGCTAACATTAGGTAAGACAGCGATTCAGGTCATAGACTGTTATAGGTCCCCAACCATGTCCCAAGACTCATACTCCACATTCCTAAGCACCCTGCAGAATATTAGGGTCCAACCTAACACTCTCATACTGGGCGACTTCAACTACCCCTCCATTAACTGGCAAAACTGCTCATGTACCAATGCACTTTATTTTATTTTTATTTTATTTATTTTACATTTGTTGACCGAGCTAGTCTAGCTGGATATATGTCCATTTTTAGTAGAGGCCCGGGGAGAAAAGCTCCAAAACAGTATTAATTTAATTGAATAAAGATACAAAGCATCTACTTTAAGAAAACATTATAACACTAAATAATGTAAAAAAAACACTTTACCATAGATTTAATTTAAGTTAGTAGATGAGAGGAGGAAAAAAGGGAAAGAGAAAAAGAAATAACAATATAAAAAAAGTGAAAAAAAAGAAAAAAATAATAATGTTAGAGTTGGCGTAAAGAGATTAAAAGCATTAGATGTAACTATAGAAGAATAGGTATAGCACATTTAGAGTAGTGGGTTAAACATAGAAAGCAAAAAGAAATGTATGGCTGGTATCTAGCAAACATTTTATATACATAGATGCTCACAGGGCATGGCATATTACAAATCTCTGAAAAGGCTAGCTTTTATTACGTAGTAGTTTGATAGGGTACAGAAAATACTGAGTTAAAACAAGAAAAAAATTGTAGAGGAATGTAAACAAATAGTGAAGGAAATAAGAAATGGATATCAGTGTTGAGGAAGTTTTGAGGTATTTTAGCAAGGGGAGAGGGTGTCAGTCTGGTTTAGAACATGTACATAACCATTGGGATTTAAGGAAGACTCTTAGTTGGTTCTTAAACAGTGGGGTAGATATAAGGGAAGTTAGAGCATTTGGAAGTCTGTTCCAAGTATTTTTAACAAAGTTAGTAAACAGGCAGTCACCAGATTTGTTATTGGATTTAAGGGTGGCAACTAATAACTTATTTGCTTAGAGTAGAGTTTTGAGATTTATGTAAGGACTAATAAGATTACAGAGTACAGGAGTATTAGTGGGATGGTGCAGGACCTTGTGAGTGATAGTAAGTTGATGAAGAAGAACCTGGTTTTGAAATTCCAGCCATCCTAGCTGTTTCAGATTTTGGCAGTGGTGGGTTCTAAAAGGGAAGCCAGTGGCAAATATGGCAATGTTGTTATAGGAGGTTGCCAGTTTGTTTAGATTAGTTTTAGATAGGTTGGTATGTATGGGGGAGGCAGAGAGTAGGGTGGAGATTAGATGGGTTTGAGCAATAGTAGTCCTGAGAGAGGGTGTAAGAAAGGCTTTAAGCCTGTAAAGGAAACCAAGTTTTCTATTAACTACTTTGATAGTTAAGTTTATGTGATTGTCATAAACCTGCCCAACATTTCCTGTAATTCATTAATTCCAGTGCCCTGGACCAGCTCATTCTTATCCACACTAGAGATAGCAACATCCTTTGCCTGGTCATTACTAGCATGGGCGACTATTGTTCTACACCAACAGTCAACTCCTCCCTGGTTATATCCGACCACAAACTAATCACCTTGGAAATCCCCCCCCCCCCGCAAAGGTAACTACCATGAAAAACTTCTCCAAAGCTAACTTTGGGGTCCTAAAATCAGATGTAGCTAACTTCACGGCACCCATACAAATGGAGAATAGATGCATGACCGCCAAATCATACACCAATGCACTGTACGAACACATACACAAATGCATGGATCTTGCCATACCCAATAGAACCAAGATGCTCTCGCTCTCTTCCAAAAAAAAGGAAGCCAATCTGGTGGTCCCCTGCCATAAACAAACTCTACAACAGAAGGAGGAAACTGATGCGGAACAAGGTGAAGTCCCAAGACTGGAAAAACTCCCTTATCAGCCTCAACAAAAAGTTGAGATTCCTCATCAAATCCTCTAAAGCTAGCTATGAAAACAGAATTGCAGCAGATAGTAAAGACAACCACAAGGCTTCTATAGTTATATAAAAAATCTCCACGGCAATACCCAGATTTGCTCTGAGCTGCTGCACAATGGTACCTCCTATACCAGCCAACAGATATTGCCAGTATACTGGCTGACAGATTCAGTGCTAACTTTATCCCTCTCACCCCCCCAAAGGACCAATCACAATACCAGTAGATTGACAAGCACCCAGTATTACTGCTGCACGGGTCAAAACAGCACTGTCCAAGCCCAAGAATACAGCTTCTATGGGACCTGACAATATCTCTGGCTGTATTCGTGTTTATATTAGAACATCGAAATTTCAGAACTTTGAATGTTCTAATATCGAACCCTATTCAGCAAAAGCTGAAAACATCGAACATACAGAACAGTGAATTTTTTCCTAGGGAAAAAATTTGCTGTTCCAAAACACATGCACACAACACAAGCACACCAAACAAACAGCAATCCACACACATAAATCTTACACCTAACCCTACACTAAACTATACATACACCACTAACTATCCACTTACCTTAATCCAAACCCTAACCCAAGGTCCATCACTATTGCACACACACCTCACTCACACCCTAACCCTAACTCACCTACCCCACCCTAACCCTCACGTCCACACAATCGCACACTTACCTGACCCGCACCCTAACCCACCTAACCCTCACGTCCACACAATCGCACACTTACCTGACCAGCGCCCTAACCCTAACTTACCTAACCCGCCCTAACTCTCACATCCACACAATCGCACACATACCTAAGCCGCGCCCTAACCCTAACTAACCTAACCCACACTCAATCACGCACTTACCTGAACCCGACCCATAACTTTCCACCACAGCGCTGAAAATACCGAAGCAACAGAAACAGACAACCGAATTCTTTCCCTAGGAAAAAAAATTTGGTTTTCTGTTCTTCAATATTTTCAGCTTTTGCTGAATAGGGTTCGATATTAGGACATTCGAAGTTTTGAAACTTTGATGTTCTAATATAGAACCCCCCTGTGTTCTACATGAACTACAGAGTGAACTGCCCTGTTCAATCACAGCCTCACCTCAGGCTTTGTCCCTACTGAATGGTGCACTGCTATAATCATCCCTCTCCACAAAGAAGGAGCTACTACAGACCCTGGGAACTATCGCCCCATTTGCCTGACAAGTCTAATATGCAAATCTATGGAACCCATCATCATGGACCTAATAAACAAGGCTATAGCGAATCTCCAAACTCTGGATCCCAATCAGTTTAGTTTTGTGAAGGGGAGATCATGCCTATTTAACTTGGTTGACTTCTTTGAGTCAGTCACCAGAACTGTGGATGAAGGCAAGGTGGTTCATACAGCCTATCTTTATCTGGCCTAGGCCTTTGATACCATTCCCCACTCAGGAATCATAGAAAAACTCACTAAGCTAGGCATCAACCCCTATATCACTAGGTGGGTTGCAAACTGGATTACGGATAGAACCCACAGTGTGAAGTAGCTGACTCCAAGTCAGACTGCTGACCAGTCACGAGTGGAGTCCCACAGGGATCGGTCCTGGGTTCTCTCCTGTGTGGTATTTACTTCTCAGAAGTCCAGGCCAATGTGAATGTTTCTGGCTGATAAAATTTGCAGACAATTGCAAGTTGGGAGCCATTATTATCTCCCCAAGTGATGCTGACATCCTACAGAAAGGCCTCACTGAGACCAACGGCTGGTGTCAGAACCATGGCCTTAAGCTCAATGCCAAAAAATGTATCGTCATCCCCTTTGGGAAAAACCCAGTTCCCATGAATTACCACATTGATGGTAGTCCACTGAACACAGAAGGTGTTCTAAGAGATCTGGGAACACAGGTTGACAGCAACCTCTCTTTTGACCACCACATTGCCACTGTGGTCAGAGATCCCTTCTATGTGGCACATCTCATTACTAAGGGTGTTGCATCCAGGAAGAAAGAGGTCATTGTCTTGCTCTACTCTTCCCTCATTAGGCCAATTATCGAGTACAATGACCCATTTGGCATGTACCTCACTAGACACCTGCAACTACTGTAGAGGCCACAAAATTACCTCACAAAGAGGATCCTAGGCCTTAAACACTTGTCCTTTATGGACAGACTCAAAAAACTTCAACTATTCTCTGTCTCATATCGCCTACTTAGAGGCGATCTCTGCTTGACATACAAAGCCATGTCTGACCCAGCTCTGTTAGAAATGCTACATCTAAAGAAATCCCAATCCCTCCACACCATGCTCTCCAGAGACCTCAACCTCATTACCACAATCAACAGAACATTCTGGAGGGACAGGTTCATAACCCAGAGACTGCCCATGCTGTGGAATAGACTTCCCATACATGTCAAACAGAGCACCTCACTGGCCCTCTTCAAGAAATATCTTGATGAGTGGATGGTAAATAGAAAATTCACCTCGGGGATCACTCCAGTTGCTCTACTTGACAGAGGCACTGGGAACTAAGGTCGGGTGGCATGATGCCATGGTAATCCTATGGGCTAGGCTTGTAAAGGCTCCAAGGCCATTAGTCTAGTACACACCTATGAACCTATGAACCTATGTTTTCTCCAAAGTTGAGAGACACGTTGTTTCCATTGTTAATAGAAAAAAGAATAATCTCAATAGAGACCTTTTAACTTATTCGAGTCAGCAAGTCGTTATTATTAAAGATGCTTCTGATCTGTCTGGCAGATGTTTGGCTAGTAAGACTTCTGGTACTGGTTACCATGGTAAATGGTGTTTGGACCAATTAGATTCCTTTTCCTCTACTTCTTCTGCTGACATCAATGGGAACGCCTCTAACTGTGTGAGTAACTGCATTTGAATGGAAGATTCTTCTCAGGGAGCCATTTATTCTTTGAGTACTGTAACTCTTAATAAAGGCAACCCTTTGTTTTTTTCCTTTGATGAGCCCAGCAGGAGATGGAGCCCCTAACCCATTTGTTTCAGCACCCAAAGAGCAGTAGACAATTTGTGGCAAGAAATGAGCAAAGGGGAGAGGCCGTTAGACAGAACTTGGTGGATTTTTAATCTTAGTGATGCACAGTTTTCAACTTCTGAAATTGAGGTACTGTCTTAAATTTTACATTCATTCCTACAAATAGGGGTCCATTGACCAATGTTATTTTAGACTTTAAACAGCTTATTAGGAATTTAAATTTTAAGTTTATTTTTAATGATTTTAAAACAGATATGAATAAATCTACATTTAAGAAATCAAGTATTATTAACCCTCCACTTACTGGGATTTTAAATGTGTTTGGACAATTGTATGAAGATGAATTGTACAAATTGTTCAGAGGTTTTTACAATAATAAAGAAAAATGTAAAATGTCTTATAATTTGAAAGCAGAAGAGTTTATGGCTTTGAACAGTTTATGTCAATGTTCTGACCTTAGGTACATGAAAGTCGATAAAAGCAATGGTTTACTGGTTATGAGTAAAGAGGCTTGCAAACTGCAATGATTACATTGTTGTCAGATTTTCGGAGTTATAGGAAAGTAAGTAAGGATTTTGTTAGAAAAGGTTATGTGTTTATTGATATGACTTTATTAGACCTACTCCGACAAGGGTGTCTTTCTTTGGAAATGTTGAATTTTTGTTCTATTGATCAGCCAGAGCTAGGTACCATTTTTGGGATATCTAAAAATTCATAAAGACCAAGTAAGACTTCACTTTAGGTCCATAGTGGATTCTCCTAGGAATACGACTGTCAACATGGCCACTTTTTTAGACAGTATTCTTAACCTAGTGGTACAAGGTAGCAAATAGTTTTTAAATGATTCATGGCATTTTTGGACCAGCTTAAGATTTACACATTTTTGGGTGAAGAAAAGTTCCTTTGTATGGTTGATGTTGATTCTCTATATACATCATTTGATCAGGATTAAGGGATTAAGTTTGTGGATTTGTTTCTCAATAAATGCGGACACCATTTAAGTGTTGATTCTAAGACAATCTGTGTTTTTCTGGATTTGGTACTCAGTAGCAATTTTTTCCAGTTTGACCCCAGTATCTAGCAACAATTGTCTGGTGTAGTGATGGGGGCTAAGGTAGCCTCCGCTTTCACTAACCTGGTTATGTGTTGGTGGGAAACTCTATAGTTTCCCTCCCTTCCTTTAAATTTACCTACTATCGTAGATACAGTGATGATTTATTTTTTATTTGGAAGGGGAGTAGGTGTGATTTTGAGCTTTTTATACTGAAATGAATAACAGTATCAGCTGGTTAAACTTTGAAACAGGATATGACAGTTGGCAAGACACCCAATCAAGTTATAGCCAGCTATAGACCCCCCTCCATGACTCAGGACACCCACCCCTCCTATCTGGACCTATTTGACTCCATCAAGGTACCCCCTAACACCCTGATCCTTGGTGACTTCAACTACCCCACCATAGACTGGGTGAACTATTCCTGCACTAATCTCTTCCAACGATTCCTTGACTTCATCAGTTCTAATGCACTAGACCAGGTCATCTCATCCCCCACAAGGAGAGATAACATTCTGGACTTGGTTCTCACCAACATGTGTAACCGCTGCACCACTCCCATAGTAAGTTCTTCCCTGGTGATATCAGATCATCGTTCTGTCTCACTCGAAGTTTCTATTCCCCTCAACCGCTTCCCAGCCATAACCAGGCTAAAAATCTTCTCAAACGCTGACTACAACCTCCTAAGGGAGGGCATCAGTAGATTCACACCACCACCCCCTCAGAGGATGCAGGCAACTATGCTGAACAGTATGCCAGTGCAGTATACAAGCACCTGTGCAACTGGATGGACTGAGCCATACCCAACATAACTAAAACCTCAAGGAAACACAAACCTGTCTGGTGGACATCCTCTATCAACAGGCTTTACAACAAAAGGAAGAAACTGTTGTCCAAGGGTAAAAAGGAACAAATTCCAAATTGGAAAAACTCCCTCCTCAGCCTCAACAAGCAAATTAAATCACTAGTGAAAACCTCCAAAACCAATTATGAGTTGAAACTAGCCTCTAAAATAAAAGAAAACCACAAGTCCTTCTTTGGTTACATCAGGAACCTCCATGGCAAAGCCCAGGTTTGTTTTGAATTAGTACTTAATGGTACCACTTACACTGATACTGTTGACTTAGCCAACCTACTAGCTAATAGGTTCAGTGCAAACTTCACCCCCTATCCCCCCAAAGGCCCATTCAACATCCACTATACCTGTCCCACACCTCACATCTCTGTAGATCAAGTGTTAAAGGCCCTATCCAAGGCAAGGAACACAGCTTCCATAGGACCTGATAGTATCTCAGGCTGTATTCTGCACCATCTCTATCAAGAACTAGCTTCGCCATTGAGCACCCTATTCAACCACAGCCTAATTACAGACTTCATTCCAGCAGAGTGGAGAACTGCCACTAGTGACCCAGAAAACTATTGCTCCATTAGCTTGACAAGTCTGATCTGTAAAGCCATGGAGCATATTATTATGGATCTCATAAACGAGGACATAGGCAATCTCAAAGCACTTGACCCCACTCAATTCAGATTCGTCAGTGGCAGATCTTGCCTATTGAACCTGGTTGACTTCTTTGAGACTGTCACCAAGGCTCTGGATGAGGGAAAGTCAGTACATACAGCTTACCTTGACTTGGACAAGGCCTTTGACACAATCCCCCACTCAGGCATCATCGAAAAGCTAATGCAACTTGGCATAAATCCTTATCTCATCAGGTGGGTGGCCAACTGGCTCACTGATAGAACCCACAAGGTCAAAATAGGCACCACCACCTCTGACAGCAGACCTGTCACTAGTGATGTTCCCCAGGGATCTGTCCTGGGACCCCTACTGTTTTGCATCTTCTTCTCAGAGGTCCAGGCAAAGACAAAGGGCATGTAGCTGACCAGATTTGCGGATGACTGTAAGTTGGGTGCTGTCATTGACTCCCTAAATGATGTTAACATAATGCAAGAGGGCCTCACAGCTACAAATAACTGGTGCCAAAGTCATGGCCTTAAGTTAAATGCAAAAATATGTATTACCATACCATTCGGCAAAAACACAGCCCCTACTGATTACCACATGAAGGGCAACCCCTAAGCACACAACCTGTGGTGAGAGACCTGAGTACTCAAGTTGACAATAATTTTGTATTCAACCATCATGTGGCAGCAGTGGTCAGAAAAGCCTTTTGCTTGGTTCATCTCATAAGTAAAAGGATTGCATCCAGAAAAAAGGAGGTTATTACCTCTCTCTACTTCTCCATCATTAGGCCTATAATTGAGTATAATGCCCTGTTTGGTATGTACCTCTCCAAACACCTACACTAACTGGAAAGGCCACAGAAATACCTCACAAAGAGAATCCATGGCCTCCAACATCTGTCCTATGTGGACAGGCTTAAATCACTATCACTCTACTTTGTATCATACAGATTGCTCAGAAGTGATCTGTGTCTCGCCAACAAGGCAATATTGGACCCTGGCCTAATAGAGATGCTCCACATCTGTAAGTCTAACACCTCACGCATTACCTGCTTGATAGGCCTAAGTCTAATATGTAACATCAACAAAACCTGCTGGAGAGACAGGTTTGTCTCCTAGAGCCTGCCCCGTCTCTGGAATAGACTTCCCATGCATGTCAAACAGAGTACCTCGCTGACCCTCTTCAAGTGCAACCTTGATCAGTGGATGGTTAACCACAAATTTGTCCCAGGGGTTCCACCTTTTATCCTTCACTGACAGGGGTGACAGGAGCTGACTGAGGGTACTTTTGGGGGGATAAACTCTTGGCTAGGCTTGCAAGGGCCCCAGGGCCATTAGCCTAGTAAACTCCTATGATACTATAGGCACCTTAGTTAATTTTTTGGACATTCAACTTTCAGTTGATTTTGTTTCCAAAAAGTTTGTTAGTACCATCTTTAGAAAGGAGAGTTTCAGTAACAATTATTTGCATTTTAGTAGTTTTCACCCTACTTTTATGAAACTCAACATTTTTAGGGGTCAGGTGATTCAGTTAAGCCACATCATTAGTGAGAGTGATTATTTTTTGAAGGAAGTTAAGTTACTTATTGATATGTTTTGTGAGAGAGGTTATCCTTATGATAAACTGTTAAAGCTTTCTGAAGAAGTTATTAGTTTCAGAGAAGAGAGATTTCCACCTATTCTTTCTGCAGGATTCACCCTAAAGTTAGGAATGCAAGTGAAGGTACTGATAAGAAGTTAGCTTTTCCAGTCCCTATGAGCACTGTAGGGAATATTGTTAAAAATATTATTAAGGCGAACTGGAAAGTGATTTTGGGTAACCAGGACCTTGCTGAAGTTATTGGGTCTGAACCTAAGTTTATTTTTAAGAAAACTCATAATCTTAAGTTCTTGTTAGAACATCTTAAAGACAACAGTAGTCGAGTTGGAAATGGGCCTTATGGTACTTTTCCTTGCAATAGTTGCAAGTTTTGTAGGTTTATTTATTCTGTCAGTATTTTTTGAACACATTAACTTTACTTTTGAAGCTAAAGGGAGGTTTGACTGTAAGAGCAATGGATTGGTTTATTTGGCTAGTTGTGGCTGCAAAAGTTTTTACATTGGCAAAACCACTAAAGAGTTGAGTTGTAGGATTAGTGAACATGTTAGGGCTATTAAAAATAAGGACACCAATAATGCCCTTGCTAGACATAGTTTAACATGTCCTCAGTTTCGTAAATTTTATTTTTTTGTGGTTCAGAAAGTAGATCCTAAGCTATTCACTAGTCAGTTTAGTAATTGTCTTGAATTTCTTGAACTCAAGTGGCAAATATTCTTGCGGGCATTTGCCACTTCAGGTCTAAACAAAACTATTTCAGTTAAACCTGAATACCAACACTTCTGGTAAAGTGCACACCAGTTAATATTTTCCTTAAAGATTTTTATTTCACAATATTAAATGTGATCTAAGAATGCTGATTTCTATTTATTTGAATTCTATTATTGATAATATATAGTCCAATCTGGAATGATGTTGCAAACTGAAATTCAATATACTGGCAAAAGTGTCAGTTTTGAAAATGAAGGTATTTCTTCTTATTTTTTTTATTTCATTAAGAATACAATGTCTAGAATTACAAATGACTATGTTCTTAAGATAAAATCACAACTATCTACATCTTCATATGGAGTGATAAGTACTCTAGATTAAGTTTACTTAAAGGAAACTGATGGACCTGTAACTCAGGATGAGTGTTAAGATTCCCAACTTAAAACATTATTATTCCTGTAAAAGACATATAAAACTATTAATGATATTGGGATACATTCATTTTCAGAAATCTACTATACCACAATGGGTTAAGGTGCTGAAATCTATCACATAAGACTTAAACATTGACCTTCCAGCACTCCCATTACTGGTACAGTCGCACAATTGTTTTTGTAGACTTCCTGTAATGGTAAACATTTTAATTACTGACTCATGCAAGTTTATACAACTCTTGTACTATCACCTGTAGTTTAAGCTGCATCAACTTTGTTCCTGTGGAATGGAGAACAGCTATAGTTATTCCCCTCCACAAAGGAGACCTAGCAACATACCTGGGGAATTGCGGACCCATAGGCTCAACCAGTCAAATCTGTAAGACTGTGGAATGTATCATTATGGACCTCATAAATAAAAACATAGGTGACCTCCAAACCCTGGATCCTACCCAATTTGGCTTCATGAAGGGCAGATCCTGCCTGCTAAATCTGGTAGATTTCTTTGAAAGTGTGACCAAGGCCATTGATGAGGGTAAATCTGTGCACACAGCATACCTCGACTTGGCAAAGGCTTTCAACACAATCCTATATTCAGGCATTACCAATAAACTTAGCAAATTGAATGTAAGCTCCTTCGTTGTAAGATGGGTTGCCAACTGGCTCACAAACTGGACACACATTATCAAAATGAGTGAATCCACATCAACCAGCAGACCTGTTACCAGCAGGGTGCCACAGGGGTCAGTGCTGGGCCCCCTACTGTTTGGTATAAACTTCACAGAAGTTCAGGTCAAAACTAAGGGGTTGTGGCTAACCAGGTTTGCAGATGACTGCAAACTAGGTGCAATCACTGAATCTCCAAATGATGTTGGTATACTCCAGTTGGGTCTCACATAGACCATCGACTAGTGTATTAGTCACGGTCTCAAACTGAATGCAAAGAAATGCATCATCATTCTCTCCAGTACAAACAATGTCCCTTCACACTATAGAATCAACAACAATACCCTAAGTACCCATGAACTGGTAAAGGACCTGGGATCACAAGTTGACTGCAACCTTAAATTTGACCACCATGTGTTCACTGTTGTAAGGAAAGATTTCTACATTGCACACTTGATTAGTAAAGGCATCACCTAGAGAACAAAAGAAGTTATAACCCCCCATACTCAACACTTATCTGGCCCATAATTGATTATAATGCCCCATTTGGCATGTACCATACTAAGTACATGCAGCAATTAGAGAGACCTCAGTGGTTTCTAACAAAAGAGATCAAGGGGCTTCAACATGCACCATACACAGACTGACTAATGTCCCTGCCGCTATAGTTCGTGTCATATAGACTTCTTAGGGGAGACTTATGCCTGACCTACAGAGCAATCCAAGACCCAAACCTAATGAAGTTCCTGCATATCCGTAAATCAAACGGGACTAGGACTATCCATTCTTGGGATCTAAATATGGCCTGCAACTTAAATAGAAAATACTGGAGGGATAGATTTATCTCCCAGCAAATGTCACATCTTTGGAACAGGCTACCAATTCATGTGAAACAGAGCACCTATCTGACACTGTTCAAGAGGAACTTGGATGAGTGGGTGTGGCACTGTAAATTCTTACCAGGGATAGTGCCCACAACCCTCTTGGATATGGGCAGTCATCACTGAATGTAATCTTGGGTATTCACTAGCATTTCTATGGTATTACATTGGGATGAAACGGCTAGGCTTAAAATGACCTCCAGGTCGATAGCCTAGTAATCTCCTATGATCCTAAGAACCTAAAAGTTTTTTAAAATACCAGTGCATTTAACAATGTGTTATTTGATGTATTTGAATCTTAATATGTTTTTTCAATTCATTAAATTTTGTTTTTTTTTCCTTTTTTTCCATTTTTTTTCTATTTTTTTATTATTTATTATTTATTTTAAACTTTAGAGCACTTTAACAATATGTTTTGACGCTACAAACATTGGTGTTGGTTTAGTTAAGAAAATGATTGGTTAGGTCATTAATAATGTCATCACTAAGTATGTATAAACTGACTTGTATTTTCCTGTGATTTTATTCTGATGAGGTTCTTAAAGTAAAAGAACGAAAGCACTCAAACACTTAGATGGTTTTATCTACAGTATTTTGCCTCCAGTACTATTGGTCTAAGAGCTTTTTTCTTTAGTTAAGTTTTGTTTGTGTCCCTAGCTCTGAGAAATTACTAAGAAAGCAGGAGAATGCAGGAATGGTGGCAAGCATTTTTAAAGTAAAAAAGTAAAATAAATAACACAAATGAGAGAAGCTCAGATGAAATGTTGCTGTATTTTAATTCCTCAAGGAACCGTGTCTCATGACAGGTAAGCAATTTCATTCACAATAGTGGACTTCTTCAGATCCTTTTTGAATATATTACAAGATGCATATATATATATATATATATATATATATATATATATATATATATATATATATATATATATATATATATATGAGCAAAGCCCAAAATCCTGAGACCAAAATCTCAAAAGTTCAAAATACTGAAAACACATAGGATACCAACAGTTACTATATTTCAGCACAAGTACATACAGAAACATATTATCCTTCAACTATATGCAGGAGGGCAAGCCCCCCTGCACCCCCCAATGAGTGCAATCTTGGAGTTGATATATTTAAGTAGCAGGGGGTGTTGGGGGTGCAGTCCCCCCCACATTAGGGGTGCATGGGGCTTGTCCCCCTGCTTATACTTGGAGAAGACTAATATGGTTTGTCTTTTATTGTTTCTGTATGTACTTGTGCTGGAATATAGTAAGCTTTGGTATCCTGTGTGTTTTCAATATTTTGAGTTTTCAGTATTTTGAATTTACAGTATTTTGAACTTTTGAGACTTTTGCTCTCAGGATTTTGGTCTTCAGGATTTTGGTCTTTCAGGATTCTGTAGCTCTCCCATATATATATATATATATATATATATATATATATATATATATATATATATATATATATATATAGGTCCACTATGTAATCCCGAAATACTGAAATCCCGAATTTCAGTATTTTGAAATGGAAACAGATGATCCACTGTGGCGACCCCTAATGGGAACAACCAAAAGAAAAAGAAGAAGACATAGCCCAAAATACTATGAAAATACAAAATCCCGAAACCCCACAACCACGAAATTTAAAATCCCGAACGTACACTACACATGCAGCACACACATACACATACACACAACTTCCCCCACACTCAAATATATAATCCCACACCCTCCCTACTTAAATATTCTAACTCCGGGCTCGCACAAACAGACACATAAAGGAAACTCAAACCCACACATTTTAAAGTCCCTCACACACACACATCACAGTCACAGCACACACTTACACACACTAAAGCTCCTAACCAACACATTTACACATACATACTTACCTAAACTTCCACCCATCCATTTACACACCGTACCACCAGAAGCGCTAATTCAACATCTCCGAACATTTAGTGTTTTCTGCTATGTAATTTCGAAATATTGAAATTCATTATTTCAGTATTTTGGGATTACATAGTGGACCCATATATATATATATATATATATATATATATATATATATATATATATATATATATATATATACAGACTGTTCTTATTTATATTGAGAGGAAGGGTATCTCTAATTAATACTTCTTTACTGACACCGAAGATTTGATTTAAAATTCAAAATAATAAAAAAAAAAAAAAAAATTAAAATATAATTCCAGTCACCAGTTACCATGACTGACTTAATCCCTTCAGGTTATGAGGAACTAACCAGTCACACATTGTATCAGATATATGGTGCTCTAATAAATGCTGGCTATCTTACATGCTTAATGAGTTTTTGTGGAGAATGGGTAAAGTGTGGCTTTGGGAGTTTTGATAGGTTGAAAAACAACTGAGACATGATTTTTGGAAATTAAATGCCATTTCTACAGTGGTGATAGAACTGAAATCATTTTGAAACAGATTAGTTTTTATAATACTAAGCCCAGTGTGTGGAGAAAGCAACTGAAATAACATGCTCTTATATTTTCAGCTTTGGGATATGCCATCAGATCCAAAAGGCCTTTCTGATTTGTTGGACCTGAATATAGTCTAATTTGGCTGAAAATATACATTTAAGAGACTAAGTCATGGTCAGGCATGTAAGGATGGAAGTGGAGTGAATAGGCGGTGATGATTGTGGAAGTCATTATAGTGTTATAGTGTACTGATCCATGACTCATGCCAGCTGCAGGCAGGTTAATCAGGGTTACATACAGGGTTATCCCACTGAAGTGATTGGATGTGTCAAGTGAAACCTTCAATGTGATGTGAGATGGGGCCGAGAAATAGCTCTAGATGACTGAAAAATGCTCCTTGGGTTGGCTGTATTGTTTTGATCTATGTGGTGCTTGAAAAGTTGTGGGGGAGATTTGGGGAAAATCCTCTCTGTTAGTACCTACAGCTCTTGTCCACAACACATATATCATATACATGAAAGTGCCAAAACAAACTGTAAAGGTGGCAAAACAAATGTGAAATCCTTGTAGGTGCTTCTACTCTATGTGTCATCAAGACACCATTGTGCCAGTCTGAGTGGGAAGCATAGACTCCATGACAGATCATCACAAAAACTGTAGCAAGTGAGCAGTTCAGAGGTTTTGTCCAGTGGGTTGGGACCCTCCATAACTCCACACATGGTTGTGGCTGAGCGATTCTGCTTTTTCTACTGAGGCTGATTGGTGGCAGTGGTTGTGGGTTGAAAATGATCTGCTACCCATGCAAGAAACCCAAGATTGTTGCTAATGGATTACTGTTGAGCTAGGGACTGCAGAGGAAAAGCTTATCAGGAAAGAGTGGTCCAATATTAACTCAGGAGGATGGGGCTCATGGAGCTCAGTGAACTAAAGAAAGGCTTGGAGTTTGAAGCCAATGGGGTGTTGCAGCCAGTGAAGTTCATGGGGGTTGTGTTGTCCCACTGAGGTCAGTGAACCAATCAAAGCTTTTGACTTTGAGGCCAATATTTTCTCTTTAGGTGCATTTTGGTATATATTTTTTTGGTTTATCTTCAGATTTGTGATTTTATCTTACTGTCCCACTGTTTGGATTTGGCTTGCTTTTTGAGATTCTATTCAGATTGGACTGCAGGGGAGCTTGTAACTAAGGCGGAGTTGTGCAGTTTGCTGTGTCAGGGTATGCTGTGGGGTATGAGGAAAGAACAACATCATCATTATGTCAGTGGATACCCTAGAGATATGGTGAAACTGGTGGATGCAAATAATGCAAGTAAAGCCAAGTGCAATCAATTATAGACAAATCTAAAATGAAAAATGTGTAATGCTGACAGTTGTAAAAGTGCACACAACCACGGGTGTAGCTAGGCATACTCAATGTATTCAAAGGAGTACATTTTCTTCTGAGCATCGATTGGAAACTTCAACACTCAAAAATGACAGAATGTTTAGAACTGTGCAAACTAATATTTATGGTATAGAGGTATACAAAGAATGCTTGTGTGAAAAGAATACATCTCTAAAAACAACTTTTTATGGGAATAAATGGTAACAGTTGAAAATAACGTGTCACCTTCCTATATGTTTTGGGGGCAGCATTTTTGTGGGTTGAGTGCATTTTTAAAATAATAGGTGGATGGGGGGGATTTTTTTCTACACTGAAGAAGGCATTGGTTTGCTGAAACCGGTCTGTACAATAAAGTATTTATAAGTTTGATACTTTTGTATCATTCTTAGTGTCTTTCTTTTTACTTCGACACATTCCCTTGCTGGCCTCCTGTTGTTACTATGGATGGTGGGGGAAACATCATTAGGTTTGAGTACAAAATGTAAATCTCTGGCTACAACCCTGCGGACACAACTGATGTGAAGGCCAATGGGAGATCTCCAACTGTTCAAATGTATATTCTGACAGAAATATACCACCTGAGGCAATCTTCCTGAAATATCCACTCCCAGAATGCGTTTATCATGGTGCAATGGTGATGTTAGCCATGTTTCACACTTAAAAGATGTGTCTGACCATAGAGTCAGTTTATATAAGTAGAAGGGAACAAGGGATGTGGGGGTGCAGATGGGCTTGCCCACTGAAATAAATAAATAAATAGACATCTAGTGTATGTGCATAAAAAAATGCCTCAGATTGTATCTGTGTGGGGAGTATGAGTTTGGGTACCTGTAGTGGATCCAAAGGCAATAGGGGATCTAACACATGGTCAGAACTTTTATACTGAATGTAGCTGGAAGCATCGACTCCTTGTGGGGTCATGGCCAACTCTCAGAAGCTGAACATCTCAGGAGTTTATTTTGAAATATGTTAATCATGATGGAAAATACTACACAAATGAGCAAAACAGATAAGTGCTAAATCAACTTTTTTTTTTTTGTATACTTTTGAGTTAGAATTAAAAGCATTTATCTCTACAAGGATCGCTGTTAGATTGTTTTTTAGTTGTTGATGCTGGAAAATAGCAATCCTGTACCCCTTTACTGTTCTTAAAGGGTTGAGCCTCCCCAGGTGGGACTGGAAGACAGCGAGCTTTCCCAGGGTGAATGAACTAGTTGACAAAAATTAGAACTGGCACACCCAATTTGAGAACATTGACGGGAATCATCAGGGATGGCAGGAAGTTGTATAAAGGACCAAGCCTGGTTGCAGTAGAGGAAAAGCAGTCTAGTGGGGCCAGAGTCAGTTATTGTGCCAGGCCCTGTGAGACAATCAAAGTCTCAACCTAGGTGGCATGTGAGGTTGCCTGTTATGGAGGTTAGCCTCACACACACACACACACACACACACACACACACACACACACACACACACACACACACACACACACACACACACACAAATATTTTTTTGGCCAGTTGGGTGCAGTATTTGGATGTGTCCTGCCAAAATAGGTGCCAGGGAAACCATAAAGATACACAGGTAGGTCAGTGAGCCAAAATGCAGAGATGATGTCTGGAACAACTCAAACTGTGCAAAGCTGGAGAGTGTCTATCGACTTTGGAGTAGGTGGTGAGGATTCCTAAATGTGTAGACTCATGGGGTTAAGGTGTGTCTCACTGCCTACAAGAGACATCCATCACTGTAATAAGAAGCCCTTGTCCTGGCATACAACTGAAGGAGTGAAAGAGTGCAGTTATGGACTATAGGGAGAGGCTGACACAGACAAACAACTGGTGTCAGAGTCATGGACTAAAACTAAATGCCAAGAAATGCATAATAGTATCCTTTGGGAAGTCATCTGTCCCTGGTAACTATCATATTGACAACACACCCCTTACAGTTGACCCAGTAGTCAGTGACCTAGGGACACACATAGATAGTAATCTAGCCTTTGATCATCATGTGTCTACACTGGTGAGGAAATCATTCTATGTTGCGCAACTTATCAACAGAGGTATGGCATCTAAGTCCAGGGAAGTCATTATTCCACTGTATTCGGCATTCATCAGACCTATAATTGAGTACAATGCCCACTTTGGTATGTACCTAACCAGGCATATCCAACAACTGGAATGTCCACAGAGGTTCCTCACTAAAAGAATACAGGGCGTAAGTAATATGTCCTATGCAGAATGCCTCAAGACCCTATCCCTGTATTCTGTCTCATACAGGCTTTTGAGGGGAGATCTATGCCTGGCATACAGGGGATTGTCAGACCCCAGTCTGATGGACCTCTTGAATATCCACAAAACAAATAGTACCAGAATTACCCATTCTAAAGGCTTAAACCTTGCCTGTGATATAAATAGGACCTGCTGGAGAGATAGGTATGTATTCCAGAAACTACCCTGTCTATGGAATAGGCTCCCCATCCATGTGAAGCAGAGTTCCTCCCTAATCCAATTCAAGTGCAGCTTGGACAATTGGATGAGAAAATGGAAATTCATCCCTGGTTTGGCACCTATGTCTCTGATGCAAACAGGTAACCTGTAAATGGTTTACCTCCCAGGCCCATGTTTACACTTATCAAGGGTATCAGAACTTGTCAGAGATTTGAGATGCACGGCTAGGCTTAAAAAGGCCCTTGTGGTCATTAGCCTAGTAAACACCTATGAACCTATCTGCCAATGGATACATATATACTTTTTACAGAGCATACTTGTATGTGTGGGGGAGCTATTAACAAAGGAGAAGGGATGTGTTGTAAACCATCAGGTAATTGCCAATCTAGTCTTTAGGGAAAGCAACACACTCACCAAAAGAACAACAATCGGGGTGGGGGTGGCAGTCCTAGGTACCTTGATTAATCTTTGAAATCAAATACAACAGTTTACAAATCAACTTATCCATGTAGAGTGAGGGTCATATACTACAAGAAGTCCTGAACAAGGAAGTAAATGTAAATGTGAAACTAATTAGGCACTCAGATTACAGAAGCTGACGGAAATCATGAAAACTATAAATGAATACTAAAGGGTTAGCAGTACAGAGTCCACTGGTGATTAGCATATGCCACTTGTTGGGAACACATTTAAACCAGATGATTAAATGAAACATTTATTTTCCTTGTGGTGTCCACAGGATAACAAGGGAACACCTTTCAGAAGTTGTCCAGCTCTATCAGGTAGAAAACCAAAACGTCCACACTAAAGTTAAATCTACACAGTTCTGCTGTGGAAATCTCATTCCTGTCTAACAATTCCTGTGTTCACAAACTCAGGTCTTATTCTACAGATGTTATTTGATATGTTAAGTTAGTAATACCTCTGATTGTTCAAACTTGGGCATTAAAATAATTATTTGACAATCTTCATTTAATTCAGGTTTATAATAAGCATCACATCAAGTCTGCTAATTCCTTTGTTTTCTTTGAAGGCATTGATGT
Organism: Protopterus annectens; assembly: GCF_019279795.1. Taxonomy (NCBI): domain Eukaryota; kingdom Metazoa; phylum Chordata; order Ceratodontiformes; family Protopteridae; genus Protopterus; species Protopterus annectens. The sequence continues at coordinate 1,399,457,449 of NC_056729.1, forward strand.
CCTCCTTCAGTGGACTGTAATAATCTGTGTTCAACATGTGAAAAGTATACTTGGTGAAACCCTTACAGGTAAACCAGTGTTGAATAAACTTGTGTGTCTAAGGCACTTTATTATTGCATACAGGTGTTCCTAGATCATGCTTGAGAATGATTTGAGGTTTCTTCTGCTGCAGAAACTGGAGCTGCTGGTGCACTTGGCTATGTAGATCACATGGCTAGTGATACATTCACTACTGGATATGGCACAAAGAGCTTGATTGCTGTTAGTGCAAAGGAAATAATCCACATCAGACATGTATTAGCAGAGGTCATATCATCCACAAGGGTATGCCCTGGGTTATGTAGTGAAGTCATAACATGAGTGTAGCAACCTTTGAACTTTTGTGCTACCCCTTGTCATTCTTGGCTCTTTTGTTTGTGAAATAAGGTATTAATCCAGTTGCTCATCTCACTGCTTTATTTCCACGAATTACTTTCCAGTTCTGCATAAGAATCACTCCAATCCTATCTGAGTCAGAGCTGTGCTATTTATACCAAGGTTTACAGACCAGTCTTGTGCCTATTATCTTGAATCCTGTGAGGAGTGCAGGGTGTCTTTCTTGGAGGTCTCAGTGATGTTATCTGCCTGGTTGTCACTGTATCCCCTTCCAGAAATTCCTATCTGAGCAGCTTGAGGTTGTGGAAGTTGTTTTTCTTTCTTCTTTGATCAGCCTGGCAATTCTTAGGGTTTGGGATTTGTTCACATTCTCTTTGGTGTATAAAAGGCACATGTTGGAGGAATGTAGGTCTAGATTATGCATATTGGTTTGTGATATTAATCTCTCTAGGAATAAATTCTCCATTGCATACCACTCCATGGTAAATTTAATAAATTGTGTTGGTGTACTTATTTGATAAATAACATTCCTATCTGTCAAATTCCCATATAATAAAAATGTCATCAGTAAATCTAATATAACAGCCTATATAGCCCTGCTGTTCCACTTTGTAAACATTCTACATCTCACAATAGGACAGTACTATGTTAACAAAACTGGGGGCTATGGCCACCTCAAAGTTACTCCATTAGTTTACTTGAATGTCTGGGAGCTGAATCTGAAATAACTGTTCTGGGGAATTATTTCTAAAATGTTATGGATGGTGCTACATTTGTTAGGGTGGGGTCTACTTTCTGGAACAGAAGGTGGCTGATGGCTTCAATACCTTAGTCATGGTTGAGCGCTTTGTAGTGGGCTTCTTTACTGATGATGAGGACCTCTATGTTTTTATTTATCGATAGCAGTTGGATGTTCTGTTTAAATTTCAAGGAGTTTATGAAGCATGAGGTTTCCCTCTTTCTCAATGGTTTTAGGGCATTCTACAGCAGGACTACCACTGATTCAATGATGTATCATCCACTCATCACTGCTGTGAAATAGTGCAGCCTCATTTATCCACTTTCATAACCCTTATGTAAAGGTTGTTACTGAAGTGCTGCATAGCTATCACCTTGTGCAGTGACAGAGTGAAGAACCTTCATGGGTGGGGTGTTGAAAATGCATCTGAATTATTTTTCTTTCATTGCATCAAATGTTAGGAGTGTGGGTTGAGTGTACAATATTTGGGTTTAATCCATTTTTTATGGGGTTTGTCTTCCCTGTGGAATTGCATTGATAAATTCAAAGTACATTACTACAGATAAATTGCACTACAGGAAGCAGCCTTATGTAAAATAAAAAGGCTTTTCAACAGCTCCCTCCTCCAGAAAAGGTTCTTCGATAGGTCACTGGATGAGTTCAGAGCCCTAAGGCACATCAGTAAAGATCCTTTCAGCAAGGTTATCAATTCAGGCAAACAATACAGCGTTGTTTTACAACAAACTAAGGACTGTAACAACAAAAATGGGGGGTATGTTACAGGATTACTGTGTGTATGCCCCATCCACCCAAAAGGGGGTTGAGCTTGGCAAGAATAATATTCTAGCCAATCTGGAAAGCTTTGTGATAAAATGCTCATCACAGACAGACTATATACATTATTCTGTATTGCACACCCCAGAATCCACAAATTCCTTGTGATATCAAAGTCAGAGAAAATAAAACTAAAATCCTCCTTTGACCAGTCATGGCAACTGGAGGATCTGTAATCAAAATATTGGCTGTTTGGAGAATGTCTTAAAAAAGGTTAGCACAGAGGGCACCCTCCCACATACTGGACTCCCTAAACAACAAAAGGAAAATTCAACAACTTCAGTAAAGGAAACTATACTGTTTGTCACTGACAGAGTCAAAGATCCCCATGATTATTGGATTGAATCCATCAGCCACCTTCTGGTGCAAATGCAGAGTACACCACAGATTAACTTAACACCATCTGTAAGGTTTTGTAGATCTGGGATCTATAGGTAAACTAATGGAGTTGTTAGTAGGGGTGGATGGAGCTCTCAGCTTTGCTGATGTGGTACCCTCCTAATGGGAGATGCAGAATTTGAAAAGTGGGGGTGCTACCTTTGCTTTATTGATGACTGTCCTACTCTATGGGAATCAGACAGAAACAAACCTCACCATAATAAAGTTTATGGATCAAAATACACATGTTGACCAATTTTCCTTAGATTTACCTCAAAGCTCTATCCAAACAAAATTGCTTTCTTAGGCATGTTGGTTTAAAATAATCTAGGGCAACCCACTCTGTTAAAAGACCTATATCACAAACCAGCTCGTGTAAACAGATGTCTGCATGCAACCAGCATGTACAAGCCCTCAAAATTGCCAGATTAGTAACAGAAAAGGTCAAATTTCTTTGCAACCTTGACCAGCTCAAGTGGGAATTTGTGGAAAGGAGTTAGAGTAGTAACAAAGTAGATAGTATCATCCAATTTAGGAATCTCAGGCTCACAGATGCTTCCAACCTAGTTCAATTACACTTAAATGGCCACAGGAACCAGGTTTGAATATGTCCATTGAAAATCAACAATGAGGAGGATAAGAAGACCATGGCTATCTTGGAATAAGGTGGACCAACATGGAAAAAGAAAATGGCTGCCATAAAGAAGACTGATAGTGAAAAAATGGAAGCATTGTGTAGCAATCAAGTGTGTGTGTGTGTGTGTGTGTGTGTGTGTGTGTGTGTGTGTGTGTGTGTGTGTGTGTGTGTGTGTGTGTGTGAGAGACAGTGCATCTGTGTGTGTGTGTGTGTGTGTGTGTGTGTGTGTGTGTGTGTGTGTGAGAAACAGTGCATCTGTGTGTGTGTGTGTGTGTGTGTGTGTGTGTGTGTGTGTGTGTGTGTGTGTGTGTGTGTGTGTGTGTTTGTGTGTGCATGCATATGCATACAACTTTGGAACCTAGGGCTCTGAGGCAATAAGGTAGTCTGGAATGATACCTACTGGGGTAAACAGCAATGGCTGCAGAGCAATGGTGCATTGATAAACAAAGAATGTGGGCAATGGTATATAACAGCCAATAGGAAAAAAAATAGATCCCTCCAGGAAAGCCAGTAGTTAAGACACTCTCTTTTTAGGTATTCATCTCAATTGCCTCTTTAACATGTGACCTTTTCTGTATATAATTAATGTTATTAGAGTGTCCTTGCTATTTCTGAAGAAGTCTGTGATTAAAAGGATGACAGTACTAAACTCTTGGATAATCTTGTCATTCCTGTTGTTTGGAGTGTTTACTTTCATTTAACAGACATGGTTATCAGCATTGTTTCTCTCCCTTTATCACTTGTGACAGTTCTTTATTATATCTGGAGATACAGGTGCTCCTAATTGCTTCAGTGCTCATGGTCTTATAATCATTGGTTTCCTGGCAGGGTCTATCATTACTCCTCAGCCTTAGGTCCTCAATCACTATTTGCTTTCTTATTTTCTGTTATATTCCATGTTCTGCTTTTTTAACTTGGTGATGTACTATTGCTCCATGTCTCCCTACTGTTTCTCCAACGTGTGACTGGGAAGTTATCACATCTCATTCCAATTCAGTGAATAGGTCATTGAAGGGTGAGTCTAGAATATTGTTTACATCCCGTTGGGTCAATTACACTTGGAATTCAAAATCTCTTATTTTGTTTTGTGTTTAAGCTTGATTATTTGTCATAGATGAAGGATATGGCAAATTTAAACTGGATGCCAGTCAGGAGAACTCCAACTGCACCCTTGATAGTCAAGGCAATATACCTTATTTCCAATGGACACCTTGAATTTTAGTAATTTTAAAATAAAGAATTGTGCTGTGAAAAAGTAATTCTGTGAAAATAGTTACTCTGATCAGATGACGTCTGAATCCCTGTGATTAAAATGTGTATCTTTCAGTGAACATGGTGTGCAAAATTCAGGATTTATGGTATATGCTCATGACTTTTTGCTGTAACTTATAAAACATTGTCAGAATCTTATAGAATGATGTTTTCAGAATCTTTCAGGTTCAAAATCTTTTCATGTGCATTTTCACGATACTCCTGGCAATCATCAAGCCTTCTCCCATTAACCAAGCCCTCCTGTGTCCCTACTGGACAGGGCAAACAGGTGCTGACTTTGAGGGAACATGGATAAATTCTTGCCTAGGCTTATACGGGCCTATGGACCAATAGCCTAGCATCATCCTATGAACCTATGAACCTATTTATTCCTCTATCCTAGGCAAAGCTGTACCTGCAGTGACACCCCCCATCCCCAGCGAGTAAAAATATACTTTTTTTAAACTGTAGGAAGCTTACATCGGCTTGCTACAGATTAACACACACAGAGTGAAGTGCCTTTCTGCACAGGCATTTACAAAAAAAATTAAAAGAATGCAGGAACTACACTTCAGACTGTGTCCCTGAACACTTTCCAGGGTGGCTGACCCCATTCGCCCCACTTTGGCTACTCTTCAGCTCCTACATATAACCTAGTGAGAATGAGAAAGGGCTGATGGGGGTCATGCATCCCAAATGTACCTGACAAGTTTAGGTATCTTAAGATTATTTTAAGGGGTATATGTAGATTAGTGTTTGTCCGGTCAAGTATTTACAGGCTGCCCTCTGTCCATTAGGGACATAGGTGCTAGGTCAGGGTGAACTCTTGATTCCACATCCACTGGCCTAAGTCACACTTGCATTGGGTTAGGGAACTCTGCTTCACATGGATGGGAAGCCTGTCACAGAGAAGAGGTAGTCTCTGAGACACATACCTTTCCCTCTAACATGTCCTATTTATGTCACATGCAAGATGTATGTCCCCAGATTGGGTACTTCTGATGCTGTTTGCTTTGTAGATATGCAGGAGGTCCAGCAGAGCAGAATCCAAGGATGTATTGTATGCCAGACATAGATCACCCCTCAGCAGTCTATAGGAAACTGAGTACAGGGATAGGGCTTTCAGGTGATTCACATAGCACATGAAGCACTGTTGATGTTCCAGTTGTTGCATATGTCTAGCCTGGTACATACCAAAGGGGGGATTGTACTCAGTGACTGGTTGTATGAGAGCTGAATACAGTGGAATGATAACTTCCTTGGACCTTGATGCCATACCCTTGATTAAAAGTTGTGCAACATCTAAATGATTCTCTTACTGCCATAGACACATGAAGGCCAGGTTACTGCCTACATACATCTACAAATCCATGACTGCTGCATCCGCTCTTACGGGGTATATACCAATCAGTATCATATATATAATAATATAATATATCAATGAGGTAGTTTCCATGGGTAGCAGACTTCCTGAAGGATAATATTGTGCATTTATATCTATTTATTTTAATGTAATATGTAATTAAGCATTGCACAGTTTGTAGCTTATTTCTGCTTAGCTGTAAGCTTGTGCATCAGTTGATGTAGGCAAATGTGTATACATTTTTTTCTTTGCTGTTATACTGGAATATCCAAAGAACAAATTTTGTTAAAATTGTAAGGTAAGATCATTGCTGTCCTTTCCATCTATTTCATTAAAGTATCACACAACAGTTAAAATTAGCTAAGTATATAGTTAACATACATTTCTTTACTAGAATGTCTATTCAGTTCTATCTCTATGGATTTGCTGGCTCTCTATCACAATATGTAACATTTAAAATGAGTATTACCATGACGTAAAAGTTAATATTCATTTAGGTTTTAGTTACAGGAATACAAAATATATCACAATTCTATTTAACGTGGCTAATAGTTCCATTTGTCAACATCATAACCAGTTTGTTACTCATTTAAACATGCCTGTAAGAAAATGAAGGAATACATTTCAAAAAATACAAACCATAACTTTGCCAAGCCTTCATAATACATAGTGCAGCTATATTTATTGGGGGGAGGTCATTTAGCATGGCCAGTAGCAAATGCACTTAAATGCAATCTTTGTTGTTATTTAGCAGAGTCTAATGACTATTTGTTTTAGCCAATGTGTATTTAAAAGATCTGCTGGGTCTCTGTTGTTTTATATGCTGGAAAGGATATCCTGTGCCACAGTCACAATTACAAGGTGCAGCTGAGTTACAGATATAATACTATTTTCTAACATTTCAAGGTTATGTTTTTTGAACTGTTACAATGAACAATTATATACGATTTACAAAGAATGACTAAAGTATACTAATGAGCATGTTCAATTGTTGCTTTCCATTCTTTTGATTGATTTTGCCTGTAACTTGACTAAAGTGACCCTAGAGACCTAGCTTATTAGTATTTATCTGAGTACTTAACTGAGGAAAGAATGGATAAGAAACACTGTAGCCAGCATCAAGGTGTCTGCCAGAGAAATAACTAAATGTTCATCATTATGATCATTCCTGCAGTGGCCTTTGCTATATAAATTATATCCAGCACAGCTGTCCAGCTTCCAAAGCTTCAAGGTACTTTCCATGGATAAAACCAGTTAGCTTCAAACGAGCTGACTAAAAGGTCAGGTTTGGGTACCAAGTCCTTCAGTGCTTTTCTACCACTGACAAAAGTGCTCTTCTGTGTACCTTCAAGGATAGACTGTTGGCTATTGCTGTTCCATTGCTGAAAAGATGAGCTCCTTTTGGGAAAAAACTTCCATACTACTTTTATACTTGTGAAACCTAACGTTTTCTGAAAAACAAGTACTTTTATGCTAGGAAAAAGTATTTTGTTGACTGTATTGTGCCTTTTATATACTTTTAAATGGGAGCACACTTTTTTTTGCAATTGTTTAACAAAGTTGTTAAAAGTTATTTAAAACTACCTTTTCTGTGTGTGACGCCCCTGCACTGGGCCAGTAATCAAGAAGCCTCAATCATCACCACTAGCACCAGTGAGAGACATGCACATTGGGAGGATAACAAGTACACACAAAGTAAAGTACAATTTCCCTTAAGAGCACACAGAGATCACAGTCAGTCTGGGGCTGTTTCTCTCTCTTTATCCAGATTGCCAATAAGACTCCCCACTACCACAGCTGTAGGGTTTAGATCTCAGCTGAGTTGTCAAGCCAAAACCTCCACCACTCTCTCTGTCTAAATAGTGCTTCATCTCTCTGCCCAAGTAGCTCACACACACACACACACACACACACACACACACACACACACACACACACACACACACACACACACACACATACATACACACTTTGAGATTTGATTGATATATAAACACACAAGCACTCCTGGGGAAGGCTGGCACAGGTTCACTAGCTATGCCATTCTGCCCTGACTATAAGGTAGTACCAGCTGCCACCAACCACTCTTATCAGCTGATATAAGACCCTTCCCAAAGTGTGACCAATTCTACTGTGTAATGTAACTATTATCCAAATGATGTGTGTCCAAAACTAAGGCTATTTAAGAGTGGCCTGTGCAGTGTCACCAAAATACATATGCAAGTACTCTGCGAGCTTAGATATCTGTAAACAAATCCAACCATAATTAAAAGATTTAAATATGTTTAATAATAAATAATAAAAGAACAAGACAATTTTCAATGACTCAACACAGTGACAATAGAGTTTAGAATCACAGGAAATATTTTAAAACAACATTGCAGAACAGTCTCACATCAATACAGAAAACATCTGAACTAATCTTACTATATTCCTCTCTATCTCTAAGAGAGATACTATGATCTAAGTCTTACTTACAGAGCAAAGCAAATGCAGATGAGAAATGCTAAAGAAGGATGTTTCATGTCCAAAGACAGTTACAAAATGCACAGACTCACTCTCTGAGATAATTCTTAAATTACTATCAAATAATTTTGCTGGGTTATCTCATATTACATCATTCTTTGTCACCTCTGTGTCAAAAATACTTATTTTTCAGAAGTTTGCATGGAACTGGAAGTCGTAAAACAGTTAAACACTTTTACCTTTGAAACCTCTAATTATTTCTATTTCCAGACAATAGAAATAATTTCTAGCTGCAGACATTCTGTCTCCTGGCTGAGATAAACACCATCGTAAACAATTCTTTTTTTTAGGAGTTTGCAAGTTAAGTAGGGTACACTGTGGTTACATTCTTGAAGCTAAGCACATAACATAGAGTTTAACACACACTTCTGCGCCAGCAGTTTAATACACACATAACATGTAGTTCTCTTACATTTGTAAAACAAGCCTATGGATCGTATTAATATGCACAAATGACACAGAATTATTTACAAAATTTCAGCTAGCTGGGCTAGCAGCCTTCACAGTCCCCATTGCTTGAGATGGTTGAGCCTATCTGGGAATTCCTTACCCCAATCCCTGTCTTCAGAGCCCATCTGCGTTGGCATTGCTAAACCCACTATGGTGCTGCACTGTCATATCATATGCTTGCAACCCTAGGCTCCACCTTAGTAACTTGTCAGTTTGCTGGCTGGCATGATGTAGCCATGTTAAGGGATTGTGGTCAGTAACTACAGTGAATTTCCTTCCATACATATAAGGCTGAAGTTTCTGCAGTGCCCACACTATGGCTAGAGATTTCTTTTCTACAGCTGCATAGCATTCCTCCCTGGGTTGGAGCCTATGACTGAGATAAATCACTGGCTAACACAGGGCGTCCTCTCAAAGCTTCTTTAAGCTTCTGGAATGCCTGCTCACATACTGGGGTCCACACTACCTTATGTGACCTGTTCTTCCTTGTCAGGTCTGTGAGGGGAGCAGCTATGGTACTATAACTGGGGGCAAACTTTCTGTAGTACACTGTTGTCGCTAAAAATGCCCTCACCTGTTTTTGGTAACAGGTGCAGGCCATGCCTGAATGGCTTCCACTTTGACAGGTTCTGGCCTGATCTTACCACTCTCCACTCTGTGCCCTGGGTAGGAGACCTCTGCCATACTCACCTGCCATTTGCTGGGCTTAATGGTCAACCCTGCCCCCTGTAGTCTCCCCAGCACCTGCCTGACATAGTGAAGGTGCTCTTGCCAGGAATGGCTGTAGATGGCAGTATCATCTAGGTAAGCAAGGGCAAACTCTCCTGCTTCTGCTAGGATATGATCTGCCAGCCTCTGGAAAGTTGCTGTGGTATTTTTCATCCCAAAGGGCATCTTAGTGAACTCATACAAGCCAAAATGAGTCACAAAGGCTGACCTCTCTCTAGCACTGGGAGTCAAGGGCACCTGCCAGTAACCCTTGGTAAGATCAATGGTGGTAAGATTCTTAGCCCCACACAGCTGCTCTAGGGCTTCATCTGTCCTAGGCATGGGGTAAGCATTTGATTATGTGTGACTATTTAATTTCCTCTAGTTGACACAGAACCTAGTGCTGTCATCCTTCTTTGGTACCAGCACCATTGGGGAGGCCCAGGGACTGCTGGACTCTTGAATTATCCCTAGTTTCAACATTTTCTGTATCTTCTCCCTCAGAGTCTTTTTGACTCTCTCTCAGGCATATAAGGGGCCTGCTTAATAGGCCTTTGGGGTCCTGTATCCACATGGTGTTGCACCAGGTGGGTGCACCCTAGTTTCCCAGTGAACATGTCCCCAAACTCCTGTAACACTGCTCTGATTTCTTGAACCTGGGTAGTGGATACCAGCTTGGACATTGCTAAACCTTCCACTGAAGTGTCAGTCCAAGCCTCACTGAGGAGATCAGTCACCAGATCCCCCTCCGACTCCTTCTGCAATCTACTGCAAATACGCAGCACAAGAGCCTCCCTATCATGGTAAGGTTTCATCATGTTAACATAGTACAATTTGTGCCCCTGCCTCCTGCATAGCAGCTCTACCAAGTAGTTAACATCACTGACTTTCCTTACCACCTTGTAGGGTCCCTCCCAAGCTGCCTGCAGCTTGTAGTGTCTGACAGAAATGAGAACCATTACCTGCTGCCCTACAGACCTTTTTCTGCTGTTGGGCTTTTGCCAGGTTCTCCTGGCCCCAGCCCACAAGTTCCCTGGGCCTTGTCCTGAGGTTTAGGACATATGCCACAACAGACTCCTTGTGGGATTCACACTCACCCTCCCACTCATCTCGAATTAAATCTAGAGGTCCCCTCACCCTAAGCCCATACAACGACTCAAAGGGTGGAAAACTTGTGGATTCCTAGGGGAACCTCCTTGTAAGCAAACAGCTGGGGTATATATTTGTCGCAATGTTTTACCCCACAGTACTTCCACAGACAAGCCAGCAGGTCTGACATGAAATTATCACCTCTGTCAGTCAGTATTTCATTTTGGAAACCCTCCCTGCTGAAAATCTCTAACAAAGCATTTGCCACCTTTTCTGCCTCAATGGAGGACAGGGCCACTGCCCTAGGGTATCTTGTAGCATAACCTACTGCCACTAAGATATACTTTTTCCCTGTGGATTTTATATATTTAAGTAGTGGGGTGTGTAGGGGGTGCAGAGGGCTTGCCCCTCTGCCTACATCCTTTATGTTGCCTTTTTTTTAATACATTTTTTGAGCATTCGAAAACATAATTGTTCGATCATTAAAGGTCAATCTTTAGTGATTCGAACAATTGCATTTTCAATTTTCCAATAGGAACCCACCACCAACCAATCTTATCAGCTACTATAAGGCCCTTCCCAAAGGGTGACCAATTCTACTGTGCAATGTTACTATTATCCAAATGATAAGTGGTTCCAAGACTAAGACTATTTACGAGTGGCCTGTACAGTGTCACCAAATACATATGCAAGTACACTAAGAGCTTAAATATCTGTAAACAAACCAGCCACAGTTTAAATATATTTAATAATAAATAACAAAAGAACAAGAGAATTCTCAATAACTCAACACAGTGACAACAGAGTTCAGAAACACAGGAAATATTTTAAAACAACATTGCAAGACAGTCTCACATAAATACAGAAAACATCTAAACTAATCTTACTATCTTCTTATCTATCTCTAAGCGAGATACTGTGATCTAAGTCTTACTTACAGAGCAAAGCAAATGCAGATGAGAAGTGCTGAAGATGGATGTTTCAGGTCCAAAGACAAATACAAAATGCACAGACTCTGAGATAGTTCTTAGGTTACTATCAAACATTTCTACTGGGTTATCTCAGATTACATCATTCTTTGTCACCTCTGTGTCAAAAATACTTATTTTTCAGAAGTTTGCCTGGAACTGGAAGTCGTAAAGTATTTAACACATTTACCTTTGAAGCCTGTAATTATTTCTATTTGCAGACAATAGAAAGAATATCTAGCTGCAGACATTCTGTCTCCTAGCTGAGTTAAACCCAATTGTAAACAAATAATTTATTTTAGGAGTTTGCAAGTTAACTCTGTTATTTTCCAGTAGGGTACACTGTGGTTAGTTACTCATTTAAACATGCCTGTAAGCCAATGAAGGAACACATCTCTGAAAATATAAACTTTAACTTTGCCAAGCCTTCATAATACGTAGTGCAGCTATATTTAATGGGGTGAGGTCATTTAGCATGGCCAGTAGCAAATGCACTTAAATGCAATCTTTGTTGTTATTTAGCAGAGTCTAATGACTATTTGTTTTAGCCAATGTGTATTTAAAAGATCTGCTGGGTCTCTGTTGTTTTATATGCTGGAAAGGATATCCTGTGCCACAGTCACAATTACAAGGTGCAGCTGAGTTACAGATATAATACTATTTTCTAACATTTCAAGGTTATGTTTTTTGAACTGTTACAATGAACAATTATATACGATTTACAAAGAATGACTAAAGCATATTAATGGGCATGTTCAATTGTTGCTTTCCATTCTTTTGATTGATTTTGCCTGTAACTTGACTAAAGTGACCCTAGAGACCTAGCTTATTAGTATTTATCTGAGTACTTAACTGAGGAAAGAATGGAAAAGAAACACTGTAACCAGCATCAAGGTGACTGCCAGAGAAATAACTAAATGTTCATCATTATGATCATTCCTGCAGTGGCCTTTGCTATATGAATTATATCCTGCACAGCTGTCCAGCTTCCAAAGCTTCAAGGTACTTTCCATGCATAAAACCAGTTAGTCAGCTTCAAACAAGCTGGCTAAAAGGTCAGGTTTGGGTACCAAGTCCTTCAGTGCTTTTCTACTGCTGACAAGAGTGCTCTTCTTTGTACTTTCAAAGATAGACGGTTGGCTATTGCTGTTCCATTGCAGAGAAGATGAACTCCCTTTGGGAAAAAACTTCCATACTACTTTTATACTTGTGAAACCTAACATTTTCTGAAAAACATGTACTTTTATGCTAGGAAAAAGTATGTTGTTCACTGTATTGTCCCTTTTATATACTTTTAAATGGGAGCACACTTTTTGCAATTGTCTAACAAAGTTGTTAAAAGTTATTTAAAACTACCTTTTCTGTGTGTGATGCCCCTGCACTGACCCAGTAATCAAGGAGCCTCAATCCTCATCATTAGCACCAGTGAGGGACATACACATTGGGAGGATAACAAGTACACACAAAGTAAAGTACAATTTCCCTTAAGAGCCCACAGAGATCACAGTCAGTCTGGGGCTGGTTTCTCTCTCTTTATCCAGATCCCCAGTAAGACTCCCCATTGGCACAGCTGTAGGAATAAGATCTCAGCCGAGTGGTCAACCCAAAACCTCCAGTACCCTCTCTGTCCAACCAGAGCTTCATCTCCCTGGCCAAGTAGCTGACACACACACACACACACACACACACACACACACACACACACACACACACACACACACACACACACACACACACACACTTTGAGATTTGATTTATATATAAACACACAGGCACTCCTGGGGAAGGCTGGCACAGGTTCATTAGCTATGCCCCTTCTGCCCTGACTGTAAGGTAGTACCAGCTCCCACCAATCACTGTTATCAGCTACTATAAGACCCTTCCCAAAAGGTGACAAATTCTACTGTGTAATGTAACTATTATCCAAATGATAAGCGTGTCCAAGACTAAGGCTATTTAAGACTGGCCTATACAGTGTCACCAAATACATATGCAAGTACTCTAGGAGCTTAAATATCTCTAAACAAACCAGCCATAATTAAAAGGTTTAAATATATTTAATAATAAATAATAAAAGAACAAGACAATTCTCAATAACTCAACACAGTGACAACAGAGTTTAGAATCACAGGAATTATTTTAAAACAACATTGCAGGACAGACTCACATCAATACAGAAAACATCTGAACTAATCTTACTATATTCCTCTCTATCTCTAAGAGAGATACTATGATCTAAGTCTTACTTACAGAGCAAAGCAAATGCAGATGAGAAATGCTGAAGAAGGATGTTTCAGGTCCAAAGACAAATACAAAATGCACAGACTCACTCTCTGAGAGAGTTCTTAAGTTGCTATCAAACATTTCTGCTGGGTTATCCCAGAGTACATCATTCTTTGTCACCTCTGTGTCAAAAATACTTATTTTTCAGTAGTTTGCCTGGAACTGGAAGTCGTAAAACAGTTAAACACTTTTACCTTTGAAACCTCTAATTATTTCTGTTTTCAGACAGTAGAAATAATTTCTAGCTGCAGACATTCTGTCTCCTGGCTGAGATAAACACCATCATAAACAATTCTTTTTTTTAGGAGTTTGCAAGTTAAGTTGGGTACACTGTGGTTACATTCTTGAAGCTAAGCACATAACATAGAATTTAACACACACTTCTGCACCAGCAGTGTAATACACACATAGCATGTAGTTCTCTTACATTTGTAAAACAAGCCTATGGATCGTATTAATATGCACAAATGACATAGAATTATTTACAAAATTCCAGTTAGCTGGGCTGGCAGGCTTCACAGTCCCCATTGCTTGAGATGGTTGAGCCTATCTAGGAATTCCTTACCCCATTCCCTGTCTTCAGAGCCCATCTGCGTTGGCATTGCTAAACCCACTACGGTGCCGCACTGTCATATCTTATGCTTGCAACCATAGACTCCACCTTAGTAACTTGGCAGTTTGCTGGCTGGCATGATGTAGCCATGTTAAGGGATTGTGGTCAGTAACTACAGTGAATTTCCTTCCATACATATAAGGCTGACGTTTCTGCAGTGCCCACACTATGGCTAGAGATTCCTTTTCTACAGCTGCATAGCATTCCTCCCTGGGTTGGAGACTATGACTGAGATAAACCAATGGGTGCTCTTCTCCCTCTGAAGAAATCTGGCTAAGTACAGCCCCCACCCCATGGTTCAAAGCATCCACCTGCACAACAAATTCTTTGCTGTAATCTGGACTGGTTAACACAGGGCATCCTCTCAAAGCTTCTTTAAGCTTCTGGAATGCCTGCTCACATGCTGGGGTCCACACTACCTTATCTGACCTGTTCTTCCTTGTCAGGTCTGTGAGGGGAGCAGCTATGGTACTATAACTGGGGGCAAACGTTCTGTAGTACACTGTTGTCGCTAAAAATTCCCTCACCTGTTTTTGGTAACAGGTGCAAGCCATGCCTGAATGGCTTCCACTTTGGCAGGTTCTGGCCTGATCTTACCACTCTCCACTCTATGTCCTGGGTAGGAGACCTCTGCCATACCCACCTGACATTTGTTTGCTTAATGGTCAACCCACCCCTCTGTAGTCTGCCCAGCACCTCACTGACATGTTGAAAGTGCTCTTGCCAAGAATGGCTGAAGATGGCAATATCATCTAGGTAAGCAAGGGCAAACCCTCCTGCTCCTGCTAGGATATGATCTACCAGCCTCTGGAAAGTTGCTGCGGCATTTTTCATCCCAAAGGGCATCTTTGTGAACTCATACAAGTCAAAAGGAGTCACAAAGGCTGACCTCTCTCTAGCACTGGGAGTCAAGGGTACCTGCCAGTAACCCTTGGTAAGATCAATGGTGGTAAGATACTTAGCCCCACACAGCTGCTCTAGTGCTTCATCTGTCCTAGGCATGGGGTAAGCATCTGATTCTGTGTGACTATTTACTTTCCTCTATTCCACATGGAACCTAGTGCTGCCATCCTCCTTTGGTACCAGCACAACTGGGGAGGCCTAGGGACTGCTGGACTCCTGAATTATCCCCAGTTCCAACATTTCCTGTATCTTCTCCCTCAGTGTCTCTTTGACTCTCTCAGGCATATAAGGGGCCTGCTTAATAGCCCTTTGGGGTCCTGTATCCACATGGTGTTGCACCAGGTGAGTGCACCTTGGGTTCCCAGTGAACATGTCCCACTCATGTAACACTTCTCAGATTTCCTGAACCTGGGTAGGGGATAACTGCTTGGACATTGCTAACCCTTCCACTGAAGCATCAGTCTAAGCCTCACTGAGGAGATCAGTCACCAGATCCCCCTCAGACTCTTCCTGCAATCTACTGCAAATACTCAGCACAAAAGCATCCCTGTCATGGTAAGGTTTCATCATGTTAACATGGTATAATTTGTGCCCTGCCTCCTGCATAGCAGTTCTACCAAGTAGTTAACATCACTGACCTTCCTTACCACCTTGTAGGGTCCCTCCCAAGCTGCCTGCAGCTTGTTGTGTCTGAAAGAAATGAGAACCATTACCTGCTGCCCTACAGACCTTTTTCTGCTGTTGGGCTTCTGCAAGGTTCTTCTGGGCCCAGCCCATGGGTTCCCTGGGCCTTGTCCTCAGGTCTAGGACATATGCCACAGCAGACACCTTGTGGGATTCACACTCACCCTACCACTCATCTCAAATTAAATCTAGAGGTCCCCTCACCCTAAGCCCATACAACTCAAAGTGTGAAAAACCTGTGGATTTCTAGGGAAACCTCCCTGTAAGCAAACAACAGCTGGGGCATATATTTGTCCCAATGCCTCTTAAACTAGTTTGGAAATGCCATAGGATAATCCTGAGTGTAGAGTTTAACCTCTCAACAAGACCATTAGCCTGGGGATGGTGGGGGGTGGTCTTTAGGTATTTTACCCCACAGTACTTCCACAGACAAGCCAGCAGGTCTGACATGAAATTATCACCTCTGTCAGTCAGTATTTCTTTTTGGAAGCCCTCCCTGCTGAAAATCACGAACAAAGCCTTTGCCACCTTTTCTGCCTCAATGGAGGATAGGGCCACTGCCCTAGGGTATCTTGTAGCATAATCTTCTGCCAGTAGGATATACTTTTTCCCAGTGGATCTTGGGGTACTCAGAGGACTGACAATATCCATAGATACCCTCAGATATGGCTCCTCAATCGCAGGCAAAGGCATCAAAGGAGCTTTCACCTTGTCCCCTACCTTGCCTACCTTTTGGCACTGCTCACAGGTCCTGCAGTACCCTGTTACATCTCTTGAAATCCCAGGCCAATAAATGTTTTGCATAATATATCTGTTTGTACGTTTTATGCCCATATGACCTGCAAAGGGAATATCATGGGCTATGGCTAGAAGTACCTGACGGTAGGCTCTGGGCACTAACAACTGCTGTTTTCTCTCACCCTCTAGCCCTCCCTCAGGGATCCACTCTCTGTACAGTAACCCTTTGTCGCAGTATACAGATTCCCCCTTCCATTGAGAATCAGGTGTCTCACTAGTTACCTCCCTCTGGCTTTGTAATGTAGGGTCTGATAGCTGAGCCTGTCTCAACTCTCTCTTTGTAACCCTTCCCAGTTCCCCTTCCACAGGAAGTCTGGTATCCTCTGACAGCGGTGCCTCACTGTCAGCCTGGGTACTGCTACTCACCTCTGCCCTTGCATTCACTCTGTCCAAGGGAACATCAGTACCCACAAGCAGCTGTCGCTCACCTTCAGTCTCACTACTACATGGTAGCTCCCTCCCTGAAGTAACCACCTCACCAGTCCTGGCTGCAAGTGTGCAGTCTGTCTGGGTCTCCCCCAAGCTACTAGACCCACATGCTTGTCTCAAGCCTGACTGCGTGTAACTGCATGAACACATGGTACTGCATTATCAAAATCATTCCCTATCAGGACATCTGCCCATCCTCAAACACACCTACTTGCTTTCTTCCTTTTCCACCCTCCCTGTCAAAGTGAACCCAGCCAAAGGTATTTGGAATGGGGTCCCTCCTAAAGTTCTGACTGGAGTATACTGCCCAAGCAAGTAGTGCTCCTCTGTAACCATTGCAGGCTTCACAATGGTTAGGTCAGAGGCTGTGTCTCTCTTAGCCATGGTTTCTTTTCCATTCACTAAGATAGGATATAACCTCTTGTGGTAGTTTGCTACCTTTGTTGTCTCGATGCAACTTACTGCTGGCATTTTGTCATTCCCATTTACTGGCTCTCCCATCTCCATGGACATCTATGTGCTACATGGTCCCACTAGTTGCATTTAAAACACTTAATCTTAGGTCCTGGATGTGTACCTGGACTAGTGTCTTCCCGTGCTACTGGCAGATTCTGTTGGAGCAGTCTGAGCTGCCCACCATGGATTCCTTAGACCCATGAGCAGCACTGGGTTTTCCTTTTCTGTGCAGGGATGCCCTGCTGCCTGCTAATGGTATAGGTCTCCCTAATTCCCAACTTATATATAGTAAGGCATTATCTATCAGCTAAACAGATTCTCATGTCTTCAGGCAAAGTGCTAAGGGCTTGTTCCCTCACCAAAAGGTCTGCCAGCCCTTCAGAAGTGGTGACCTGACATCCACTCATCCACCTATGAAAATAAGTGCTTAGTTCAGCAACATATTCACACACTTTCATCTGCCTTGCGTCTATGCTCATGAAACTTTTACCTATAAGCTTCAGGTGTTAACTTAAAAGGTTCTAGCAAACAATTCTTTACAACATTATAATTTAAACAATCATTATCAGACAGTTTGAAAAGAACGGTTACAGCTTTACCATGGATTAAGGGGGGGTCAGGACCCATATGCAGACCTCTTGATCAACATTATACTGTTTACATACCATCTCAAACATATGAATAAAATTATGAAAATTATTCCTGTCTGTAAATTGTGGAAGAAATTTACTGACCTTTATTGCTTCTGGGGTTCATTTACTCCCTTCCCTGTTACTTCCATGACTCTGGCGAAGAGTCAGCATCTCCTTTTCATGTTACCTCTGCCTCTCCTTCTTCTCAGCTTCCAGGCATAGCAGTTTCTCATTTTCCTCAGTCTCTAGAAGCCTCAGTCTCTCTGCTGTCTGTATTTTCAAATGTTTGGCCTCTAGCTCAAGTCTCTTTAACTCCAGATGGATTTTTAAGTCCTCTGTGGAAAGGCTGAGATGTTCATTCTCTGAGAGTTGTACATCCCTACGGCCAGTCTGAATGTCCTCCTGGTTGCTGTTCTCTGATGTAGCTGTGACTAAAGCTGCAATCATGTCTACTTTAGGCAGGTTGGCATGCACCAGTCCTTTAGTCTGGCACATCTCTGCCAGCTGGCTCCTGGTTGGCTTGCCATACTCCTCTGCTGACATGCTTGCCTGCTCTCCCTGACTAACTAAGCTAACAGAAAAAAAATAAAACTATTGTGATATGAACTCTGAATGTTCACTACATGGCTGATTAAGAGTAGAAGCACCTTCAGTGATCACTGTACACAAACAACAGGAATTCAATATCTACACTACTACAAGACAATTAATATGTGATGTGCCTATCTCACCGCTATCAACCAATTAATATGTGATGTGGCTATCCCACCACTGCTAAACAATTAATATGTGACACCCCTGCACTGGCCCAGTAATCAAGGTGCCTCACTCGTCACCACTAGCACCAGTGAGGGACATGTACATTGGGAGGATAACAAGTACACACACAGTAAAGTACAATTTCCCTTAAGAGCACACAGAGATCACAGTCAGTCTGGGACAGGTTTCTCTCTCTTTATGCAGATCCCCAATAAGACTCGCCACTGGCACAGCTACAGGGTTAAGATCTCAGCCGAGTGATCAAGCCAAAACCTCTAGCACCCTTTCTGTCCAACCAGTGCTTCATCTCCCTGCCCAAGTAGCTCACACACACACACACACACACACACACACACACACACACACACACACACACACACACACACACACACACACACACACACACTTTGAAATTGAATTTATATACAAACACACAGACACTCCTGGGGAAGGCTGGCACAGGTTCACTAGTTATGCACCCTTCTGCCCTGACTATAAGGTAGTACTAGCTGACACCAATGGTTGCATATTACATTATCAAAGTTTCAGTACTTCGAATACCATATGGTTGACACCATATGATCGAAGTACTAAAATTTTGAAAATGTAATAAAAAAAAAAAAAAGAAACAAAAGTAACTGCAGTGAGCAGGGGGCGGTAAGCCCTCCTGCACCCCCACCTCCCCTACTTAAATATACCAACTCCGAGGTTGCACTTTAACAGAGATAAGTACAGGAAAGGGAAGGTTTCCCTTTCCTATGCTGTAGCTTGATCTCGGAGTTTATATATTTAAGTAGTGGGGTGTGTGGGGGGTGCAGGGGGCTTGCCCCTCTGCCTACATCCTTTATGTTACCTTTTTTTTTAATAAATTTTTTGAGCATTCGAAAACATAATTGTTCGATCATTAAAGGTCAATCTTTAGTGATTCGAGCAATTGCATTTTCAATGTTCCAGTAGGAACCCGCCACCAACCACTCTTATCAGCTACTATAAGGCCCTTCCTAAAGGGTGACCAATTTTACTGTGCAATGTTACTATTATCCAAATGATAAGTGGTTCCAAGACTAAGGCTATTTAAGAGTGGCCTGTACAGTGTCACCAAATACATATGCAAGTACACTTAGAGCTTAAATATCTGTAAACAAACCAGCCGCAGTTTAAATATATTTAATAATAAATAATAAAAGAACAAGAGAATTTTCAATAACTCAACACAGTGACAACAGAGTTCAGAAGCACAGGAAATATTTTAAAACAACATTGCAAGACAGTCTCACATAAATACAGAAAACATCTAAACTAATCTTAGTATCTTCCTATCTATCTCTAAGCGAGATACTGTGATCTAAGTCTTACTTACAGAGCAAAGCAAATGCAGATGAGAAGTGCTGAAGATGGATGTTTCAGGTCCAAAGACAAATACAAAATGCACAGACTCACTCTCTGAGGTAGTTCTTAAGTTACTATCAGACATTTCTACTGGGTTATCTCAGATTACATCATTCTTTGTCACCTCTGTGTCAAAAATACTTATTTTTCAGAAATTTGCATGGAACTGGAAGTCGTAAAGCATTTAACACTTTTACCTTTGAAACCTGTAATTATTTCTGTTCCCAGGCAATAGAAAGAATTTCTAGCTGCAGACATTCTGTCTCCTAGCCGAGTTAAACACCATTGTAAACAAATCACTTATTTTAGGAGTTTGCAAGTTAATTCTGTTATTTTCCAGTAGGGTACACTGTGGTTAGTTACTCATTTAAGCATGCCTGTAAGAAAATGAAGGAGCACATCTTTGAAAATATAAACTATAACTTTGCCAAGCCTCCATAATATGTAGTGCAGCTATATTTATTGGGGGGAGGTCATTTAGCATGGCCATTAGCAAATGCACTTAAATGCAATCTTTGTTGTTATTTAGCAGAGTCTAATGACTGTTTTAGCCAATGTGTATTTAAAAGATCTGCTGGGTCTCTATTGTTTTATATGCTGGAAAGGATATCCTGTGCAACAGTCACAATTACAAGGTGCAGCTGAGTTACAGATTTAATACTATTTTCTAACATTTCAAAGTTATTATATACAATTTACAAAGAATGACTAAAGTATACTAATGAGCATGTTCAATTGTTGCTTTCCATTCTTTTGATTGATTTTGCCTGTAACTTGACTAAAGTGACCCTAGAGACCTAGCTTATTAGTATTTATCTGAGTACTTAACTGAGCATAGAATGGATAAGAAACACTGTAACCAGCATCAAGGTGACTGCCAGAGAAATAACTAAATGTTCATCATTATGATCATTCCTGCAGTGGCCTTCGCTATATGAAATATATCCAGCACAGCTGTCCAGCTTCCAAAGCTTCAAGTTGCTTTCCATGCATAAAACCAGTTAGTCAGCTTCAAACGAGCTGACTAAAAGGTCAGGTTTGGGTACCAAGTCCTTCAGTGCTTTTCTACTGCTGACAAGAGTGCTCTTCTTTGTACTTTCAAAGATAGACGGTTGGCTATTGCTGTTCCATTGCAGAGAAGATGAACTCCCTTTGGGAAAAAACTTCCATACTACTTTTATACTTGTGAAACCTAACATTTTCTGAAAAGCAAGTACTTTTATGCTAGGAAAATAGTATTTTGTTGACTGCATTTTGCCTTTTATGTACTTTTAAATGAGAGCACACTTTTTTGCAATTGTGTAACAAAGTTGTTAAAAGTTACTTAAAACTACCTTTTCTGTGGAAGCAGTCCCTCATTTAGATCTTCTTCTAGCCTCAAAAAGAAAAAATATTTTTAAGCTGCATTTGTCAATGTCACTGCAGCAGACTGGTAATTTGCCTGAATCACAGGTGAGTGACTCTGCTGTGGCCAAAGCTGGTTCCTCAGATCACTCATCTTTTACTTCAGACCCCTTTGGTATAGTCCATACAGCTACCATGGACCAGGGGTTAGCCACATCCTCTGCAGCTGTAGGGTCCCTTCAGTGGGTAAGAGAGAGGCATTCTTGTCAGTCATGGGATATGGGGCAAGAAATGTGCCCTGCTTAGCCAGAATGTTGTACCCAACCCTGGAAAAGCTGGTGCTGGCAATATTGGGTATGTTTATCCACAATTTCCTGTCAGAAAGAGACAGAAAACAAAATATTTATCTTCTTCTATGTCAGTTACTCTGGACAGGAATAATGTATTGGGCTTGGCAAAGGGTCTTTTGCAGGCTTTTGACCCTTAGTTCCTTAATCCTTTTTTAACAGCTCCTTCTGTTCTAGATTCAGTTAAAAAATTAACCAGTACAGGTGTTCCGCTTAGGATTTCCCCATATCTTTCAGTTTGTCTATACTCTGTTATCAATTCTTGATAGGGAAGGTAATCACTAGCCTGCAATCCAAATGTCTTCTTGGCCTCTTCCCATTCTATTACCTTTCCTTCTCTAATTATTTGTTCCAAATACCTTGGCTCCTTTGCCAGATTTCTTCAGTAAATTCCAAGCCTCTCTTATCTATTCTCTGCAGCCCTAATTGCAGTCATCCCTATTGGCAAAATCTCCTTTCTTCATTCCGGTGTTGACTGAATTCTTAGTATACTTTCTCCTACTTTATGAATATCATATTCTGCATGACTTCTGTTATTCTTCTTAAGGATCTGCCTCCAAATTGCCATTCTTTCCTTATTTCTTCAATTTCCTCCTGGTTCATCATCATCCCGTTTCACTTTGAATTGTATCTTTCTGCTTGTGTTATGTACAAGAGCCTTAACCATGTAGCTCTAAAATATCCCTTAAAATCAGGCAATCCTAAACCTCCTTGTTCTGTTGGGAGGATCAACTAATCCCACTTGACTCTTGCCATCTTCCCCTCAAATAAAATCCTTCAACTCTTTATTAATTACTGTCAACACTTCTACTCTGGTTGATAAATATATGGCTGACCAGTGTCTAAAACTATAGGGACTTAAAACATTTTTACTACATGCATCTTGCTGTCCATATCTACAAACAAGAACCTCCACTTTCTCATTTTTTGTATTATCTCCTCACAAATCCTTAGCTGTCACAACTGAATCCTTTTTAATCCATACTCCTAAATACTTAAATTTATCATGTCTTCCATAAATATAGATATTGCTGGACCAATTCATGTGTGGGCACATAGTTCACAGCTATAGACTTTGTTTTATCTTCATTAATTTTATATCCTGAAAAAAACCCGGAACTGTCTCAGAATATTCCACAACAATGAAATTTCCTTTTCTGGATCCATCAGGTGCAATATAACTCTTTCGACTTTTCCCGGTTAGGGGTTGCCACAGCGGAACTCCGGTCCGCTATTGATTCGCAGTAGATTTTTACGTGCCGAGTTGCCAGCTCTGATGCACAACCTTCAACAAAGGTACGCCCATTCACGCATGTCTCTACACAGAATACGCTCTAGCTGAGAATCGAACGGGACAACGTCTTACTGTGAGGTGACAATGCTACCGCAGCACCACCATCTCCAAATAAAGACAACTTTCCCTGAACACCATACCAATTACATCCCTGAATTACTGAGTCCCTTATTTTCTTTGCCATTGTTTCTAAATATAATGAAAATAACAAAGGGGAAAGAGGGCACCCCTGCCTGGTTCCTCTGTTCAGACACATTTTGGCAGACGAGCCCTCCCACTTTGATTTTTGCCTCTGATCCCTCATACATCCTTCTAATTAACCTTTATTAATGTGACAGGAAATGCAAATACTTCCAATATCCTACTCATAAAATTGCAGCTTACTCTGTCAAATCCTTTCTCTGCATCAAGACCCACCAATAACAGCAGTGTTTTCTTACATTCTGCTTCCCTCTGGATCATCATTTTTCTATACATTTTGTCAAATGTTTGCCTCCACACCACAAAACCACACTGGTCTATATCTATCAATTTTGGCATTACCTTTTCACCATTACAGACATAAACACTTTATGATCATGGTGTAGAATTTAAATGGGCCTATATGAAGCTGGATCAAATGGGTCTTCACCATCTTTAGGTATTACAGACACCACATATTTTTTCTAGAATGTCGGTGCCTTCCCTTCATTTAAAATATGGTTAAACAAATCCTTCCAGATCTTTACCACTTTCTTCCCTCCTAACTTCAAAATTTTCACTGGAATATCATATATTCCTGGAGACTTTCCTGTAGATTGGTTATACTTCACTATTTTTATCTAATGTCTTCCTGTCTTAGCTGTTAGCTATTGAGCCTCATCTACCCCTAACCTTGGTGTGACAAAGGGGGATACTGCCAACCCAACTAGCTAGAATTTTGTAAATAATTATATATCACTGGTGAATATCGAAATGATTTGTGTAAGATACTTGTGTTACAAATGTGTTAGAACTGTATGTCATGTGTATATCAAATTGGTTTGTACAGACATGAGTGTTAAAAAGGTATTTTATAAAGTGCTTGTGCTTACAATGTAACCACGGTGTCTCCTACTGGAAAAGAACAGAAATGCACATGCACTATTGTATCTATTTAAATACATATATTTTAACAGTGGAAACTGGAGTACAGAAGGTTAACTTAAATTAAATTACTTTATGGCTACGCCATAAAAGATGGTATCTTTCAGTTTCAGTGCAGCAAGGAGACACAATGTCTAAAACTAGGGAACTTTCTGTAGTGTCTCTAGGGTAAAATAATTACTAGTCTTGAAATGTGAAGGAATGTAATTGTTTTATAACTTCCAGCATCTGCCAAAGATCTGAGGTGTATGTATTTTCACAGGTAGATGCTAAATACTGTCAGCTTCCAGCAGTGGTATTTTCACCTGGGATAGAGTCAGATGACAAGAAATGATGTCATTATGCAAGCTATCCCAGCAGTAATATTTGAGTATTAATTTGAGAACTCTCTTAGAGAGACAAGGCATTCTATATTCTGTCTTGGACCTGACAAGAGCCATTCACCACAACATCTGCCTTACTCTGATGAAGTAAGTTTCTAGGGAACAGTATAATTCTCCTAGATGTAGTCAGGAAGGGTTCCAATTAGAAGAACAAAAGTCCAAAATATCGAATGGCTGTATACGTGAAAATGCCATTCATTGATGTGTTTTTTGTGAGATTGCAGTACAGTGAAGATCAGGAGATTTGCCCTTTACTGACTGTAGTGCGATCTCAGAGTTGGTATATATAATTAGTGGGGGGTGTGGGGGGCACAGCCCCCCACAATAAAGGGTTCAAAGTCTAGCATTTTTGCTGTTTACAGTGTTCGATTATATGGACTTTCGTTCATATAATATAGACCTGTCAGGAATATAGCAAAGCTTAGTTTAGATATTTTTCTTTATGTATTTGAGACTGTCCTGCAATGTTGTTTTAAATATTTCCTGTGATTTCTTCTCTGATGTCACTGTGAATATATACTGAGTATTTTCTTGTTCTTTTATTATTATTAAATATATTTAAACCCTTCATTGTGGCTGATCTGTCTAGAGATATTTAAGTTTTGAGAGTACTTGCATATTTATTTAATGACATTGTGTGTGCCACTCCTAACAGCCTTGCTCTTGGTCAAACTACCAGTTGTATTAATATTAATATTACACAGTAAGATCGGACACCCTTTGTTAAAGCCTTAAAGTAGCTGATAAGGAGTTGGCTGGTGGCAGTAATAACTGCCTTATAGTCTGGGCAAAAGGGGGCACAGCAAGTAAACCTGTGCCGGCCTTTCCCATGTGTGTGTGTGTGTGTGTGTGTGTGTGTGTGTGTGTGTGTGTGTGTGTGTGTGTAAATCAAACCTCAAAAAGTGTGTGTGTCAGCTACTTGGGCAGGGACACAAAGCACTGGTTGGACAGAGAGGGTGCTGGAGATCTTGGCTTAGCTGTGTCAGTGGGTAGTCTTATTGGGATCTGGAGAAAGAGGGAAAAACCAGCCCCAGACTGACTGTAGTCTGTGTGTGCTCTCAATGGAAACTGCACTTGATGCAGAGAGTTGCATCTGCAAATACTGTGTGTGTTTGTCATCCTCTCAGTGGTGAGAACTGAGGCTCCTTGATTACTGGTCCAGTGGTGGGGCATCACATATTTATTGGTTGGCAGTGGTGCGATATCCACATATTGGGATTCAGTGGTGTGGATACTGAACTTCTGTAGCCTGTAAATGGTGGTCACCAAAGGTGTTCGTACTCTCAAGCAGCCATATGGTAGACATTCAGTTTCATGTCACAATAGTTTTATTTATTTTTTGTTAGCTTAGTTAGTCAGGGAGGGAAGGCAAGTCAGCAAATGAGTATGGCAATCTGACAAGGAGCTTGTTGGCTGAGATGTGCCAAGACAAAGGATTGGTGCATGCCAACCTGACTAAAGCAGAAATGATTGCACCCTTAATCACAGCTGCATCACATACCAGCAACCAGGAGGACAAACAGACTGGCCTTGGGGATGAACAACTCTCAGAAAATGGTCAGTTCAACTTTGCCTCAGAGGACTTAAAAATCCATCTAGAATTAAAGAGACTTGAACTGGAGGTCAAATGTTTGGAAATAGAATTAGCAGATAGACTGCAGCATTTATAGGCTGAAGAAAATGAGAAACTGAGACATCTGGAAGCTGAAGAAAATGAGAGGCAGACGCAACATGAAAAGGAAATGCTGACTCTTTGCCAGGGGCATGGAGGTAATGGGGAAGGGAGTAACCAAACCCCAGAAGCAATAAAGGTCAGTTCATTTCTTCCACAATTTACATAGGGTGATAATTTTGATAGTTTTATTCATATGTTTGAAAGGGTCTTTAAACAGTATAATGTTGACCAAGGGTTCTGGGTACGGTTCCTGACCATCTTACTCCATGGTAAATTTGTAACTGCTGTTTCTAAATTGTCTGATAATGACTGCTTAAACTATAATACAGTTAAAAATTGTTTATTAGAGTATTTTAAGTTAACATCTGAAGCTTATAGAAAAAAAGTTTTGTGAGCATAGACGCAAGGCAGATGAAAGTGTGTGTGCATATATTGCTGAGTTAAGCACTTATTTTCATAGGTGGGTGAGTGGGTGTCAGGTCACCACTTCTAAAGGGCTGGCAGACCTTTTGGGGAGGGAACATGCCCTTAGCACTTTGCCTGAGGACATGAGAATCTGGTTGGTAGATAGGGAATGCAATTCCACAGATGAGTTGTGGAAAAAGGGAGACCTATACCTAGCATGTAGAGCATCACTGCACAGGAAATGGATACTCAGTGCTGTTCATGGGTCTAAGGGAACCCATGGTGGGCAGCCTAAGCCACCTCAAGAAAGCCCACCTGTAACAGGGGAAGCCATTAGTTCAGGTACACAGTCAGGATCAAGGGTTAAATGTTTTAAATGTAACCAGTGTGGCCATGTAGCATATAGATGTCCACGGAGGTAAGGTGGGGAACAAAAGGTGGGAAAGTCAGCAAGTTGGAATGACATAATGCCAGCAGTAAGTTGTTTGGAGACAGCAAGGGTAACAAACTACCACCAGAGGTTATATCCTATCTTAATAGATGGGAAACAGGCCACTGCTAAGAGAGAGACAGAGCCTCTGACCTAACCATTGTGAAGCCTGCAGTGGTTAAAGAGGAGCACTACTTCCTTGGACAGTCTACTCCAGTTAGAGCTTTAGGAGGGACCCCATTCCAAATACCTTTGGCTAGGCTTCACCTTGGCTGGGAGGGTGGAAAAGGAAGCAAGCAAGTAGGTGTGTTTGTTTATCCCTGCAGATGTCCTGATAGGGAATGATATTGATGATGCAGTATCTTGTGTGCATGCAGGTACATGCAGTCAGGCTTGGAGACAAGGATGTGGGTTTGGTAGCAGGGGGGAGGGCCCAGACAGACTGCCCACTTGAATCCGGGACTGGTGATATGCCTACTGTAGGGAGGGAGTTAGTCTGTAACAGAGAGACTGAAGGAGAGCAATAGCTGCTTGTGGGTGCTAATGTTCTCTTGGACAGGGTGACTGCAAGGGCAGAGATGAGTAGTAGTGTCCAGGCTGACAGTCAGGCACCACTGTTAGAGGATACTAGACTTCCTATGGAAGTGGAGCTGAGAAAGGTTACAAAGAAAGAGATGAGACAGGCTCAGCTCTCAGACCCTACATTACAAGGTTTGAGGGAGGTAGCCAGAGAGGTATCTGATTGTGAAGGAAAGGGGGAATCTGTATACTGGGGCAAAGGGTTACTGTATAGAAAGTGGATCCTTGAGGGAGGGCTAGAGGGTGAGAGAATACAACAGTTGGTAGTGCACAGAGCCTACTGTCTTGCACTTCTAGCCATAGCCCATGGCATTCCCTTTGAAGGTCATATGGTCATAAAGCGTACAAACAGACATATTATGCAGAACATTTACTGGCCTGGGATTTCCAGGGAGGTAACAGGGTACTGCAGGGCCTGTGAGCAGTGCCAAAAGGTAGGCAAGTTAGGAGACAAGTTGAAAGCTCATTTGATGCCTTTTCCTGTGATTGAGGAGCCATTTCAGAGGGTAGCTATGGAAATTGTGGCGCCTCTGAGTACCCCATGTTCCACAGGGAAGAAGCATATCCTAGTGGTAGTAGATTATGCTACCAGATACTCTGAGGCAGTGGCTCTATCCTCCATTGAGGCAGAAAAGGTGGCAAATGCTTTGTTAGAGATTTTCAGCAGGGTAGGTTTCCCAAAAGAAATACTGACTGACAGAGGTGCCAGTTTAATGTCAGACCTGCTGCTTTGTCTGTGGAAGCACTATGAGGTAAAGCACCTAAAGACCACCCCTACCATCCCCAGACTAATGGTCTGGTAAAGAGGTTAAACTCTACACTAAAGACCATGATACGGGCAGTTGCAGACCAGTTTAAGAGAGAGTGGGACACATATTTGCCCCATCTATTGTTTGCTTACAGAAAGGTGCCCCAGGAATCCACAGGATTTTCACCTTATGAATTACTGTATGACCATAGAGTGAGAGGATCTCTAGATTTGATTCGAGATGAGTGGGAGGGTGAGTATGAATCCCACAAGGAGTCTGTTGTGGCATATGTCCTAAATCTCAGGACAAGGCTCAGGGAACTCATGATCTTGACTCAGGAGAACCTGGCAGAAGCCCAACAGCAGAAAAAGGTCTGGTATGAAGGACTGCTCGAGCTAGAGAGTATGCTGTGGGTCAGCAGGTTATGGTTCTCATTCCTGTCAAACACAACAAACTGCAGCCAGCTAGTGAGGGACCCTTAAAAGTAGTAAGGAAAGTCAGTGATGTTAACTACATGGTAGAACTGGTAGGCAGGAGGCAGGGGCACAAACTGTACCATGTTAACATGAGGCAACCTTACCATAATAGGAAGGCCCTGGTGCTAAATACTTGCAGTAGATGGTAGGAGGAGTCTGAGGGGATCTATAGCTATAGGGAGCCAGGCAGCACAATCCCAAATTACTATGGTGGAGTCTAGGGTTGCAGGGATATAATTTGACAGTGCAACACTGTAATGGGGCAGCAATGCCAAGGCAGCTGGGATCTCAAGACAGGGTATGGGGTAATGTATTCCCAGATAGGATCATCCCTCTCAAGCAACATTTCTCCAGGGTCACTTGAAAAACCAGCTTGAGTCTTTGAGGGGGGAAGAAGTGTGACAAAGGGGGATACTGCCAGCCCAGCTAGCTGGAATTTTGTGAATAATTATATGTCATTGGTGAATATCGAAATTATTTGTGTAAGATCCTTGTGTTACAAATGTATTAGAACTGTATGTCATGTGTATATCAAACTGGTTTGTAGACGTGTGTTAAAGAGGTATTTTAGAAAGTGTTTGTGCTTACAATGTAACTACAGTGTGCTCTACTGGAAAATAACAGAAATTACATGCACTATTGTAACTGTTAAATTTTATATATTTTAACAGTGGAAACTGGAATACAGGAGGTTAACTTTAGAGAAAAGATAACTGAAATTAAATTACTTTATCACTATGCCATAAAAGATGGTATCTTTCAGTTTCAATGTAGCAAGGAGAAACGTCTAAAACTGGGGAGCTTTCTGTATTATCTCTAGGGTGAAATAATTGCTAATCTTAAAATGTGAAGGAATGTGATTGTTTTATGACTTCCAGCATCTGCCAAAGATTTGAGGTATATGTATTTTCACAGGTAGATGATAAATACTGTCAGCTTCCAGCAGTTAGGTTTTCACCTGGGATAGAGTCAGATGACAAGAAATGATGTCATTCCACAAGCTATCCCAGCAGTAATATTTAAGATATTAATTTGAGAGCTCTCTTAGAGAGGCAGGACATTCTGTATTCTGTCTTGGACTTGACAAGAATCATTCACCACAATATCTGTCTTGCTCTGATGAATATGTTTCTAAGGAACAGTATAATTCTCTTAGATGTAGTCAAGAATATAGCAAAGCTTAGTTTAGATATTTTTCTTTCTTTATTTGAGACTGTCCTGCAATGTTGTTTTAAATATTTCTTGTGATTTTGAGCTCTGAGGTCACTGTGAATATATACTGAGTATTTTCTTGTTTTTTTATTATTCATTATTAAATATATTTAAACCCTTCATTGTGGCTGATCTGTCTAGAGATATTTAAGTTTTGAGACTACTTGCATATGTATTTGGTGACACTGTGGGTCACTCCTAATAACCTTGCTCTTGTTCAAACTGCCATGTGTATTAATATTAATATTACACTGTAAGATCGCTTACCCTTTGTTAAGGGCCTTAAAGTAGCTGATAAGGAGTTGGCTGGTGGCAGTGATAACTACCTTATAGTCTGGGCAAAAGGGGGCATAGCTGGTAAACCTGTGCCAGCCTTTCCCATGTGGGTGTCTGTGTGTGTGTGTGTGTGTGTGTGTGTGTGTGTGTGTGTGTGTGTGTGTGTGTGTGTGTGTGTGTGTGTGTGTGTGTGTGTGTGTGTGTTTGTATGTAAATCAAACCTTAGAGTGTGTGTATCAGCTATATGAGTAGGGACACGATGCACTGGTTGGACAGAGAGGGTGCTGGAGGTCGTGGCTTGGCCACTTAGCTGAGATCTCAACTTTATAGCTGTGCCAGTAGGGAGTCTTATTGAGGATCTGGAGAAACAGGGAGAAACCAGCCCCAGACTTATTATGGTCTGTGTGTGCTTTCAAGGGAAACTGCACTTGATGCAGAGAGTTGCATCTGGAAATACTGTGTGTGTACTTGTCATCCTCTCAGTGAACATCCCCCATTGGTATCAGTGGTGAGGATTGAGGCTTCTTGATTACTGGTCCAGTGGTGAGTCATCACACTTGGCATATTTAAGTCTTCCATATATATTTCCATTTGTGCTTTTTCTTGATTTCCCCACTTCTCTGCTTTGTACAAATCTTCATAAAATTTCTGAAATATATCTAATACCTCTACATGATCTTTAGTTATTTTTTCCTGTTTTATGCATCTTAAGTTTGGCAGCATCCTTTTCTACTTTCTGCTGCTTAAGTCATTGTGCCAAACAGTTTTGTGCTCTGGAGTTATCATCAGTAAAAAAAAAAAAAAACAGTTGCTTAGCAACAATCTTTCTAAAGTCATGTATTTTATCTAGATACTTCCTTATAGTCTCTTTAGCACTTAGCAATTTAGCCTCCTCTTTACTATAAGATTCCCCTTACTTGTAATACTTTAACCTTTGTCAGCTCCTCTAAATAATTCTTATTAATTATTAACCAAATCAATGTTTCTTTTATTTCTACCCTATTTTAAATACCACTTTCATTTTATCCGCCTCAATAGCTATAACTTCTGGAGTAGTTTCTATCTTCCCTAATAACTCCCAGATAGTTTCCACTATCCATTGCTTAAGTTCCACTCCTTTTAACAGGTAGGTGGAGAAGAGCCAGTGTCTCATCTTTATTTCATTACCCATCATTTTTATCTTAGTAAGTATTTGTGCATGATCTGAAATAGGTATTGGCTATGTATCAAAGTTCTCAATTAAATGGACATGTTCCTGTGAAATATAATTTCTATCAAGTCTAGTTCAGATATTGGGCCTTGGGGAATAATATGTAAATTCTCTCTGAGTTTCTGCTATTGAATTCACTTCTTTTATACCATTTTTTTAAATAAATTTCTTTAGAAATCTACCTGCTTTTGTTATAATTTCCCTTATAGGACCCCCAGATACATCCTCATTGTTGCAATCAAATTCCAGTCCCTACCTATGAGCAATATTCCCTGAGGAAAGCTGATTATTTCTCACCATTTTTTTAAAGCTCCAAAATATCAGTTTTAGGTGTAATATAAATACATGCCAGTGTAATCCTCATACCTTGCAAGCAGCCTTTTACTAGTACAAATCTTGCCATTGTTATCTTTGTTTCCCTTTCAATCACTAATTGAGCTTCAATAGCAATTAATATAAGTACTCCTCTTTTCATTTGTCCTTGATATTCTACAGAATATCCATCCTGAAATCCTTTTTTTATCAAATTCACATGCTCATTTCTTTCCAAATGTCACCTTTATTGAATTATCCCATGTGACATAGGCACATTTACATTTATATAAAAGTAGTCAAACTGCTTTAACAAGTTAAAACGTTTTGGTTCATATATATCATATAGGCTAAGCAACATTACATACATTATTAATTAATGCCCCTTTTTTTAAACAAGAAACATCTTTATTAAACCATCACTTACAACATAAGCAGTCATACACTTATATAAATGAAAACAAACCACACCAACCCAATCTTAGTTGCAAGCATTTTACATCACAAACCATACTGACACACTCCTAGTTGCAAACATTATACATCACTTATAATCTACCCAATCATTTCCATTCAAACATTACATAGGTCATTTAAGTCCTGCTATGTATTTTTCCCACAACTCTCATTTTTTTTCCTTTGTAGTTTGCTCCTTTTAATAAAGATCACAGTTGCAGTAGTTTTACCTCTGTTACTATATTGACTACTTCTAACATAGTTGGTTTAAGTATTCTTGCCTTTTTATCTATACTTGTGACACCATTCACATTCTAAGATAATATGGAAAGTGTCACCATTATGGTAAGAAGTCATTAGTCCCTACTATTATATATGGCAGCTTTTTAAATGTCTAATTCCATTTTTATGATACATACACCCATTAATGCTTGGCAGATTAAGCCTTTATATAGTTTTTTCCGTATCATCAACATTGGAACCTATGTCGCATTTTACAAGACTTTGTGTTTTAATAAAAACATTTAAAAAATAGCCCTAGAATGCCCTCACTACCTATTAACATAATACCAACACACATAACGATGTATACCATCAAATAATGTAGTTGGCCCCTCCTAATAAAAACATTTGTGTAAAATAGCAGATTCTAATACAGGCCCTAGTTAACTAGAAACTGAGGTAATACATGTTGAGATGCATGTTATTGCCTGTGCTTCTATATACAATAATTGGTGTCTGCTCTTTTTTATATTTATTCTACCTCCATAAGCTATAAAAACTACTCGCAGACTTTCAGAAATCATTAACTTTTAGCCTTGAAGAAACCACTGTTCTGTCTTTTATTGTCCTGTTATCAGTTTGGCTCCATGAAAAAGTAAGAGAAAAATAAAAATGTATTCCTCTTTTGCAGCCTGAAAGACAAGTTGAAACATTTATTTCTAAAGGAAATTTTTTTATTATATTTAGTGTTCTCATATTTGTTTTCACCTAAATGTGTTGTTAGATTTATCCAAGGATCTTAATCAAAACATTCACATATGCAAAAGCAAGAGTAAACCTATCCGCTCTACATATATTATGATCTGTGTACTTTTACACTCCATTTTCCACCTCAACAACCAAAGATTACAGCCTATTAACTTAAACATATGTTTGTCTAGCTTTTCCTCTCTTTTTGCACTGCAATGCCTATATTGCTTAATACCAAAAAAGAAGAAAGAAGAGGAAGAAAAAATGCATATGTTTGCTTTAATAAGTTTATCACATGCAAGAACAACTAAAATACTTTGCTATAAAATATGCAATTTATATTGTGAAGTTTCATAGAAATACTGTTAAGAAAATAAATTGTTTTACTTATAGTTATCATTTTCATTCCTCCTCCCCTCCCTCAGAGTCCTTCCAGATGTTGATGACATTACGTTAGGTAAATCTCCTTTATTTTCTCACAAGATAACAAGTCAGCAAAAGGCCATTCCTTCCACTTATTCTTATACAACTGAATTTCACAAATGTGATTGATGCTTTGCAGTCACACATTTCTTCACTAATTTCCATGTTGCTGGTCTTCCTGTTTATATCCATTGCTCAGCTCCAGATTCCACTTCAAATTCATGGTGCTCACGAATCTTCTGGTCACCTCCTGTGCTTTCCTCTGTCTTTCAAACATTTTCCTTTGAATAGTGGAAAAGGTTTCACTGGCAAAGTCTGTCTCTGTGTGCTTTCTTTTCAGAATATTGAGAAACAGAGTCCCCTTTTGCTTGATGGCTCATTTTTTTGTTGGATCAACTATTTCTGCTGGTAGGTTTGCATCTTTACTAATAAAGTCTTGGCTGCTTTCTCATGGCCATATTTGGAGCATACATGTGGTGTGCCCTTTCAATTAACCATTTCTGCTGTAGAATGCCAGTCCAGTTGTGTATTTGTGCCTTCATAAAATTAATAGTCTGTCCCTTCTAGATTCGCTGGTACAGTAGAAAATCTCAGATTTCCCTTATGTGTTCTGTCCTCTAATTCTACCATTTTTAAAACATCTCTTCTTGAGCAGTCTCATACTCAGCCAGCCTTTTCTTCATTTTGACCACTGTTATTTTTGCAGTATCAGCTCATTTGAATGTGTTTAAAGCTTCTTCCATTTCTTCAGCATTTTGCTATTTCAGTTGATATACTCCTTCAGTGTTTAATTTATTTGAATCAGCTTTGAGCACATCTGGCTTACTTTTTTTCTTCTAGATTACTGGAAACCATGTTGTGCACCAAAGCTGGAGCTTAAACTTCTTTTTGCTAAACAGCTGCAGGATTCTTCCCAGTCAGTGTTTTCTCTTCACTTTTTCTAGTTGATTTTCTTTCAGGCTCTCTTAGTTTTTCCTTTGCATGCATCCAGGCAGTGTACTTACTAGGCAGTAAATTAATTTTATTCAAGTTGACAATATCTATGGATACAGTTCTCACTTTCTGTTTCTACACTGGGATAGTTGAAGTTAAGCTGTTGACCAGTGTGCAGCTATCTTGGAAGTCCGACAGCAAAAGGCATTTGTACTTGATATAACACTGTGGTTATGGTTAAAATAGAAAATGGAATCCCACATGTTTTATTGTGTATACTATATAAAGTGGGACTATCTGAAAAAATAATAGCAATAAAATGTGCTAAAAGCTATCTCATTATGAATCATTTCAATATTTACTTGAAGCCAAATAAATAGGCTACCTAAAAGATAATTAAATGTAAAGAGTCTGTTTTATTTTAAAAAGATAGCACAGTAGTTAGTATCAACAAATAACCATCAAAGTCAGTCACTTAAAACAGAAGCACATGCCATGTTTGATGAAGTAAGATATTTATCTAAAATATACATACACATTATTTGTAAAATCAAACAGTTGGGTGAAATATTATTATAATAACATTGATGTATATAACTTTCTGATTTAACTTTGATTTTATGGTACAGAAAATATTGTTTATTTGAATTTTTCATATTGAAGCAACAGTGCAGTTTCTTCTTCTAGTATATTACAAGGTTATTAACTCTGTTCTAGTGCTATTTTATCTGCTTCTTTATAATGTTCTTGTCAAGTAGGTAATATGGGGTTAGGTCAGGTAAGGGATGGAATGGGTTGTTTTGTCTAGTTGTGAAAAGAAGGTATAATTATCTGTAAGAGGATATGCGAATATAATTGGTTAGGAAGGTCATCTTTTACTTTCATGTCATGAATCATACAGTCATTATGAGTTACCAGGGTATAAGATGAGAGAGCTTGAATTTGTTACAAAAAAGGAATTTCTTATTCATTATATATCAAAATGTTGACTTATTTAAAAACATAGTTTTTGAAATGGATTATTGACTTATGAAATTTGAATGGTATACAAGTTCTATGACTGAAAAACTTTTTCATTATTTTTTAATCTATGGTTCAAACTGCGTTCATCCAAGAAACTCAGATAACATAACAGAAAAGGGAAACCATAAACAAAAACAAACAAAAAATATTTCAGCAATATTGCAGCAGAAGATTGTTTTAAAAACAATGGAGTATTAATTTTAATTACTTAGAACAGTGGCACTGATGGTCAATAAAGACTGGAAGATACAGATTTAGTGTAAAAAAATTTAATTTCCACTTTCATCTCACCAAGACTTCATTAGAAAAGCAAATGAAACAGTAAAACAGAAGCAGCACATCTTAAATACATTCCTATTACAAACAATTAATCAATTAACCAATGAAATTCACATTAACTCAAAACCATTCATAAATTTAAAAAGACATACATCTTGTAACCATTTCAAACTCCTAAGAACAAGTATATAATAAACTTTATTATTGGACACTATATAATAAAAAATATTAATAAAATAAAAGAAAAAATAATTTTACATTTTCCTAATAGTCAACTTTCTATATTTCAAAAAGTATTTGATATTTATTACATCATTTAATCCTGGCTTTTTGTCTGCCCTCAGCTTTATTTGCCAAGAAGTCTCTCTCTGCTCTATCATGTCTTTAAAGTCTCCTCCCCGGGGATCTGCTTTAACCACCTCCAAAACTGAAAATAAAAACTTCTTAAATTTGTTACAGACAACTGAATATTACACAGGGCATTATTCTCATCCTTAATTTTTATACTATACATGTGTCCTCTTATTCTTTCCATCAAGGTGCATGTCGTCATTCCTACACAAAATGCTTTGCATTCACTGCACAAAGCAATATATACTAAACCTTTAACTTTACAAGTTGAATGACCTGTCACTTTAATGGTGTGATTGATGTGGAGTAAGCTTATAAATGGCCCTTCCAAAATATACCTACAGAAGTTGCAATGCCCATATTTAAACATCCCCATCTGCTGGGCTATAGCTGGACCATTGCTCCTAGAGGAACTCCTTTCCAAGACATTCTTTAAACAGTTGTTGTTCCTGTAAACAAAATTAGGCTTAGTACCTAAAATTTTTACTAACTCACTGTTACCTTCCACAATTATCCACTTTCTTTGAATGACCTCCATAATTCTCCCACTATCTGTAGTCATGTCAAGATTACATACTGTACCAAAATGGGATGTTCTGCCCTCTTTACTTTTGTTAATAATAATCTTGACATGACTACAGATAGTGGGAGAATTATGACCTCCATAATTCTCCCACTATCTGTAGTCATGTCAAGATTACAGATAGTGGGAGAATTATGACCTCCATAATTCTCCCACTATCTGTAATCTTGACATGACTACAGATAGTGGGAGAATTATGGAGGTCATAATTCTCCCACTATCTTGACATGACTACAGATAGTGGGAGAATTATGACCTCCATAATTCTCCCACTATCTGTAGTCATGTCAAGATTACATACTGTACCAAAATGGGATGTTCTGCCCTCTTTGCTTTTGTTAATAACAAGTGTCCTCCTCAAAATGGGTGGATACATCTGATTTCTTTTTTCCATAATGTCTCCCTGCAAAGACTCTAAGTATTCCAACTCATAACCCCTGTCAAGAAACATAGAAGTGATCCTGTGAAAGTCAACATCTAAATCCATGCAAGATCTAGTCATATGACAAGCTCGTATGTACTGCCCCTTGGGGATATTCTTTTAAAAAAAATAGGGATGATTACTTTCAAAATGTAAATAACTATTTGTAAAGGTGTCCTTCTTTAAATTTTGCTTTCAAATTCCCTGCCCAATTCATTCCATTCTAAGGTCACATCAAGAAAATCCACTCTGTTTCCAAAATCTTCCAAAAACTGTTCACTAGTGTTACAGTTCCCCTCCATAATGAAAATGAGATTGTCTACAAACCTAGCATAAAAATATATCTTATATGTCAGTTTCAACCTTGAAAGAATATTAGCTTCCGACCAAGCCATCTCTATGTTGGCATAAGATGGTGCCGCTGGTGAACCCATCGCGACCCCCTTACACTGTTTGAAAAAACGTCCGTCAAAAGTGAAATAATTATGCTCCAAAATAATTTCTAATAAACTGCAAACCAAATTTCTTTGACATGGTTCCAAATTGGAACCTGAAAAGAGAAATTCTCTTACTGCTTCTGCTCCTTCATGGGAATGCAAGTAATTAATGCCACTACATCTGCCGTCATAATAAAATGCTTGTACTTGTCAAAAGCAAAATCTGTAAGAAAATTTCTAAACTTGTCTAACAGATCCCAGGAATCTTTTAAATAAGATGGCAGACTCTGAACTACTGGATTCAAACAGAAATCAATCACCAAAGCTAAACCCTCAGTGACAGAATGAGGGGCAGACACGATAGGTCTGAATGGAGGGTCGGTCATATACGTATGAATTTTGGGAATGCCAAATAATGTACCGCCCTTCGGTTTTTCTACTAAACAGAAATTGTACATTCTCATGTCCATAACATCATTCATAAGTGCTTCATATAGATGTGTATTGATGAATTGAAAACTCCTGTGAATATCCCTGATGTTTACTTCAGAATATTCTTCTTTATTGTTTAATAATTTAAACATAGAAGTTTTATATTGCTCATTGGTCATTACTACAGTGTCGCCCCCCTTGTCACTCTTCATACACAGTAAGTCTCTTCTAGAGGTAAGCTCAGTTAGGGCTACCCATTCTAAACTACTCAGGTTATCAAACCATTTTTTCTTTTTATTACCTCTTTCCAAATAATGACTAATATCTTGCATGCATGCCTCCTCAAAAACTTTTAGTGTCTGACTAAATGCTAGTGTGTAACTAGAAGGTTTATAAAAGCCACTGTAGACACCTTTAACCTGTTTTAATATATAATTCAAATTTAATTTATGAACGTACTATTTTAAATAAATAACAGTCTTAGAAAAGTCTGCCTTTTTAGTGGGCACAAAGTTAAAGCCATAGCTCAACAAATTAACCTGGGAATCACTTAAAATCATCCCAGATAAATTAATAATTTTGAAATGATCATCAAAATGTCTTACTGTTTGTTGCTGGAGGATTCTGAAGTTGTCAGTCCTCTTTGCTTCACATTCCGAGTCTCGATTTTCTCTTTTGGGTAAAAAAAAAGCTTTGGTACACACTCCTGCTGTTTTCAAACCCACTGCAGCCATGTTAACGGCTGCTTCATTACCAGCTACAGAGCCTCCTGCTTCCACCTCACTCTCATCAAAAGAAGGAGCTGCGGCCTCATTCTCCGCCGTAAAAAACCTGGTTAACAATTTCGAGGAATGTGATTGGTCAATAGAACCCTTTACCCAACGTGGTCTATTTGTAGACTGTTTGCAAAACCAGCCTGCCTTTTTATGATTTTGCAAAATCATTATTTGGTGAAATATTTTCTTTTTTGTTAATGGAATCAGGAACAAAATGGATATATGCATTGTCATTCTCATAAGCTTCCACATCTCTGAGTAATTTGTGCTTACGCTCTATAACTTTATTCTCATGACTCAACTTTTTAGAAGCTGATCATATAAATTGTCAGAGTCAAAGTCTTTTATCATAGAACTGAGTTAATCATCAAGTTTCATGATATCCTGTTTAAGAGAGGACAGCTTCTTCTTGTTATTGTCTATCAGTAATTTTAAAAACTGAATACCAGTGTTACTGAAAAAACTTTGCTAGCTCATCAAAGAAAGGATCAGTGACCTTAGTACCATTGGTGCATTTAAAGAATCTTAAGCACTTAGGTATTATTTCAAGTTCAACACATCTCTGGAAATAACAAATTTCCAGATCCACTGACCGATACTTTTTCAGTAACCTACACAAACTGTCACTCTTGAAGTTGAACTCGTCAGTTCTAGCTTTGCCCACCTTATAATCAGCCCTCAAAAAAGGATCATACCTGCTGTCCAAAACTGAGCGTACATCATTATACTGCATAGGTCTAATGTTAGCTCCAGATGCCAAATTATTTTCATTAGGGCCACTTGAAACATTACAGTCTGTAACCATCATTCGTTCGTCATCCGAAGTAGATGTTGTTTCAGCAGGAAGATTTCCTTTAGATACCAATATCCTTAATGTCTTTTGTATTTCATTTAATGAAGTTACCAATAAATGAGACAAACCATTTTCACCCACCGTGTGTGGTGTAGAATGTAGAGTCATATCCATTAAAGGATCCTCTTCTATCTTGGCCATCAGAAAACACTTGACTCCAAACCAACAAAAGAAACAAAGTGCAACCACAGTAAAATCACCAAATTCACTTAGAACAGTGGCACTGATGGTCAACAAAGACTGGAAGATACAGATTTAGCATAAACATTTTTTTAATTTCTGCTTTCGTCTCACCAAAAATTCATCAGAAAAGTAAATGAAACAGTAAAACTGAAGCAGCACATCTTAAATACATTCTTATTACAAACAATTAATCAATTAACCAATGAAATTCACATTAGCTCAAAACCATACATAAATTTAAAAAGACATACATCTTGTAACCATTTCAAATTCCTAAGAACAAGTATATAAAAAAAATTTAGTACCAGACACTATATAATAAAAAATAATAAAGGAAAAAGTAATTTTACATTTTCCTAATAGTCAGCTTTCTATATTTCAAAACACGGCTGCAGTGGGTTTGAACACAGCAGGAGTGCATACTAAAGCTGCTTTTTTACCCAAATGAGAAAATCGAGTTTTAAGGACTTGGAATGTGAAGCAAAAAGGACTGACAACTTCAGAATCCTCCAACGACGAACAGTAAGACATTTTGATGATCATTTCAAAATTATTAATTTATCTGGGTCAACTTTAAGTGATTCCCAGGTTAAATTGTTGAGCTACATCTTTAACTTTGTGCCCACTAAAAGGACAGACATTTCTAAGACTGTTATTGATTTAAAACAGTAAGTTCATAAATTAAATTTGAATTATATATTAAAACAGATTAATAGTGACTACAATGGCTTTTATAAACCTTCTAGTTACACACTAGCACTTAGTCAGACATTAAACATTTTTAAGGAGGCTTGCATGCAAGATATTAGTAATTATTTGGATAGAGGTAATAAAAAGAAAAAATGGTTTGATAACCTGACTAGTTTAGAATGGGTATCCCTTACTGAGCTTACCTCTAGGAGAGACTTACAGTATATGAAGAGTGACAAGGGTGGCATCATTGTAGTAATGACCAATGAGCAATATAAAACTTCTGTGTTTAAATTATTAAACAATAAAGAAGAATATTCTGAAGTAAACTTCAAGGATATTCATAGGAGTTTTCAATTCATCAATACACATATATATGAAGCACTTATGAATGATGTTATGGACATGAGAATGTACAATTTTTGTTTAGTAGAAAAACCTAGGGGTGGTACATTATTTGGCATTCCCAAAATTCATAAGTGTATGACCGACACTCCATTCAATTGCAAAAAGTCTCTTAAATATTAAATTTTGCACAAATACAAGGTATATCAGTTATATATCAAGCAGCCCAGAACTAGCCTTGCCCAGCAGACACATCTCTGATCATTCTAACTCTCATGTATATACCTAGCAAGCGTATAAATCTGGATATCAGACAGTATACTACTATTTTTGTCATCCTTATGAAAGAGTTATTCCCACAATTATGCATTCATTTCATTCTGGTTTACTACAGTCTCATCAAACTAATGCTCAAACTTTGACCTCTGAATCTCAAATAAAAACACAGAAAATCTTTGCTCTAGCCACAAATGCTTCAAAAGTATTTGACAGAGTGATTTATAATATTCTCTTTTTGCCATGCTCAGATTTAATTTCCTAGAAGACTGTGTTGCGTATATCAAAGTATTATATTAAAATATGACACTCAACTATCTTTTAGTGGTTGCTTACTATAATAAATGGTACAAAACAAGGGTAACCACAGTCTCCTTATTTATTCAATATCTATATAGAACTTCTCTTTGTGTATCGACTAAACATATCCTATTACCACTTTTGAATCATAAAAGAAAAAAAATATATAGTAATTAAAAAGAATGACTAGGCTGCAAAAATATGTAAACTAGTAACCAAATTAACACAGCCAAAAACTACTCAATCTAAAACAAGAATTTACTGTCATCATTTGTCACTTTTGTCCAATTAAACATGGATTTGTTCAGCACTAAAAGTGTAAACAGTTACTCAAATAGTTTAAATAATGGAACACACAACTCACATAAATAAAAGTCAAGTGACCAACCATGAATTAAAGCACAAAAAAACACTTTTATAAGTATACATTTCAAATCAGTATTTTCTATAAGTTAGTGGCCCTAAGTCACAAAATCCTGTTAATAGAAATATTTTCTATAAGACCAGGGAGTTTATCATCTTCAAGCCTCAGTTGGGAAATAAGCTCCTTTTATTCAATTTTTTTCATCTGAATACTTACTCCTGGGATTTCTTTCTATTTTTTTTCTAAAATACTAATATAAAGTACTAAATACAAATTTCTTAAAATGTTTGCATCCCTATGCATGTTTGCTAAATACTTTACTTTGACTCGTCCTATTAATTTTATAAATGTGCTTGTAAAATACATTTTCTTTAACTCCTTTCAGTCTTTCCTATATAATATAAATGTTGCAATAGTTACAAAGGCCAAAAAATCACCATTATCTAGTTGTGGTTTCCTGTCTTTCCTACTGATGGTATACATTCATGCTCCTTTAGTTTCTCTGTTGAAGGTTTCTCAAATGGTGATGCCAATTTTCCTGACACACCTAGTCCTGTCCTTGGGAAGTTCACAATGCAATTAAATATATAACTTATTTATATTGTTTATATAACTTGTTTATATTGCTCAACTTCTTCCTTTTTATACAGCTCAAGCTCCTCTACACTCATGGCTGCTCCCCTGCCTCCCAAGTGAATAACTTCTTCAAGTTAACTGGCAAGAAAAGCAAGCAAAGAGAAAAACAAAAAAGAAAAGGGAACACTGCTGGGACTTTCACCCACTGAAATACTGTTATGTAGGTATCCTCCCTTGAAAGTAACATCTGCATCTTGTTATAACCTTTCACTCTTTTTAAGTTAATTGCCTAAGTATGCACACTTGCAAGGGTCTTTCCCACCTTATCTCTCCTGCTATTACAACAACCTGCCACTAGGAAGCAATGAAGGACCACTAAACAGCATAATCTTGGCCCTGAAAAGCAGCTCATCCTGTAGGCAGGACAGTGCTTTGCTAAACTTCACCTTCTTAAACATTGTTTCTTTTCTTGAGTCACCCATATCCCTTCTCAGCATTTCCCTTTAGCAAATAGTTGTTAATTGGTAGAATTACTGCAACGGGGGTAAATATAACTGAATAAAACTCCATGCCACTTACCCTCTACAGTCCTACTCCTGATACTTTTTTACCATCTGATACTTTTTCACTGGCTCATACCTGCTAGGTAGGTAGGGTTCTGCCCGCTCCACTCCCCCTCGCTATGCTAGGGCTTGTTCCACTTCCCTACCCTACCCTCATTCCCACTCACCCCCCTGCTCATTTCCTTTATACCTAACTGTGCCATGCCCAGACACATCCCACACCTGTCACCCACTTGTGTAAATTACTAGGCCCACCCCTTCTTGCCTCTATTCTCATAAAACATACTCTACTTATAGTACTGCCCCTTACTTAACTAGCTACAGTCCAACCTACCAAAAATACCTCAAAATTAGCTCTACACACTCCTTCCACAAACACACATGTATTCTCTACAAGTAATTCTAACACTAGCACTCACCATCACAGCACACCTAACTTCACTCTGCACCAATATCATACACCCCATCAAAAGTCTCTCCACCTCTAACTCACCTCCAAAATTCACTACCTATCCCCTACTCTTCTCACCATCACTCTTTAATCATACCACCTATGAACTACACCCCTACAAACTCCCCCAGTATCAAAGAAAATCTACCTTATTTGTTCAATATGACTTAACCTTCTCAAAATACCTACTAACTATAATAGACATTGCCTCTCGCTTGTTATGCAGTGGAGATATCAACCCTATCCCAGGTCCACTAACTAATCCAACTAATCATTAAAATCAGTCTAGCACCAACACTAGCTCACACAAGAAAACATCCTGCATACTAATAATTAATCATAATATAAGAAGTGTTCTTAACAAAATTATAGAGCTCCATGCATTTATAACACTAGACTTACCTGATGTCATCTTCCTCACAGAAACATGGCTTAAACCATACATTAAAAATGAGGAGATTCTTCCTCTGGCTATAGCATTCTAAGAAAAGACCGTACATGTAAAAGAGGAAGCGGAGTTGCTGTCCTATATTGAAACAACCCTAATGTTGACCTATTTAACATTGGAATCCCTGCATTTAACAATGCCGAAATCCTACTCGCCAAAGTAAGATTAAGTACATAGAAACAGTTAAACATTCTAGGATCATATATCCCTCCAGGAGATAACAACAAAACTCTAGAATCTTTAATCCACTGGGCCTCTGAAGCACTCTCCCATGAAACAGTAATTCTGGACAACTTCAGTATAGACTGGACCTCACTTAACTTACCCCATCCCCTAACTCATATTAACCTGCATGGTTTCACACAACTTACACAAGCCCTCACTATACTAGACAAATCTCTAAAAATAATCAGTCTTAGACTGGATT
The DNA here is from genome assembly GCF_019279795.1 of Protopterus annectens. NCBI lineage: Eukaryota > Metazoa > Chordata > Ceratodontiformes > Protopteridae > Protopterus > Protopterus annectens. The sequence continues at coordinate 1,399,502,092 of NC_056729.1, forward strand.
CTCACCAATGGCTCAACTGCCATTCAAAACTCCAGAATGCTGCCAGACACCCTAAGTGACCACTTCTCAACCTTTATTATCAGACAACTAATTAAACCCACTAAAATCAGCTCCCTCAGACATATAAGCTATACTAAAAATTTCAGGGCTGATGACCTCAGTACAGCCCTTTACCACTCCAACTGGTCTCCCCTTTCAGCACTTCTTCTAGATGAAGCAGTTGAGTACTTCAACTTCGTCTTCTTAAGCATTCTCAACCAACTTGCCCCCCCCAAGAGAAATCCGCACTAAAATCAACTATGCCCCATGGCTTACCAAGAACACTAGGCAACTTATGAGATAAAGGGACAAAGCATGGGATACCTGGTTCAAAAACAAAAATATTCGTAATAGGCAGACATTCTTAGAACTGAGAAATATATAAATAAATAACCCAGAGTCGACAAAAATAAATAGTAGAATGAAATTCAATCTAAGCACAATGCCAACCCTCAAAAGTTATGGGCTGCTATAAACAATATTCTCCAGCCAGGCAAATCAGAAACTCCACATCCTAACATAGATACCACCTCTGTTAACATGGCAACCCAATTCAACGTTTTCTTTACCAACTTTATACCAAAACTATCTACAGGCCCCCCTCCTCAACTCCCATTATACTACATAACCCACCAAACAACCCAAACTCCTTCACCCTTCAACCAGTGCCAACTAATACCATCTATAAACACCTAACCAAATTTAAACCCGCCATTCTAGCAACAGACAAGCTACCTGCTAAATTCCTTGAAGTTATTGCCAAGGCTATAGCCTACTCAATCTCAATAATCATTAACAGATCAATTTTTGAACAAAAGCTGCTACTTCTCTGGAAAATTCCCCACATTATACCAATACACAAGGGTTGCAAGTCTACTGACCTCACTAACAATCCCCTGTAACTATACTAACCCTCTGGCTAAAATTCTTGAGAAATGTATTCACACCCAGGTCCTAACTTATCTTCTTTCCAACAATCTTCTTGCTGAAACTCAGCACAGATTCCGCTCCAACCATAGTACTACCACCACACTCATAAAATGTAGTAACCTAGTAAATATTCAGTGCAACAATGGCCAACTAGTTTCTGCAGTACTCCTTGACCTATCAAAAACATTCGATACAGTCTCCCATTCAAAACTGTTCACAGTACTCTCAGAATTAAATATATCCACCCCTACACTATTATGGTTTCAAGACTACCTCTCTCAGTGCCTACAAGCCATTAAGTTGAAAGACTCCCTTTCCCCACTTCTTCCTGTGAAACTAGGAGCACCCAAGGATAATTTCTAGGACCCTACTTTTCACTATATTCACAAATAACTTTCACAAAGCCACCCCTCTAGCAAACCTTGTACAATACGCTGACGACTCCACCTTAAGCTGCTCTGCACCGTCCTTTCTACAACTACAAACCAAGACCCAAAAAGCCTTTACATCCATCGAAACCTGGCTGTCAAACTTCTAGCTAAGACTAAATCCTAAAAAGACCCAACTTATGCTCTTCCATCCCTCCAAAGCAACAGTACCTATTCCCCCATTCACTATATTCGCATCAGATACAACCCTTTTCTCTCCAGTTGCACAAACCAAACTACTAGGGGTCATAATCAACCACAATATGAAATATGACAAACATATAGCTCTAACAATTACCAAAGTCCACAAAAAACTAGGTCCTCTTTACAGATGCAAAAACTTCCTAACAACAGTAGTCATCTTAGCTCAAACCCATCTTCTCTCAACCCTACTGTATGCCTCTCCTATCCTAGTTAATATAAACAAAAGTGATAGAAATAAACTATCTGCATGCTACAACAAAATAGCAAAATTTGGCACAAACTCCTCTTACCAAACTCATCGTAAAGCCCTAAAACAGCTTTCTTGGTTGGAACTTCCAAACACCTTAGCCTTAAACCAACTCATACTAGCTCACCCAATACTATACCATCCCAATAAAACTCCAGCATTACAAGACCTGATCACCCTTTACTCCAATAACAGAGAACTAAGATCCACCAAGAAGACTCTAACTGCAATCTCCAAAAGCCATTACAGCTCTGGTGACTCCCTTTAGTCCAGTAACATTGCCAAGACTTGGAACTCCCTGCCACTCAAAATTAGGACTCAATCCAACAAAACCACCTTCAAAACTCAACTCAAATCCTACCTAAATAACTCCTGGACCTGCAGTTGCTTAGCACCGGGCTGCTCTATGCTGATGTTGGTCCCGTATCCCTCAACTTACATCTTCTTATAAACTTCCACTACTTAACTATATGTAACTTCACTCCAGATACTTCTCTTAACCTCTTCCACTTATCTGACCTGCCATCTACCAAACAACCTGCCATCTAGCCCATAGCACTATTCCCTCCCTAGCTTAAGAAGAATAGTCTCATCTTCTCATGCAATGTACCCATACACAAACATACTAATTCCTCCTCTAAGGCAACTTATTTTGGTATTTTATCCTTATAATTTCTGCATAACCTCTACTAAACTAACTGTATGTTTATACAATTTTTATATTTTTATTACTCTTGCCATATTTTGTTACCTGTTATATTGTCTAAATTGTATTTTTCATACCACTTTTATCGTTGTTAACTTCATATTTACTGTATCTTACTAAATGTTATGGAGTTTTTCTCCCCACGTCACCGCTGAAAATGGACAGCTACATCCAGTCGGACCCTCCCGGTAAGCAAATGTAAATAAATAAATAAAAATAAACAAATATTTTACCGATCACACAGGTAGGCACAGTATACTTCTCAACTTCTTTGCTTAAAAATTCTGGACAAAACCAAAAGCAATGGGGGGTGGGGGTGGGGTGGGGGGTGGGGGGTTGCAAATGCCAAAATCAGAGACAATTTTTGAATCTTAGTCTCATTTACTTAAGTACATGACTTGCACCCTTTTTCAGAATTTTGGAACAATGAATAGATAACTGAATGCACTGTTCATAATAAATGCAGTGATCTTCTAATCCTATTTCAGTCTGTTCTTTAAAACCTTATTAATTTTTTGGCATTTCACTGTTATGTAACAAAACTAATTTATAAATATTTTGTGTACTTCCCTGTCTAATTGTTCAAATGTGTACTTCTTTCTGTATTGTAAAGTATTGCAAAAAGTATTACACTAAAATTCAAGTCTTTTTTTCAGGTCTATATTAGTTCGTCGAACTGAGATTTCCACTAACACCTAAACATCGACTGCATTTCAATGAAAATCGTTTCAGCGATTCACTGAATTTACCAAGGGCAAGTAAATACTTGCCCTGGAGTACAATGGACCAACATGTAAGTAAAGTGAACCCACACCCCTCTAACTGTATATGCCAACTCCGAGATTCCACTTTTTGTTGTGTCTTTCGGCTTTTCCCGGTTAGGGGTCGCCACAGTGGAACTCCAGTCCACTAATGATTGGCAGTAGATTTTTCCGTGCCGAGTTGCCGGCCCTGATGCACAACCTTCAACGAAGGTACGCCCATTCATGCATGTCTCCACACAGAAGATGCTCTAGCTGAAAATCGAACAGGACAATGTCTTGCTGTGAGGCGACAATGCTACCACAGCACCATCCCGAGATTCCACTACAGTGGAGAAAAGAGCAAAGTTGAATAGTAGCCCAACTACTTCTTTGCCCTTGGTAAATGCAGCAAATCGCTGAAACAATTTTAGCTGAAGTGTGGTCAGTATTTATGTGTTCACTGAAATCGCATTTCGGTGAACTAATATAGACCCTTTTTTTCTCAAATGTCCTGCCACAAAATTTAATTTTAGTTTTTAGTTATGTAATTATTTCTGCCAGACGTCCCAGGTCACGACTGAAATGTTTTTGGGACCTGACTCTTCATTTGGTCAGCAAATATCAAATGTATAAATAATGAAGCTTTATATTATTAGATTACGCTACTTTTGAATGGGTAAATAACCTTTTAGACTAATTAATCAGAAAGTCACTTAAAAAGTTAATGGATCAACAAGCTGTGCAGCATCACACATTTTTAAACAGTTAGAAATATGAAACACTATAAAACTCAAGAGATTTACCAGAAAAAAGATTGCAAATTTTACAACAGACAGGCTCAACTAATCAGATTGCAAGCCTTCATGTGAGCCTTCAGATATCTATGTGACTTAGGATGATGGAACACAAAAACATTTAGGAACAGAGTGTTGCACAGTTAAAATAATTATTCTTAACATTATATAAGGATTTGCCAGGAATGATGGTAGATAATTTGAAGTCACTGTGAGAGCTTATTTTCCTGCAAGTCTATGCCTGCTGAAGACTCAGGCTGTCCTGGTGGGATACAGTCTCAGCTCTGCAAATGTTGCTTCTCCCAAATATTCATTGTTTTATCAGACCCTCCCTTACTCCTACATTAATACATTGGCTGAACAAGTTTAGGTGATTCAGTTTGTTTGGGAATGGAATAGATGACATTTTGTTAGGAATGTCTTGTTTCCTCCTTGGAAGCGAGGAGGAAAAGGAGGTCTAATATATATTTTTCATAATATATATAATATATATTTTCAGATCACTGAAATGGCAGTCTGCCAGTTCTATCGTATAAATCAGGAGCCCAACCTCTCCCTATGGGCAAGACTTGAATTAAATTTGCTTAGAAGCAAGTGTCATAAAAACAAGAAAGCCAGTCTTTTGTGTCCTAAATATTTACCAGTCAATTTATAGGGATGGTGGATGTTGAGTACAGGCAATAAGACATTCAAGATTTTACAAAGTAAATACTCTGTATTCAAGATGTTACATTGTAAATACTTTGAGCTTAATCTATGGCTAGGTAAGCAGCCCCTGTGGGAGCAGCTAGTTTGCTTCTAAAATTATGTAGATAGAAGCATTGGTGGGGTGAATGAAGGGATGCATATCCATACCAGATCGTCTAGTGAGCTCCTTGTGTAAGGATAAGTGCTTGAAATCATTTGACCAGTTACAGCTAGAATTTGCAATAACAAAGAAAGGTTTTTAGTGATACTTACATTTGAGGTATGCCTTATATCACTATCTTTTAAGAAAGGTCTCATCAAGGCAGATGTATTCTTATGTAGTATAGATGGCGGCCTCAATTTATGAAAATTGCAGACCTCATACCTTTATCTGCTGCACATTAGGGATTAATGGGTCATGACTATAAAACTGTTTAAAAAGCATGTATACTTATTCTTCCAGGGTCCTGAAAAATGCACTGCAGGGCTACAGGTGCAAGTTTTATGTATGCCGTCCATGTTCATTGGATTTTTGTGCTATGAGCCTAGACTACTTTTTAGAGGTTATTTGGCACAAACCAGGATGGCAGCCAAGGGTTATGCCCTCTCAGGGTTGTGTGGTAGATGTCACACAGAAAGAGCTGATACCCTGCACATGATTTGAATATTAGGTAGAAGGAGGTGGCTTGGTAGGCAAACCCTCTCAGCTAGGCATCTGCCCATATGTTACCAGATAGGTAGCTTACTGGCTCAGTGATGGATATGCTAAAAGCCCTGTTGCTCTACTTAGTCTCATACAGACTGCTTAGAGGTGACCTGTGTCTGGCATACAAGGCCATCTCAGACCCAACCTTGATGGAGTTGCTGCACATCTGTAAGTCAAACTCCACTCGTGCAACCCACATGCAAGGCCTTAACCTGGTCTGTGACATTAATAGAACTTATTGGTGGGATAGATTTGTGTCCCAAAGACTCCCCCATCTGTGGAATAGACTCCCTCACCATGTCAAGCAGAGTACCTCTCTAGCCCTCTTTAAGAGCAACCTGGACGACTGGATAGGAAACAAAAAATACACCCCTGGGATCCCACCTGTGTCCCTGATGGACAAAAAAAACAGGTGCTGACTTTGAGGGAATATGGGCAAAATTCTTGGCTAGGCTTATAAGGGCCTATGGGCCAATAGCCTAGTATCATCCTATAAACCTATAATTATGGCAGGGATGCATGGCTCCCTGACCAAGGCAAAGATCAGTAAGTTCACAGAAGTGCTTTCAGTACAAAGCCCCATCCTTAAATTCTATAGAATCAGTTAACCTTAAAGGAAATATAATCTGTTGCAATATAATTTTTAGATTTTTCAAAGTTATAGCACAGATAGTTTTATAGATTGAATCGAAACATCATGTAAGCAATACACTATGTGTGAAAAGATTTGCGTCCTCTTTGATCTTATTGGCAACTCTCATTCACTAAAACGGCATTCAATACATCTTGAAACATATCAGTTACACTCTCCATTTATTTGTTAACTTACCAGCAGGCTGAATTCAGTATAAGTTACTATTATACCCAGTCCATTATTTTCTTCATTCACTCTATTAGAAATGAACACTTTATAATCATGAAACACTTGCAACTTGACTGCCTACCATATCATGCAACAATCCCCTGACTACCAGTCTATTACTTGGTTAACCATGCCAAATGTGACAATAAATAATAGCCCATTTTAAGTATTATTTTGTAGGGCATATCTCTTAAAAATCCTTTAGAAGAAAACCATGCACGCACATTGTACCAATTTCACTTCAGCAGTTTAACAAATGTATATCTTGTTGTCAATTATTTAGGAAAGCCTTGCATCTCAATCAATTAATCAACACCTAGTAGCTAATGAACTCACCAATAACACTGACAGAAATGAAACTTCAACGTAGCCCCTCATCACTTAGAATCTAACACCTACTTATATTAGTTATCATTTAAATATAGGTTAATAGGAGGTTACTAAGCTAACAACCCTAGAGCCCTTACAAGCCTAGCAATATTTACCCAGAGTTGCTCCAATTGTCAGTGGTTAGTGTGACATCCCCTCTCTGGGCCAGTAATCAAAGAGTCTGAATCCTCACCACTGACACTGGAGAGGGACATTCACTTGGAACAAAAATAGATACACACAGTATCTCCAGATGCAGCTTTCTGCATCCAACACAATTTCCCTTAAGAGCACACAGGGAACACACTCAGTCCAGGGTCTGGGTTTCTCTCTCTGCCTCTCTCCAGGTCCCCAGTAAGGCTCCCCACTGGCACAGCTATAGAGCTGAGTCCTCAGACAAATTTCCAAGTCAAGCCCTCAAGCACCCTTTCTGTGAAACCAGTGCTTTGTGTCCCTGCTCCAAGCAGCTCACTCACACATACACACACACGCACACGCACACGCACACACACACACACACACACACACACACACACACACACACACACACACACACACACACACACACACACACATCTGGAAGAGGCTGGCAAAGATTTACTAACTATGCCCCCTTCTAGCTAGACTATAAGGACATTACTGCCACCAGACACTCCAAAGCCAGCTACTCTAAGGCTGTTACAAGGCTACCCAATTATACTGAGGGAATTAATAGTATTTGACCAATTCAGTAAGGTTTTCAGGAGTGGCCACAGAGTCACCAAATAGATATAAGTACTCTCAATGGTTAAAATATTCTCTAAAGAACCAGCCACAATGAAAAGTTTAAATATGTTTAATAATAGCACACAAACAGCAGAAAAAAACACAAATGGTAACCAATAAAAGAAAAAGCGGTTCAGGCACACCAGAAAACAGCTCACAGTTAATCTATATTTTTGTTATATGGGATGGACCTGAAGATATTTTAACCAATTTCATTGAGTATCTGAACATTACTACAAATTTCTTAAGATTTACATATAAATATGATAGGACTGGGATCGATTACTTAGATGTGAGAGTGGACAAGTTTGAAGGACGGTTAAAATCTAGGATACATAGAAAAAGTATATTTAGTAATTCCTATCTTCCCTACACTAGTGCATACCCTTGGAAACAAAAGAGAAATATTGTGAAAGGTCAGATGGTCAGGGCAGCTATGATGACCTCTGAGAGAAATGACTTCTTGGATGAAATTGAGTTGATTTCCAAACTATTTAATGACAGGGGGTACCCTGTAAGTTTAATTGAAGAGGTAGCCTTGGAAGTTATTGGGGGGTGGAGTGTCAAATATGTGCCCTTACTAGGTGAAACTCAGCAAATCCTTTCATGGGGTGATGATGAGCAATATTTCATAAGGGAATTGGTGATTCAATATAGCCATGCTTCACAGGAAATTAAGGACTTGATTAATAACAATTGGAAAATGTTAAAATTTAACCAAGACACTGTGCAAAAAATAGGTGAGAGCCGTAGATTTGTTTTTAAGACAGGTACTGATTTAAAAAAAAGTTTTTGAAAGAAACAGGAATGAGATTAAACATCGGGGTGATTTTGGAACCAGAAAACGTGGGAGATATGGGTACTGCAAATACATTATTGGTAAGGAACAAACAATGTTGGATAATAATGTGAAGAGTGTTATACATTTTAGGAGGGGCAACTATATGACTAAGGGTATAGTTTACTTGGCCTTATGTAAAGACTGTCCTAGTTTTTATGTGGGGAAATATGAAAGAGCACTGGAAAAGCGTATTTACAAACACATCTATAATATTAAGAAAAAGAGTCTGAACAATGCTCTTTATAGTCACCTCCCTACACAGCCTAGTCATACTGGATTTCTTTTTGGAATTTTGGAACAGGTCTGTGTGGATCCTAGGGGAGGTGACTGGGAGAATTGGCTCAGTTGTAGGGAAACCTACTGGCAAGTTAAGCTTAATGCAACTAACCCCCCAGGTCTGAATGACCATATTTCTATTAAGCCATATTTAATAAAGAAGGCTAGAAAATTTTAACATTGGTATATTTTGTATACCTACAGCAACATTTATTAATCTTCTTCTTTCTGCTTTTTCCCGGTTAGGGGTCACCACAGCAGATCACCTGTCCGTTCATGATTGGCAGTGGAGTTTTTATGGTGTCGTGTTGCCAGCCCGGCACCCAACCTTCCACAGAAGGCACACACATACACACAGTCACACCTAGGGCCAATTTAGTGTGTCCAATCCACCTACAGCATGTCTTTGGGATGTGGGAGGAAACCGGAGCACCCAGAGGAAACCCAAGCGAACACAGGGAGGGCATGCAGACTCTGCACAGAAGGCACCCCAGCCGAGGATCGAACCAGAGAACCTCTTGCTGAGAGGAGGCAATGCTAACTGCTGCACCACCATTGCCACCCTATCAACATTTATTAATGTTTTATGTTTTTTAAGAGATTGTATTATTTTTACATAGAAAAAATGTGAATTGCTTGTTATTTATTTAAGTAAGTAGTGGTTGAGTTTATACACCTTTAAGACATCTTGGCACCTTTTTTGAGAAACAGGGTATTTAAATGGCTGTAATTGTATGTGTTTTATTCACTTGATAAAGCCCTGAGCTGTGTCAGGGTGAAAGCGCTTGTGTGGAATTTTACTGCAATAAATTAACTGTGAGCTGTTTTCTGGTGTGCCCAAACCGCTTTTTCTTTTATTTATATTTAATAATAAATAATAGAAGAACATGAAAATATGGAATATCTATTTACAATCAACATCAGAGTTTCAATCACTGGAAATATTTTAAAAAACACAGATAACTGGATTCACACAGATACAGAAAAACAGCACTTACCTAATCTCTCTGTATTTTCCTAACTGATCTAAAGAATTATTCTTCCCTGGTTCACTTATTAGAGCAAGGCAAGATGAAATGGGTGGGAGATCCTTCGGGTTCCAAAAAAGAGACTGCTCTGAGACTTCAGTCTCATCTAGTATTAAAACATCATTTTTGCCCTGGATTATAGAATGACGTTACATACATCTGGTTATTTAATTTCTGGTTCCCATACTACCCCCTTTCCTAGCAACTGACCCAGTATCCTGCACATATGTGTCAATAATACACAGACATAGAGCTTTGCTAACATCTGTTGCAGCTTCTGGAAGTCATAAAACAATAAATCACTTACATTCTTCCTACAGGAGCTAATAAACCATTCTCTGGCACAGACATTTCAACTTTGGCTGCACTCAGAATTGTAAGATGGAATATTTATGGCCTAATTTAAGTAATTTAATTTTATTTATTTATTTATTTTATTTTACATTTGTTAACCGGGATAGTCCGACTGGATATATGTCCATTTTCAGCGGAGGCCCGGGGAGAAAAGCTCCAACAACAAAAAAACAAAGTATCATTTTATAACACAGAAATTTGGGTAGCATGAAAAAAGTTACTTATTTTTCAAAGTTAGGTGGAGCTGAGCTTAACCTCCTATCCTCCGGTATCCTCTGTTACAATGTATTCACTTCTACAGTTATAACAGTATAGTCTGGTATACATGTATATTTTTTTCTGTCCAGCAGGACACACTGTTAATACATTTTTAATACAAGCAGCTTTACAAATACATTTTTCAACACAAGCATCTGTACAAATCAGTTTGATATACAAATGGCATATAATTCTTTATAAAATTCCAGCTAGCTGTGGTGTCATATGTTACACATCCACTACCCTACTTATCCTGGCATAGCTGCCAATTACTCACATTGTCACAGTTAGGTAAGTGAAGTTCTCAGAGGCAAGGGTCTATGGTAGTTAATACTGACTTCATTTGTCCAGGAAGGCCATGGGTAACACCCCAGGATTGAATTTATAGTCATCCAACCATTGATCTAAGTTGCATTTGAGGAGGGTCAGGGTGGGGCTCTGTTTCATGTGAACTGGAAGCTTGCTCGAGAGAAATGGCAGTCTCTGGGACATGTATCTGTCTCTCCACATGACTTATTCATGTCAGAGGCTAGGTTAAGATCCCTGAAGTGAGTGAGTCTCTTGAAGTTTGATTTACGAATGTGCAGCATGTTGCCTGGACCCACTGATGCAGTGTTTTTGTCCTTGGAGAGCACTGTGATGACATGCTGCCTTGAAATAATAGGCTGAGGAATGGTGGCAGGTATACTTTTGCAGATGACTGGAGGGGAGATGGAGTGAAGTCTTCTCCAAATTTGTCAGCTAGCAGGTTGGCTATTACCTCTGGTTGAGTATGGGTGGTGCCATCCACAAACAGTTCGACACATAGCTGAGTATTCCCTTTCAGACTTTGGACATAGTTTAAGAATGTCTTTTGATTATCCTTAGCTAGGGAGGTTATTTTTGCTTTGTAATTAGCTTTGGAGGACTTGACCAGATATCTTATTTGTTTTCTTAAGCTGGAGAGGGATTTCTTCCTCTCCTGCGACAGTTCTGTCTTGTCTTTGGACATTACTTTCTTTCTCTTGTTGTATAGCCTGTTTATACTAGGCTTTTTTTTTTTTTGCAAGACCTGGCTTTAATCTGGTCAGATACAGCATATTCTGTATGACTGCTTAAGTGGTTATACAGAGCATTGGTGTACACATCTGCATAGGAGTCCATGTTATCTGCATTTGAGGGGGCTTTATACCATCTTATACCATCAGTTAGTAGGAAGTAATTTGTCTTTGAAAAAATCTTAAGCATTTTTGAGCTTGATGGGGTATGTGGTCTTATAATTACATTGAATGAGACTGATTTATGGTCTGATCTTACCAGGGAGGACATCACACAGGGTGGGGGGTGCAATGCTCTCCCAAGTTAATGAGTACTATGCTTAGGACATTTGAGCCTATTGTGGGTGTCCTTACTAGCTGTTCCAGAGCATTTGCATCGACAAAGTTCAAGAACCTCTGAGGCAGAATGTTTGTGGGCATGTATGTTTCCCAGATGATGGTAGGATAATTAAAATCACCCATGAGTAAGATGTTGGGCTGTATGGAAAGTGACTCCAGTACGTCCAGGTATGTGGTTTGCTTTTCCTGTTTCATGATGGGGGACCTATAACTAGCTATGATGTAGTAGGGAGCTTTGCCTATAGTTACTTGGACATGGAGTAGCTCAAGAGAGTCATACTGTTTGACCAGTCTCGAGGTGTACTTATCCTTAATGAAAATGGATATACCTCCTCCTTTGGATCTTTCACATTCAGTTTGTGGTCTGAACGTATGCAAGGCATTGTAGTCCTGCACAGCTGGGGTGCTTTCTGTGCCTTTGAACCACGTCTCAGTTGCACAGATGTCAGAATCTTCCAAAGTGAGGAGTGCTTTGAGAGAGTGCAGTTTCTTGTTTAGACTCCTAGCATTAAGCAGCAGTGCCTTGAGTTTATCTAGAAGGATTTTGTTATGTTGGGAGGTTGGTTATTTCAGCACTGCACAAAAAAGGCACAGTAGGGGTGGCTAATGCCTTTGATAGTATCTAAAAACCTAGAGGAGGTAGGTACAGATCTCTGGCAAAGCAGCATGGCCTGTCGACCAAGTCTTCCCAGGCTAACAGATATTGCATCCCCTTGGATTGATACCAGAAGCTAAGTCAATTGGTAAATTAAATCATTTTTTGTTTGTACTGTGATGTCATCCTTGGAGAAGTTAGAACACTGCTTAATGCTAGGCTTATACTTGCCTGAGACACATAATCTGAGAGCTCAGTCATGTCTCTCTTCATATAGTCCAATGAGGTATGTCTCAAGTCATTCACCACCACAAGGACTATGACAGAGTCATACCGGTAAAACAATGTAGACCAACTCCAGAACACTTCAGCCCAGCACAAGGAACACATCCCCGGTTAGACTATGTCAGTAATATGATGATGAAGGAAGAAAAACTTTTAAAAAAAATTATTAATGATAAAACAAAACAGTGTAAGAAACTTCTCTGTGTGGAAGATTTTCAGTCCATATATTTCTAGTTAATCACTGTATATTAATCAAATCAGACAATAGTAGAAGAAGTAGAGAACTTAAACTTGTCTTAAGTCAAAACATACCAAAACAAAAAATAATAATAGAAAATATATAATTGTATAGCATTACTAAGTATTCAAACGTAATCCAAGCCAGGCAGGCAGTCTGTTTCCAGTTAAAAATCCTTTATTAAGTACACAGAGAAGCGATCCAAGTAAAACAAAAATAGAGTCATAATTTCCTCACAAGCTTTCTAAATATATATATATATACTTTTTATCAGGCATGGGAGTGGTTTATTGTGCTGTAAAACAAAGTGTCATTGGTACACAAGTTAAATTCACATCCCTTCCCCCATCAGTGTGGCAATTGAGCTGGTCCTGCCCTGCTTAGTAGCTGTCATAATAATATATAACCCTTATGTACTTTAAATAAAATTTATAATGATGTGGTATCTCTTATTTAACCAGATTATTAAGTTTGTGATTTTATCCTAGTCTAGTTCTATCCTATCCTATCCTATTCTAGTTTCTAAGCTTCAGGAAGCCTTTAAGTTAAGTTTTAGGAAGCCTGGACTAAACTACTACTGTTCAATTAAAAGTGCACTGGAACTTAGAAAATTGCCACATTGTTTACATGACCAATTGTATTTTATTTTATTTTATTCTACCAGTTGGTTTTAAATACCGTTTTAAATCAGTTGTAATTTAAGTGTATATTTTGTTTCCATCATCACACATACATTTTTTCTTATTTTTATTTTTTTGATGGTTCTTTTTTCCACTTTATTCAAAATGATGTGTAATAACAATACTAACTAATTATACAATTATATATACATATATTTTTATACATTTTTTTTGGGTTCTTGTACACAGACCTGAAGAAGTCTAGAAGGACAAAAGCAATCTTTGTTAACAATAGGTTATGAAAATAGAAATTGATTTTTACATGCAAAATGTATATGTATATATTTATATATATTTTTTGATTGCCAAATGAACTAAGGTTGATATATTTCCAGCCATGTAGTATAATGTCTTGGATAAAATCACAGACTTAATAATCTACTTAATAATCTGGTTAAAGAAAAGGTACCACATCATTATAAACTTTATTTAAAGTACATGAGGGTTATATATTATTATGACAGCTACTAAGCAGGGCAGGACCAGCTCGAATGTCACACTGATGGGGAAAGGGATGTGTACCAATAACACTTTGTTTTACAGCCCAATAAACCACTCCCATGCCTGATAAAAAGTATATATATATTTAGAAAGCTTGTGAGGAAATTATTACTCTATTTTTGTTTTACTTGGATCGCTTGTCTGTGTACTTAATAAAGGATTTTTGACTGGAAACAGACTGCCTGCCTTGCTTGGATTATGTTCGAATACTTAGTAATGCTGTACAATTATATATTTTCTATTATTATTTTTTGTTTTGGTTTGTTTTGACTTAAGAAGAGTTTAAGTTTGCTACCTCTACTACTATTGTCTGATCTAATTAATATTTATTTATTATTTATTTATTTATTTATTTATATTTGTTGACCGGGAGTGTCTGACTGGACGTAGGTCCATTTTCAGTGGAGGCCTGGGGAGAAAAGCTCCACAGTTAAAATAAACAGACAGTAGTTAAATTGGATTACATAGCGATTAACAATTTACATAGCAATTACTTACAACATATTTACAGATGAAGAACATAGTACATCAGTAGACAACTAGACTCTTTATCTGTGAAGTACATAACAGACATTAACAAATGCTACAAGAAGAAGTTCCTGCTGTATAATAAGTACTGACTTATCAGCATCTGAGCTTGCTATAATCAAGGTAGTTAGTGGAGTGGAAAGAAAGGTAGTGGTTGGATGGGGAGGGTGATATTAGAGTGGGAGTTGTAAGGGCATAGCCAGCATGTTTTTAGGTGTGCTTTTAGTAAAGTTTTGAAGTGGGTGCATGATGGTATGGAGGTAATTGTGGGTGGGAGGGAGTTCCATATTTTGGCTATGGTGCAAGAGAATAGTGCTTCACCAGCAGAGTTATTAGCTTTAGTGATCTGCAAGTGATTTTTGTTGCTGGATCTTAGTGGTCTGGTGGTGCGATGGGGTTGGAGTACACCATATACATACATATATATGTATATACAGTGATTAACTAGAGATATACGGACTGAAAATCTTCTACACAGAGAAGTTTCTTATACTGTTTTGTTTTTGGACCCACTACACTTTAGTGGATTGTTTTGAGACTTCGGGGATACCATGGAGATTACTTTTTTATTGATAAAACAGTATGTATAATGAAACCGGATAAGGGGAGTGGGGTGGTGTTGATGAATAAAAGTGATTATTTAGATAAAATGAATTTGACGTTAATGGATGGAACATAAGATTAGAGTTCCTTAAATGAGATTCATATAGCTTATTGGAATGTAGCCCTGGATGATATGTTATTTCAGGGCCAGATAAGTTTGGATGTATATAAATACATGAAAAATGAACACCCCATGGTACCCAATATTTTTGGAATACCAAAAATTCACAAGGGCCTATTTAATTTGAAATTTCGCCCTATTGTGGCTGGTCAAAGATCAAAAATGTGTTTTATTAGTACATTTTTGGACTATAGTATGCAGAAAGGTTTAACAACATTTACATACATTACTAAGGATTCATGGCATTTTTTGGAGAAATTGGAAAAAAAATAAGATAGCTCCAGGTGTGTTAATGGTTACTATTTATGTTGTTAATCTTTTTTCCATTATATCACATGATGAGGGATTGCAATGGCTGGAAACCCAGTTGATTAAGATGGGTATATATGATCAAGACTCTAACAAAATTATTGCCCTTATGGATATTGTGGTGCTGCGGTAGCGTTGTTGCCTCACAGCAAGACGTTGTCGCGTTCGATTCTCAGCTAGAGCGTCTTCTGTGTGGTGGCATTCGTTGAAGGGCTGGTAACTCGGCATGTAAAAATCCACTATCAAACATTAGCAGACCGGAGTTCTGCTTTGGCAACCCCTAACCAGGATAAGCCGAAAGACACAACTTATTCATTTTGAGGGTCAGTATTTTAGCAGTTCACTGGAGTAGCAATGGGGGCAACGTGTGCCCCCATTTTTGCAAATCTCATCATGTCTTTTTGGGAATAGGAATGCTTAATGAATAGTGTATATTGGTTGAATGTCTGACATTATACTAGGTTTTTAGATGACTTGTTTGTGTTGGGGAAGGGCACTGAAACACAGCTTAATGAATTTTTGGTTTATATTAACAGCACTGTGGAATTTTTACAGTTTACATATCATTATAGTAAAGAGCAAATATCTTATCTAGATGTGGATTTGCTCTTGGACAATAATAAGGAAATGTTACGTTCTAAGATTTACAGAAAGCTTACTTTTTCGAATCCTTATTTGGAATTCAGTAGTTGGCACCCCACACATCAAAAAAAGTCAATAGTCAGATGACAACTGGTGAGGGCGGCCAGAATGGTAAACCTGGATTGTGACTTTTTGGATGAAGTTGAATTTATAATGAATTTGTTTGTTAAAAGGGCATATCCCAATGACGTTTTAGATAAGATAAGTGAGGAAGTTATAGGAAAACGTATGAAAGGCATTTATAGGCCAATAATAGGTGGTCCTGTTAATACAAGTGGAATGGTGTCTATTATTGGACAAGAAAACAATAGTGGACTGGTTAGTAAAAACTATGGTTTTAGTTTCATTACAACATATAACTTTGATGCAAGTAGGGGTTCTGACTGGGATATTTTGAGTTATGTTATCAGTGTAGAGCAAAAAGTGGGGAGGGTTCCCCCAAAAATAGTATACAGAAAGGACAGATCATTTAAAAACCTTTTTGAGGTAAATAGTGGGAATTCAAGTAGAAGCACCAATATACCAAATGGAAATTTTAAGATTGGGATGTGTAATTTTTGTGTACATATCTTGGAAACTAATGACAAATTTAAACTTAATGGTAAGGACATTAGTATAAAAGAACATTTTAATTGTGGTAGTTCCAATGTTATTTACATGGATAAGTGCCAAATGTGTCCAATTTTTTTATATAGGAAAGGCAAGCAGAATTTTTAAAAATCGGATTAGTGAACATAATACAGATATTAGAAAAGGGAGAATCACCAATGCCTTACAAAGGCATATTAAAGAACATGGTGACCATTACTTTAAGTTTTTGGTAGTTGAACAGTTAGTTAGGGATCGACAGGGTAAAATTGTGGACTTACACCTGTATATTTGTGAGTTGAAATGGCAATTGAGATTAGATGCAACTCAGTATCCAGGAATTAATGAAGCTACCAATATAGCATGTATTTTAAAGCTAAAACATTTATTAGGTTAGAATATACATGGAATAGTATTATTATTATTTTTTGATGTTTGTAATGAGTGTATTAAGTTTACACATACAGCATCATCATCATCTTCATTCGGCTGTTCCCATTAGGGGTCGCCACAGCGGATCTTCTGTTTCCATTTCTTCCTGTCCTCTGCATCATGCTCTTTCACACCAACCGCCTGCATGTCCTCTCTCACCACATCCATAAACCTTATCTTAGGCCTTCCTCTTTTCCTCTTACCTGGCAGCTCCATCTGTAGCATCCTTTTCCCAATATACCCAGCATCCCTCCTCAGCACATGTCCAAACCAATGCAATCTCACCTCTCTTGCTTTGTCTCCAAACTGTCCAACCTGAGCTGACCCTCTAATATACTGATTCCTAATCCTGTCCATCCTAGTCACACCCAGTGCAAATCTTAACATCTTTAACTCTGCCACATCCAGCTCTGACTCCTGCCTTTTCGTCAATGCCACCGTCTCTAACCCATATAACATAGCTGGTCTCACTACCCTCTTGTAGACCTTCCCTTTCACTCTTACTGGTACCCGTCTGTCACAAATCACTCCTGACACTCTTCTCCACCCATTCCACCCTGCCTATACTCTCTTCTTCACCTCTCTTCCACACTCACCATTACTCTGAATTGTTGATCCCAAGTACTTAAACTCATCCACCTTTACCAACTCTACTCCCTGCATCCTCATCATTCCTCTACCCTCCCTCACATTTACACACATATATTTTGTTTTAGCCCTGCTGACCTTCATTCCTCTCCTCTCTAAAGCATATCTCCACCTCTCCAAGTTCTCCTCAACCTGGTCCCTACTCTCACTACATATCACAATGTCATCTGCAAACATCATAGTCCACGGGGCCTCCTGTCTGATCTCATCTGTCAACCTGTCCATCACTACTGAAAATAAGAAAGGGCTCAGAGCTGATCCTTGATGTAATCCCACCTCCACCTTAAACATATCTGTCACTCCCACTGCAGTCCTCACCAATGTCACACTACCCTCGTACATATCCTGTACCACTCTTACATACTTCTCTGCCACTCCCGACTTCCTCATACAATACCACAACTCCTCTCTAGGCACCCTGTCATATGCTTTCTCTAAGTTACAAAGACACAATGCAACTCCTTCTGACCTTCTCTGTATTTCTCCAACAACACTCTCAGAGCAAATATTGCATCTGTAGTGCTCTTTCCTGGCATGAAACCATACTGCTGATCACTAATCATCACCTCCCTTCTTAACCTATCTTCCACTACTCTTTCCCATAACTTCAAGCTGTGACTGATCAATTTTATCCCTCTATAGTTACTGCAGCTCTGCACATCACCCTTAGTCTTAAAGATAGGTACCAAAACACTTTTTCTCCACTCGTCAGGCATCCTCTGACTTTCCAAAATTTCATTAAACAAGCTGGTTAAAAATTCCACTGCCATTTCACCTAAGCACCTCCATGCTTCCACTGGTATGTCATCTGGGCCAACAGCCTTTCCATTCTTCATCCTCTTCATAGCTGACCTTACTTCCTCCTTGCTAATCTGTTTCACTTCCTGATTCACTATCCCCACCTTATCCAACCTTCTTTCTCTCTCATTCTCTTCATTCATCAGCCCTTCAAAGTACTCTTTCCATCTACTCAACACACTCTCCTCACTTGTGAGTACGTTTCCCTCACTGTCCTTTATCACCCTTACCTGCTGCACATCTTTCTCAGCTCTATCCCTCTGTCTAGCCAATCGGTACAGGTCCTTTTCTCCCTCTTTAGTATCCAATCTCTCATACAACTCTCCATATGCCTTATCCTTAGCCTTCGCCACCTCTCTCTTTACCATGCGTCTCATCTCCTTATACGTGTTAATTTATGTAATTAATTAATTTAAGTGTATTTAAGGCTGGGCAAATTATTGTATGATGTTCTGAGGAAGTCCCTATCAGGGGAAGAAAGCGCTAAACCTTTTCATTAAAGTTTTTTTACTTGGTCCATAACTGTGTTCCTTACGCTGGGCTGAAGAGTCATACGAGTACTTGTAGATGAGTGACTTGATGGATCCTGGCACCTGACAAGCAGCTAACTGTAACCCGCTCCTTATCTATCCTGGTAAGGGGAACATCTGTGTGTCACCTATGACCAATGCATTACATTTTGTGGTGTTACCCCTTATGAGCTTATTTGTTTAGACACTGATGTGTCTAAACACATAAGCTTAGTAACTACAAATATGCTTAATAACTACAAAAAACCTCTGTATCATAGCTGTGCATACCCCCAGGTAACAATATTCCTCTACTAGAAGAAATTCTAGCCTGGATCTCATTAACATAAAAAAATGAAACCATCATCCTAGGCGATGTAAATATAAATTGGATCAACCTGAACTCTAACTCCCATAGCCCTAGCATTAAACTTTTCAATTTTACAACTAATAAACACCCCCACCAGAACTAACAAAGATAACACGTCAAGATCCACTCTAGACTGGATTCTCGTCTCCCACCCCAGTAAAATATCTGAAGCAGGCACCCTCCCAGACTCACCTCCCTGCTTTCACCCACCGCTTCACCACAGCCCCACCAAATCAACACCAATGCAGGCAGACTAGGAACCTAACTGACTTCAACCATCTACTCTTTAATGATGTTGTTGTTGTTGTTGTATCTTTCGGCTTTTCCCGGTTAGGGGTCGCCACAGTGGAACTCCGGTCCGCTAATGATTGGCAGTAGATTTTTACGTGCCGAGTTGCCAGTTCCGATGCACAACCTTCAACAAAGGTACGCCCATTCATGCATGTCTCCACACAGAAGACGCTTTAGCTGAGAATCGAACAGGACAACGTCTTACTGTGAGGCGACAATGCTACTGCAGCACCACCACCTCAGCTCTAATCTTTAATGATATTCTCAAAAATATTAACTGGCACATATTAAAATCTCTCCCACTAGACAATGCAGTAGATTACTTTAATAACACATTCCTGGACATACTAAATAGCCTTGCACCTCTCCGCACAAAACAACTCAAAACTAACTTTACTCCCTGGCTTACTAAATTCACTAAAAATCTAATGCACCTTAGAGATAAAACCTGTAAAAATGATCAATATAACAAAAATCAGACACTCTGACACTCTTTAAACAGCTTAATAACCAGGTAAAAAAGCTGACATGAAGAACATGGAGAACAGGACCAAACTACTGCAACACAAAAATATACTTAATTAAGCCCTGGATAGTAACATGCACCAGTACGCAATTGCCAAAGTAATTAAATTGCCAAAGTAAATGAAATATATTCTATTTTTTGTATTTTAAAATTGAAAAACCTTATGAGATAAGTAGTAATAATACATTTTTTGATCTTGTGCAATGAATGATGTATAGTGTTTTAAGCAGGCATGCTACAGTGACATAGTGATGTTTTTATTTTTATTTTTGTTAGTGATTTTATTGCCTGTATCTTTTTACACCTAGGTTATTGCTTGCCAAATGAATTACTTGGGTTCTAGGCTGATTCTTTTTTACATATTTGTTGCTTTTTCATGTTAGACTTTGTTGGGTGCACGAATTAAATACTTTATCTTATTTTATTGTGTACACACACATATATATATAATATACATTTTTTCATATACTTTTTAGTTATTGTGTACAATTTTATGAACGTTCTTATCTTTTTTATTAGATTTACTTGGATTAGGGAATATTTGATGAACATTAATTAGTGCACTTTAATTGATTTAGTTCATTGTTAACAAGATAGTTTTGTGTATTGGCGGTTGTGGGCACATGACCTTCTTTGTTTAATTATTTAATAGATATTGATTTGAATTTGTTTTATCTGAAGAAGTCCTGTAATTGTGTGGGACGAAAAGCGCTTAATAAAACAGTTGATTTTTTTGTGTTGCAGGTAAAAAAGCTGCTGTATAAGGACAAAAAAGCTCACTGTATAAAACTACAGTCCAACCATAAACAAAACCCCCAAAATTTCGGGAACTCCATCTCATCCCTCCTGAACCCTGGCTCAAAAAAACAATCCTTGTCCCCATCCTGACAAACCTGCTCAAGAAATTGCCTCTCTCTTCAACTCATTTGTTATAAACTCTATAGCCAACATTGCTGCAACTTTTTCTCTTAGTATTAAAAGTTTAAGTGACAATACTCCAGCAACCCCCCACCTTCCCCATATCTACTAATACCACCTCCACTACAAACCCCACCTCTCACTCTACCCATAATTTTAATACAAATCCCATTCCAACCATGACCATTAAAAAACTACTCCTTAAGCTCAAACCCTGCTCTAACACTCCTGACAATTTATCCCCAGCATTCCTAAAGATTGCAGCTGAGGCCATTGCTTTCCCTATAAGTATTCTAATCAACAGTTCCATCCAAGAATCTTACATCTCCAAACTATGGAAGAAAGCCTTCATCCTCCCTCTTCACAAAGGTTGCAAAAACAACAACATCTTTAACATTTGACCTGTTGCTATCCTGTCCCCCATCTCTAAGATCTTGGAAAATATTCAACTTCAACTAATGCCCCATCTCC
This sequence comes from Protopterus annectens, assembly GCF_019279795.1. Lineage (NCBI taxonomy): Eukaryota > Metazoa > Chordata > Ceratodontiformes > Protopteridae > Protopterus > Protopterus annectens. The sequence continues at coordinate 1,399,523,758 of NC_056729.1, forward strand.
TTCCGAACCACCTCCTGTCTACCACACAACATGGTTTCAGACATGGCCACAACACTACACTGTCCTTACTTCTTTCCTGGATACTATTAATAAAACTAGTGATAATAGAAAAATTGTATCTTCCATAGTCCTAGATCTCTTGAAGGCATTTGACACTGTTTCCTAACCTCTGCAAGTATCTCTACTCTCCAACTTTAGTCTGTCCAACACCACTCTCAGCTCGTTCTCAAGTAATCTAAAACACAGACAATAGGCCATCAAATGGGAAAACAATGACTCTTCCTATCTTCACACTTCTACTGGGGTTCCTCAAGGCTCCATACTCAACCCCCTACTATTCAACATCTTCATTAACAACTTTCACAAATCTATAATGAATGGGACCCTTATCCAATATGCAGATGATTCTCCATTGTCTGCACAGCCGAGTCTATCTCAGTGCTCGAATTCAAAACCCAAACAACCTTCTCCACCACAGAATCCTGGATGCTAAAACACCACCTAGCCCTTAACCATAATAAATCCAAGATCATGCTATTCACCCCCAAAAGTCTACCCTGTTGGACAAAGACATGTTTAATGTCTACTCCCAAACTAAAGCACAAATAGAAATTGTCAACCACACAAATGTATCCTTATGTGAGATTCTTGCCTCCAAGATCAGCAAACTGTAGTTTGATCATCATAACAGCAGAAAAGGTTGCTAATTAAGGCAATATATTGTAGAGCACTAATTTATTTCTTGTGTAAAAGCCATACCAGGTCATAAAATACACTTGAAGATAAATGGCATGTAAATACTTGATTACAAGAATCATGTTGTTGAAAAGCCATTTAGTCCATATATATATATATATATATATATATATATATATATATATATATAGGTCCACTTTTTAATTCCGAAAACCCAAAATCTCGAGTTTTGAAATACTGAACTCAAAACATCAAGATTTTGGAATCTCGAAATTAAAAAGTTGAAAAAAAAAAGCAACTAAAACAATGTTTTTGCAGGGGGCAATCCCCCCTACACCCCCCACACCCCCTGCAACTTAAATATACCATCTCTGAGATTGCACTACAGTGAAGAGAATGGTAAGCGAAACAAGAGCATTACCTTTCTCTTCACTGTAGAGCGATCTCGGAGTTGGTATATTTAAGTAGGGGGTGTGGGGGGTCAGGGGGGATTGCCCCCCTGCAAAAACATTGTTTTTTTTTTGCTCCACTTCTTAGTTTCAAGATTCCAGAATCTCGGCTTTCTGGGATCGGTATTTTGAAAGTCAAGATTCTGGGCTTTCGAAATTAAAATGTGGATCCATCTCTCTCTCTCTCTCTCTCTCTCTCTCTCTCTCTCTCTCTCTATATATATATATATGTGTGTGTGTGTGTGTGTGTGTGTGTGTGTGTGTGTGTGTGTGTGTGTGTGTGTGTGTGTGTGTATATATATATATATATATATATATATATATATATATATATGACTTCACTATAGAATCTCAAAATACTGAAATCCCAAATTTCAGTATTTCGAAATTGTATAGCCGAAAGCTTTAAATCCCGAAACCCCAGAACCGCGAAATTTAAAATCGCGAACCTACACTACAAATACACCACACACATACACATACACACAATGTCCCCCCACAATCAAGCATAAAATCCTACACTACAAACAAGCAGGGGGGCTTCCCTCCATATGAGGCTGTGCACCTCACACCCCCTCTACTTATATATACTAACTCCGAGATTGCACAATCACACACACAAAGATAACTCACACCCACACATTTCAGAGCCCCTTGCACACACACATCACAGCCACAACACACACTAACATACATTAAAGTGCCTAACCAACACACTTACACATACATATTTACCTGAACTTACACCTATCCATTCACACACTGCAACACCAGAAGTGCTATTTCAAAATCTCAGAACTTTGGGATTTTGAATTTTGCGCTTCTTGGGGTTTCGAGATTTAAAGCTTTCGGCTATAGAATTTCGAAATACTGACATTCTGGTATTTTAGTATTTTGAGATTCTATAATGAACCAATATATATATATATATATATATATATATATATATATATATATATATATATATATATATACACATACATGTATTAACAATCACAAGCAACAGAAACATCTCTTCCCATTGCATGAATTCACATATGTACTGGGGAATTCTTTCTGAACTGTGATTTGCTAAATGCCCATTATTGTCACTTAATATCTGCAAATTCTTCATCCTCTAGGTTGATGACATACATATTAAAGTGAACTCTGTGTTGCCCAATCTTTATTGAATTTTGTAACTATGACCAATTTGCTGTGCCTTCATTAGATCAACAGTCTCTCTTCTTCAAAGAAAAAAGGCCTTCAAGATTGCAGGATAGAACAGATTATCTCTTAAGTTCTTTAGAGGACACTCCCCTATAACATCAATAAATTTGGCTTACCATTGAATTGTTTGCTCAGAAAGAATCAAGATCAAATAAAATATTTCTACCATCAATCAGTCAAACATAATTTGGTCTCCAGACAAAGCTTGCACTGATTCAATGATCATCCAGTGTCAGACTGAAGCAGAACTGTTCTGGGATACCCCAGTTCCATATATGAAACCAATGAGGGACATTTATAAGCTTTCACAGTCTGAATATTGTCAGGTGAAAACAAGTTCAGCTGGCCATCTTAACTTCCATGTAGCAATACTTTTACACTCCCTGGTACTCCCTTAAAAATTAAATGCTTTCTCAGAGCCTTATTCTCTATTTCTCTTTCCTGCCACATACACTTCCACATCAAATGTTATAATTTATCTACTCATTATCCCAGTCACACATTTCATCTTAATGATGGCATCAGTTCGTTTGGAAACCTTTTCTTCCTTTCATCACCCAGTCTTTTCACAAAATCCTACAACTTCACTATGATTCCTTTTTAACTCCAGTAACATAAACTTCAAAATGGTTGTGAGGCACATTCAAAACTGATAGGTTGTTAACTATCTCAAATGTCAGCAATGCCATTTACTCCTGCAGCCATGTGGTCTACCAACTTGTCTGAGGTTTCAGTCTATATTTTGGTTGTAAAGATTGGAAAAAATTCTCTCTAAATAGCACACAAATTAAAAAAAACTTCTGCCACAAGTAGATTTAATCTGCATTTACACATCTAAACTTTATTACAGACATTTGTAAATGTTAGTGCACAACTAAAGGATCTCTTCGAGCACCATAAGACTGCTCCCTTAAATTAATAATTTTAAAGGTTCCCTGGTGTAATTAAGAAGTATCAATGAAAATTATACTTTCCCTCAAGGTAAGTTAAAATTGTTTGCATAGGTGATTCTTGTAACATTTTCAAAAAGGATCCGAATTAGTCCACTATTATGAATGAAAAATGCTTATTTATGTTGTTGTTTGATTCCATGCTGTCATACCTTTCAACTGTCCAGATTTTTGCCTCATATTTTTGGTCTGTTTCTTATTCAGTTTTGTTTTTCTGGCCAATCTTTGGCAAATCATGGAGCATCGAAGTCAGAAAATATTGACAGACATTTGAGTTTCTGACTTCATACCATTCTAAAACTATGAGTAAAAAGGTTACACAGGAAAACCAATTGGTTAAAAAATACACAAAAAAAATCTAGCAAAGCTAGCCTTTCCACTGTGTGATACCTTAAACCTCTTGTATCAGAGGCAAGTAAAAGTAAAAGAAAAAGTGATGGACATTCAGAATTGCCATTTAGCTGAAGCACCTGATATCCTTAAGGGTAATTTGCATATATCCCATGTTGCCTCTGATACAAGAGGTTTAAAGTATCACGCAGGAAAGTCTAGCTTTGCTAGACTTCATACCATTCAGAAGACTGATGCTAATGCAAAACTTGTTATTCTGTCAATTGTATATGTTTGCAGAGCAATATTAAAAAAATGTCCCTATTTTTGAACCTTTGTTCACCCCCCCCAGTTATTTTTGGCTGTGTCCAGATTTCTTGCTATAAGAGGATGAGAGATGTACATGCTGTGCATTTTTTGTGTGTGTTAGATTTTTATTCATTTGGCTTAGGCTCCAAATGTAGTATTCGAACGGGATTCACAAGCTACAGAAACTACTTTATTTTGTCGTTTTTTGATAGCAAGAAAGAGTTTGACATAGTGGATGGAGATTTTATGTTTAAGAAGTTGAAAGAGGTGGCACAGGGAGAGAGATTTGTAAAGGACTCAAGGCACTTACTCTTGGTAAAGACAGTGATCCAGGGGGTCTGTTGTGCTCAACAGTCATAGGATGAGGAATAAAGTAGTCCTTTGTCTCCATTTCTCTTAGTTTTGGTAGCTAACATGTTGGTAACCAGTTCCACTGGGATAGAGGGATAATGCTCTGAGTGCAAAAATAATTGCCCTGGATCGATTAGCAGCTCAGGTGACTGATAAAGTTGGCATGGAAGGATGGGCATGCCCATCCTAAGGAGAATGTGAAGCAGACTGGTCATATGCTGCAAATGTTCTTTGTAGGAAGGGTTGCGATGCAAGTATGTGACCTGGGGTAGGTGCTAGGCTCACAAGGCCATCATTGGGTGGTAACCTTTAAATCTTGGTGTGATGGAGTGTGCTTTCACATGAAGTTGACATTGTGGACAATGGACATCCACATTTATGCAGGTAACATATCTCCCTGCTCAGCAATGGAATTAAGTTAATACAAATGGCCATGTTATAGCCCTCTCCTAATATTTCCTACCCTGATAGCTGATGCAGTTCCCAATTTAGGAATGAATGTGTTGTATCTGACTGTAGGAAGGCTTGATGATCAGCAGATATTGGGGCCATAAAAGAATTAGATAAAAAATGAAAATAGAGATGCTGAAGTTCATGGAACTGCTGTGGCGAAATCTTATTGAGGAATAGCATTTAAAGGTATCATCTTGTTTGTGGATTGCAGTCTGTTATCCTTAGATAACAAGAAAGGGTTGCTAGAGGTGTTATGCAAAATGTTGCAGTTTCAGGAGGTTTTAGAGATGGAATAGTTCCTTCGAAATATGTGCTGATGTCATTACATGATGCTAGGCTGGGACATGTGGAGCTGCAGCTGGTACAGGGTGAGGTGAAATAAATGGACTTTATTGGAATGTGTGATGGTGAAGTAGACAATGAAAACCTACTGGTAATGGACAGTGTATAAAGTGGCAGGGGTCAGATGAGTACCTAAGGGGAAGGTCTGGATCTCTGATAGGTAGACTGGATTGGTACAGCTCTTACCCAGAATTTTATTTATAGTGAAATATATAGGTTCATAGGTTCATAGGTAGGTACTAGGCTATTGGCCCTAGGGCCTATACAAGCCTCACCAAAAAGGTATCCTGGCTTTTGCCATCCAAGAAAATTATTTTCCTGTGACCCTGTCAATCAGAACCACAGAAGTGATCCCCGGGGTGAATTTCCTATTACCCATCCAATCATCAAGATTTTTCTTGAAGAGTGCTAATGAGGAGCTCTGTTTGACATAGATAGGTAGTATGTTCCAGAGTATGGGAAGTCTCTGGGACAGGACTCTATCCCTCCAGCATGTTCTGTTTATTGTGGTGACAAGGTTTAGGTCCCTAGAGTGTGTAGCTTGGAGGGATTGGGATTTCTTATATATATGCACACAGTCAACTGTTAAGAGGATAAGAAAGTAATAGAAACTTTACGACAGATTTGTGTGGAGAGGATGGGTAGGAGGGTTGTTAAGTTGAGGCATGAGGTAAGTGAAACAATTGGTGGAGGGTACTCCCAGACTTTAGAAGATATGGTGATGGCAATGAATCTATGGTTTGAGCTGAAGGGATATCGTATCCACCTTCCTATGAGGATAATGTTGAAAAAGTTCTGGGTATGAGGCAGGAGATGATGGGATATCTCTGGATGACTGGCAGAAAGTCATGGAACTGTAGAGCAAATGGTGCAGGGTCAGCTTGTGTACAGAAATACTAAATAAGACCAAATAAGGAAGGGAAAGTCTAGGAGTAGGAATGGCAGGGATGTGTATCTTGCACAAGAGATGGAGGTAATGGCAATGGGAAATGACTAGAAGGCACTGCTTACAAGCAGGGGTCTTAAAAACTTTAATGACATGAGAAGAGAAGGTGGGGTGTTTATAGATTTATACATGGAATATGATGGATGGAAAACAAAAATGGAGACAGCTGCTCTGGTCAAGTGAGATGTCTAAGACAGACAGGGCAAGGGCATATTTAAGGTTGAATTAATGATTGGATTTTTGGAAGGAAGTGGTGGGGAGATTTTTAAAATACACTGGAAGAAAGGAGAACAGAGAATGGTATATACAGACTGAGGTCACTCCAGCACAAGTACAAATATGACTTTGTCATTGTCCATGTTGGTGTGAATGACCTGAGACGTACCTCCCTGGACTACATGAAAAGAGACATGGAAGAGCTCTCTGATCACGTAGCCAAGGCCGGTATGACCCTGACCCTGAGTAGCATCCTGCCCTCACCAAGAATGATGCTCTGTATAAAAAAAAAAAAAAGATCAATTTCAACAATTGGCTAAGTTTCTGGCATCATTCAAAGGGGATCCAGTATCTGTCCACCTGGGATGACATGCTCAACAAGCCACATTGCTTTGCAAGAGATGGCTTGCACCTGTCACCCTTAGGCTTTTGAATACTGGCCAAGGCTTTTGCTGCCCCCATAGTGCCTTTTTTAGGCAAGGCTCAAAAGACAAACCTACCACCATAAATAGCACAAGTAACCAAAAACTGAGGGTAATGCTATTCAATACCAGAAGTCTAAACCTCAAAATGCATGCACTCGAGGCACTCCTGAGTATGGAGAACATCGATATCTGTGCATTAACAGAAACCTGGTTTAAGGCTCCAGAAGCACCCCAGCACTACCAGGCTATAACTCATACCATTGATGACCACAGATGTATAACTCATACCATACTTTTCGGCCACAGAACCCGGACCGAAACACAAAAGGCAGGGGTGTATCCATATTCATCAAGGATACCCACACCTCCAGATTAGTGGCACAGCCCGATGCCTCAGAGATCATCCATGTGCAACTAACAATGGGCAAAACTGCAATTCAAATTGTAGCTTGCTACAGATCACCCACCATGACCCAGGACCCCCATTCCGCATTTCTGGAGACACTGGAAAATATGAAGGTCATACCAAATGCCCTAATATTGGGTGATTTCAATTACCCAAACATTAACTGGGAGAACTACTCTAGTACTAACTCCCTTGGCCAATGCTTCCTAGAATTTATAAACTCGAACACCGTGGATCAACTGGTCAACACCCCCACCAGAGGTGACAACATATTTGACCTGGTCATCACCAACATGGGCGACCAGTGTTCCACACTGGAGGTCAACCCCTCGCTGGTTAGATCAGACTATAGACTAATCACTCTGGATATCCACATCCTGCCCCCACCCCCAATCAAGGAAACCACCATGAAAAACTTTTAAATTGCTAACTTCACGTTACTTGCGACTGAGGTGGAAATGTTCACAGCCCCCATGCTAAAGGACAATGTTGACCAAGCTGCTGAATCCCTTACAAAGGCACTCTATGAACACCTGTAAGAATGCATGGATCGTGCTATCCCAAGCAAAACCAAGACTCACTCCTCCAAGAAAAGGAAACCAGTCTGGTGGACCCCTGCCATAAACAAGCTATACAACAGAAGGAGGAAACTAGTACAGAAAAGAGTAAAATCCCAAGAAGGAAAGACATCCCTGATCAGTATCAGCAAGAAACTACGATGCCTCATAAAATCATCCAAGGCTAGCTTTGAAAGAAAAATTGCCAAGGACTCCAAACATAACTACAAAGCGTTCTTTAGCTATGTCAAGAACCTAAGTGGAAACTCTCAGATCTGCTCTGAGTTAGTGCAGAATGGCACAAAATACACTGAACCGACTGATATTGCCAACATTCTGGCAGACAGGTTTAGTGCAAACTTCACCCCCCTCTCACCCCCTAAAGGGTCCATAACCATACCAGTAGAATGTAGAGCCCTCACAATCACTGACACACAGGTTAAAGCAGCCCTATCCAAAGCCAAAAACACAGCTTCAATGGGACTGGACGGTGTCCCAGGCTGTGTCTTACATGAGCTCCAAAATGAACTAACCCCTCACCTAAACACATTGTTCAAACTCAGCCTCTCTACAGGCTACGTACCCATAGAGTGGTGCACAGCAACAGTTATCCCGCCCCACAAAGGTGGAGTCACAACAGACCCTGGGAACTATCATCCTATAAGCCTGACTGGCCTGGTCTGCAAGGCTATGGAGCGCATCATCATGGAACTCATTAACAGAGACATTGGGAACCCCAAACATTAGACTCTACCCAGTTTGGCTTTGTTAAGGGCAGATCATGCCTCCTAAACCTGGCGGACTTCTTTGAGACAGTTACCAATGCTTTAGATGAGGGAAAGGAGGTCCACACAGCCTACCTAGCCCTCGCCAAGGCTTTCAACACCATTCCCCATTCTGGTATTAGAGACAAGCTCACCAGCCTGAACATAAACCCCTACGTCACAAAATGGGTTGCCAATTAGCTCACGGACAGAACCCATACGGTGAGAGTTGCAGGCTCTAGGTCCGACTCTAAACCGTTACAAGTGGCGTCCCCCAGGGCTCAGTATCGGGATCCCTCCTGTTCGGTATATACTTTTCAGAGATGCAGGCAAGCACAGGAGGACTATGGCTGATCAATTTTGCAGATGACTGCAAATTGGGGGCCATAATTGACTCTCTGGCTGATACAGACATCCTCCAGAAGGGTCTCACTGAGACGGATACCTGGTGTCAAAATCAGGGCCTCAAGCTAAATGCCAAAAAGGGCATAGTAATCCCCTTTTTAAAAAACAAAGTACTCACGAACTACCACATACAAGGTAGTCCCCTAAATACAGAAAATGTAATAAGGGATCTGGGGACCCAAGTAGATAGTAATCTCTCCTTTGATAATCATATTGCCAAGGTGGTTAGAAAATCCTTCTATGTGGCCCACCTAATCACAAAAGGGTTTGCATCTAGAACAAAAGAGGTTATTGTGCCCCTCTACTCATCACTCATTAGATCCATCATAAACGCCCCATTTGGGATGTACCTTACAAGACACCTGCAACAGCTGGAAAGACCACAGAAGTACCTCACCAATAGGATTACTGACCTCAAACAGATGTCCTATGCAGCCTAACTGAAGAAACTCTAGCTGTACTCATTTGCATATCACTTACTCAGAGGTGATCTCTGCCTAACATACAAGGCCATGTCCAACCCTGAATTGATGGACATGCTCCATCTAAAAAAAAATAAATCCCCAAGAGCCACATGCTCTAGGGATCTAAACCTCACCACAACGATAAATAGGACATGCTGGAGGGATAGATTCCTGTCCCAGAGACTCCCCATGCTTTGGAACAGGATTCCAATCTACATTAGACAGAGCCCCTCACTAACACTCTTCAAGAGAAACCTTGACGAGTATATGGGAAACAGTAAATTTACCCCGGTCATTACTGCAGTGGCTCTGCTGGACAGAGGCACAGGGAACTAATGGCTCTGCTGGACAGAGGCACAGGGAACTAATCTAAGGGGGCGGTGAAAGCCAACACATTCTGGCTAGGCTTATAGATGTCCTCAGGCAGATAGCCTAGTACTTACCTATGAACCTATAAACCTATATATAGCTGTGTACCTACAAAGAACTGGTCCCTTAGCCTATGTAACTTTTAAGATGTGTAATCATGTTGTGTAATCACAATTAAAAGAGCTCACTGAAGAGTGTAATATGTATATAGTGACTTGTGAAGGAAAAAAAATAATTGTGAAGTCTCTCACTAGTTCAGAAGACAAGCCACTGTGGTGGAATCACAATATCAGTTGGTTATACAACCAAAGAAAAAATCTTGGCCATGCGTAAGAGTAACAAAGCCATATATACTAAAAGCCCCCTGACCAATGTAAATAGGCAGTTAAGAGGGGTAATTAATACTTCAAAGGATAAATGTGAAGAAAAAAATTACTCCTCAGGGAAAGGACAACCACAGAGCTTTCTACAGCTATGTCCATAACCTCAGGAGAAGTACACAACAATGCACAAAACTTATTGTAAATGGCATCAGCTACACCAAACTGGGGACCATTGTCAACCTTTTGAATGACAGGTTCAGCTCAAATTTCTTCATCCACTCCCCCCCCAGTTGTGCAAGGGAAATACCATATACCACACCCCCCAACCATTACTGGGGAACAGGTAATCAGTGCAATAGCCAAGGCCAAAAACACTGACTTGATGGGCCCTGCTAACATCCTGGAATGTTTAATAAACAGCATGAAACATGACCTCTCTGGTCCACTTGAATCACTTTTCAACTGGAGCTTACAGTCAGGTTTTATGCCCAAAGAATGGAAGGTGGCTGCAGTCATTCCCCTTCACAAAGGAGGTCCAACCACTGATCCAGGTAACTACAGGTCCATAAGTCTTACCAGCCTCATATGTAAGACCATGGAAAGAATCATCATGGACATGATAAATGAGGACATAGGTAAGCTGCAAATGCTGGACCCATCACAGTTCATCTTTGCTAAAGGAAGGCAATGCCTACTAAATCTGGTGGAATTTTTTGAGAAGGTCACCAAAGCATTATATGAAGGTAAGGCTGTGCTTACCTTGACCTGGCCAAAGCTTTTGATACAATATCCCACTCTGGCATTATAGACAAGATCACTAATTTAAGTATAAACCCTTTTATCATGCACTGGATAGCCAGCTGGCTCACTGTTAGTACTCAGGAGGTCAAAATAGTTTAGGCTACCTCCACCAAGAATGTAGTCGCTAGAGGAGTTGCCCAGGCCTCAGTACTGTTCCCACTCCTTTTTGGCATCTATTTTCTTTCTGAAATGGAAGCAAATGCTGAAGGTTTATGGCTGACTAAATTTGTAGATGATTGCAAGCTGGGAGTTATCATCAACTCTACTGAAGACACTACCATTTTTCATGAAGGTATATCTTTGACTAACAAATGGTGCCGAAGCCATGGTCTTAAACTCAATGCTAAGAAATGCATAATTGTCCCTTTTGAGAAGTCAACCATCCTGGCTAATTACCTTGTTGATAATATGTCCTTAGAAATTGACCCAGTGGTCAGGGATCTAGGTATGCATGTAGACAGTAGACATACCTTCAACAGCCACATGGCCACAGTGTTAATAAAATCCTTTTATGTTGTGCAACTTTTAAGTAAGGGCATGGTCATTATTACACTGTACTCTGCCCTTATCAGACCAATCACAGAACACACTGGCCTCTTCAGTATGTACCTGACAAAGCATATGCAGTGACTAGAGTGACGTCAGACCTCTTTGCAAAAAGAATATAAAGGGTAACAAACCTGCCTTATGCAGAGCATGCTAAAGCTCATTCCATCTACTCAGTCTCCTATAGATTGCTAAGAGGTGATCTATGCCTGGCTTACAAAGCATCCACAACCCCACACTTATGAATCTCCTGCATATTCATAAGTCAAAGAGTACCAGAAATACAAGGTTTAGGGACGTTTATCTGTGACTTAAACAGAACGTACTCGAGAGACTGATATGTGTCCCTGAGACTGCCCCTGTTATGGAACAGGCTTCCCATCCATGTCAAACTGAGTTTGTTTATTACTCAGTTTAAGTGCAACCTAGAGCAGTGGATGGGGAATAGGAAATTTACACAGGGCTTAGCACCCATGCCCCTTATGGACAGAGGTAGCTTATAAATGTCTGGGTCTCAATGTCCTGTTTGGATACAGGACATCATTATTCTTTCAGGAACACTTGGCTAGAGAGGCCCACCAGGTCATTGATCTAGTAACAATCTATGAATCTATGAGTCTATGACATGAGTCAAATCTTGTGCAGAGGAAGCCTCATGCCGCAGGTCTGGCTAAATACAATGCATGATAAAAAATGTTAGATTATTAATTGTGTTTACAGAGGCTGTGGCAAAAGGAATATTTTGTAGTGTGTAGGAATAAAAAAATAATTTACTATTAAATAATTATGTATATTCAAACAGAATTGTGAAACCTGGTTATTTGCAGGCACAGTTTGTGTTGAGAATATCCACAATGTGAATCATATGCAGATGATGACTACAGAAAATTTGTGACCAGAAAATGCATTGGAAATCTGCATGAAAAAACTCAGAATTAAACATCTGAATTTGCAATTAGACTTAGACATTGGGAATGATGTAGTGTGATGTCTGTACAGACATTCAAAGTGCTGGGTCTTACAGAAAGCAATCTGAAGTAGTCATTATGTCACTTACTTATTCTGGGTATCATGTGAAAACAAAAGTTCATAAAGTGCTTATGTCTGAACAGAAGAATTCAAAAGTGAGTTTCCTAACTTTTTTGGTTTAGCCTAATTATTTCTGTTTGCATTCTCACTTCAGGCCTAAAGGGTGGTGTGCAATGAACATCTGTGACTCCTTGACTCCAGCTTGTGTAAGTGACTTTGTCTTGGTTGGCTCTGTTTGTTTGAGAGCCAATGCCTTTCTTGACCCCTTATCACCAACATGAACTTATATGGAGTCTATAGTTCAGACATGCTCTTCCAGTCTTCCCACAGGGGAAAGGTAAGCAGGCATTATCTTATCATTCCTGTCTGTCTCTGGCCAGCTCCTTTTGCAACCAGGTTGCTGAACAAACCTGAAATGTCTGGTTAATAGTCAAGGCATTATCTATGTATACCACAGAGATTGATATTGAAAGTACACTATTGAAATTGAATTATCTGATCTTTCAGAGAACTGGCACAACAAAAATGTCACAGTATGACTGCAGGATTAAACTGTGGATCAGAACATATTTATTCTAATGTTTTATTTAAGAACTGTAATGATTTATTTACTGGCATGATATGTTTCCCAGACTTCTACCATATTAGTATATGTCCAGCACTAGAGAATGTAATGCATTTTCTAAGAAACGTTTCAGTAGCTTTGCAAGCTAGACTTTCATAAAGGGCTAAACTTCATGGAGAAAATGATTGTGATTCAGAACCATATCCTACCAGACAGGTCTAATAGCATAGGGACAGGTCTAAAGAGTTTAATAAATTATTATTATTATTATTATTATTATTATTATTGACAAAGTCTGACTGGGTAGAAGGCCATTTTCAGAGAACGCCTCAGGAGAAAAGCTCAAAATCATTACTAAACATTTTAAGAACAATAATTTTACAATCTTCAAAAATAAAACAAAAACATAAAGCTATATAAAGAGAGAAATATTTAATTCATACGGTTGAAGTTGAGTCATGCCAAAAAAATGTTGTCAGTGACCAAAGTATTTCAAAGAGCTGCTGCACAGGTAATCAAGGGACTTAACGGTATTATTAATATAACCAGTGATAGACAAGAATATGTCCAAACAACATGATGCGAGATCAAATGAGATAATGAAGAGACTTAAAATGTCTTAAACTGAGCAAAAGTAAGTGCAACTTGAGAGTTAAAGAGTTGAGATATATGAGCCATGTCTAATCATAAGGTCTTCTGAAATCAGATAATAAAATAGTAAAAGAAATATTGATATAGTAAAATAAATAGTGATGACACCATAATATGGTGTGTGTGTGTGTGTGTGTGTGTGTGTGTGTGTGTGTGTGTGTGTGGGGGTTCTTTTGAAATTTCCAGGAATTATTTAGTATTGTTCTCAATGTATTTTGAACCTTTTAGAAGTGAATTTGTCATTATGGAAGTTAGAACATGATGTGGAATAATACTGCAGTAGGGAGCAAGTAACAGACTTTGAAATGTTTAAGCAGTTTAGCAACTGAAGTACCCATACCAAAATATTTGGATCTGAATAAGTAAGTCACACTTCAAGTGGATCTCAGTCTTAATGGTATTGTGCAGTGATGCTATAAGAAGGTAGCTTTGTAGACTGGTTGTCAATTGTTAGACTACAGAAGAGTTTAACTTATACAAAAGTTGTATAACCATAATTTGTGTACTTGTGTAGTCTTTGAAGTAAATTTTTTAAATTTTTTCCTTGTTACCTTTGTACCTTCTGTACCTGGACTGTGTTTTAAAAGGGTCTAATAACCAGCAAAGACCACCCATCCTGTGAATAAAGATTAAACAGATAAAGCTAATTAAAGATAAATCTGTTGCTTATGAGAAGGAACCTTTGCAAAATATCAAAGAAGCTATGATCAGATAAAACAGAGCTACCTGTCATAGTACATGGATGAGAAAATGTTCCACAAGTATATTTATAAAAAATGTATATTGGTGGAAACAGAGGGATAAACAGTTGCACGGCATGTTTAAGTCTTTGTACAAGATGGCATCAAGATCACAAAGAATGTTGCTGAGACTGCAGAAGTAGGCCTTAGTTATGAAAGATAAACCAGACTAGGAAATGCATATAGCAGATAGACTGAGACATTAATATCTACCAGATAAAATGAAGACTTGCTTGGGGAAGAAATATTTTATGTTATTTTATTTGAGTTTATATTTGTTTATTGGGGTAGTACACTGGTCACAACTGTCAGTCTGCAGGTATTACCCTAGGTAAAATAATTTGCAAAGAAGAAAAAGTGGAACAGACAGGTAGGAAGCTGTACATATCTAAAAGAAAACAGAATGTAACAATATATAACAGAAACCATTTGATAGCAATTAATAAATGTAACTACAGTTATTTTTTTGTTCTTGTTTACTGGGAAAGTATGGCTGGGTACAATGCCCATTTTTAGCAGAACTGGGGAGAAAATCTCCAAGAAATAATAGATGTATAATATAACAAAGTTTAAACAATGCCTGAAGAAATATGGGCAAAAATATTGAAATTCATTAAAAACTGAATAAACAGGAAATACCACATGAAGATATGAAGTGTACCATAATTATGAAAGAAATGTACATTTTAATTTTCCATGCTTATAATTTAGGTTTGCATCCTAGTGGAAATGATGTGGGGTAATGATGCTCATTACATTGGAGGGAAGGGTGGAGTTAAGAGGTGTTAGTAGTTGAGAGAGAGGTTAGAGGTTGAGAGGTCCTAACGTGATGTGGCCTGCTATGTACAGAAGAGCAGTTTGATTTGGAATAGAGGAATTTTTTAAGTTCATCTCTGAATGTGGGGCAGGGGAATTGTTATTTTTAAACACCTTTATTGAATTATCACTTGTGACACAGGCAAATTTACATTTATATAAAAGTAATCAAACTGTATTAAAAAGTTCATGTTTACAAATATTATACTTCACATATTTTGCTATATATCATATAACCTAAACAACATTACACAAATTATTCAATTCCTGCCTTTTTTTTCAAACAAGAAACATTTATTAAACCATCATTTATAACATAGGCTATCATACATTTATATAAATGAAAACAAACCACACCAACACAGTTCTAGTTCATAGGTTCATAGGTAGGTACTAGGCTATCTGCCTGAGGGCATTTATAAGCCTAGCCAGAGTGTGTCGGCTTTCGCCACCCCATTGATTAATTAACTGATCCTCTGTCAAGCAGAGCCAATGAAGTGATCCCAGGGGTGTATTTTCTGTTACCCATCCACTCATCAAGGTTTCTCTTGAAGAGTGTTAGTAAGGGGCTCTGCCCGATGTAATTTGGAATTTTGTTCCAAAGCATGGGGAGTCTCTGTGACAGAAATCTATCCCTCCAGCATGTTCTATTTATTGTTGTAGTGAGGTTTAGCTCACTAGAACGCATGGCTCTCAGTGACTTGGATTTCTTTAGGTGGAGCATGTCCATCAATTCTGAGTTGGACATGGCTTTGTAAGTCAGGCAGAGATCACCTCTGAGTAAGCGATATGCCACTGAGTACAGCCACAGTTGTTTCAGTCGGGCTGCATAGGACATATGTTTGAGGCCAGTAATCCTTTTGGTGAGGTACTTTTGTGGTCTTTCCAGCTGTTGGAAGTGTCTTGTGAGGTACATCTCAAATGGGGCATTGTACTCTATGATGGGTCTATGAGTGATGAGTAGAGGGGTACTATAACCTCTTTATTTCTAGATGCAAACCCTTTAGTAATTAGATGGGCCACATAGAAGGATTTCCTAACTACTTTGGCAATATGATTGTCAAAGGAGAGATTACTATCTACTTGGGTCCCCAGATCTCTTATTACCTCTTCTGTATTAAGGGAGCTGCCATCTATGTGGTAATTCGTGGGTGATTTGTTTTTCCCAAATGGGATGACTATGCAGTTTTTGGCATTTAGCTTGAGGCCATGACTTTTACACCAGGTGTCCGTCTCAGTAAGGCCCTTTTGGAGGATGTCCTTGTCAGCCAGAGAGTCAATTATGGCTCCCAGTTTGCAGTCATTGGCAAACTTGGTTAGCCATAGTCCTCCTGTGTTTGCCTGTACTTCTGAGAAGTATATGCTAAACAGTAGGGGGTCCCAGGACCAAGCCTTGTGGGACACCACTTGTGACTGGTTTAGAGTTGGACCTGGAGCCCACTATTCTTACCATGTGAGTTCTGTCTGTAAGCCAGTTGACAACCCATCTCATGACGTAGGGGTTTATGTTCAGGCTGGTGAGTTTTTCTGTAATACCCAAGTGGAGAATAATGGCGAAAGCCTTGGCGAGGTCAAGGTAAGCTGCATGAACTCCCTTTCCCTCGTCTATGGCCTTGGTGACTGTCTCGAAGAAGTCAACCAGGTTTAGTAGTCATGATCTGCCCTTAACAAAGCCAAACTGGGTTGGGTCAAGTGTTTGTAGGTTCCCAATGTCTTTGTTAATGAGTTCCATGATGATGCACTCCATAGCCTTGCAGACCAGGCTAGTCAGGCTTATTGGGTGATCGTTATCAGGGTCAGTTGTGGCCCCTTCTTTGTGGAGAGGAATAACCATTACTGTGTGCCATTCTATGGGCACATAGCCTGTGGAGAAGCTGAGGTTGAACAGCATGTTTAGGTGGGGGGTTAGTTCGTTCTGTAGTTCATGCAAGACGCAGCCTGGGACACCATCTGGTCCCATTGATTCTGTGTTTTTGGCTTTTGAAAAGGCTGTTTCCACCTGTGTGTCTGTGATTTTTGGGACACTACACTTTTCCGGTATTATGGGCCCTTTTGGAGGTGAGAGAGGGGTGAAGTTTGCACTGAATCTATCTGCCAGGATGTTGGCAATATCAGTAGGTTCAGTATATTTTGTGCTATTTTGCACTAGTTCAGTGCATATCTGCGAGTTGCCACTTAGATTCTTAACATAGCTAAAGAAGGTTTTGTGGTCATCTTTTGAATCCTTGGTTATTTTTCTTTCAAAGTTAGCCTTGGATGATTTCATGAGGGACCTTAGTTTCTTATTGATACTGGTCAGGGATGTCTTTCCTTCTTGGGATTTGCTTTTTTTCTGAACTAGTTTCCTCCTTCTATTGTATAGCCTGTTTATTGCAGGGGTCCACCAAACCAGTTTCCTTCTCTTAGAGGAGTGAGTCTTGGTTTTGCTAGGGATGGCACAATTCATGCATCCTTGTAGGTGCTCATAGAGTGCATTTGTAAAGGTTTTGGCATCTTGGGCAGCATTATCCTTTAGCGTGGGGGCTGTGAAACTTACCACCTCTGTCTTAAGTAAGGTGAAGTTTGCTTTAGAAAATATTTTTTACTGTGGTTTCCTTAGTTGGGGGTGGTGGTGGGGTGTGGACATCCAGAGTGATTAGTTTATGGTCTGATCTCACCAATGACGGGTTGACCTCCAGTGTAGAACACCTGTCGCCCATGTTGGTGATGACCAAGTACAATATGTTTTCACCTCTGGTAGGGGAGTTTACCAGCTGATCCAGGGCATTTGAGTTGATGAAGTCCAGGAAGCGCTGAGCCTGGGAATTTGTACTAGAGTAGTTTTCCCAGTGAATGGAAGGGTAATTGAAATCGCCCAATATCAGGGTGTTTGGTAGGACCTTCATGTTTTCCAGTGTCTCCAGAAAGGTGGAGTGGTGGTCCTAGGTCATGGAGGGTGATCTGTAGCAGGCCACAATTTGCAATGCAGATTTGCCCGATGTTAGTTGCACATGGATGATCTCAGAGGTATCATGCTGCACCACTAACCTGGAGGTGTAGGGATCCTTGATGAATATGGATACACCCCCTCCTTTTGTGTTTTGGTTCGTGTTCTGTGGCCGAAATGTGTGGTATGAGTTGTAGCCCGATAGTGCTGGGGTGCTCTCTGGAGTCTTGAACCAGGTTTCAATTACTGCACAGATGTCAACGTTCTCCATACTGAGGAGTGCTTTGAGTATGTGCATTTTGAGATTTAAACTCCTGGTGTTGAGTAGCATAACCCTCAGTTTTTTGTTAATTGTGCTGTTTACGGAGGTGGGTTTGACTTTTGAGCCTTGCCTAGAAAAGGCACTATGGGGGCATCAAGAGCCTTGGCCAGTATTTGAAAGCCTAGGGGTGACAGGTGCAAGCTGTCTCTTGCGAAGCAATGCGGCTTGTCGAGCATGTCGTCCCAGGCTGACAGACACTGGATCCCCTTTGAATGACACCAGAAGCTTAGCCATTTGTTGAAATTGATCATTTTTTTCTTTATACTGAGGTATCATTCTTGGTGAGGGCAGGATGCTACTCAGGGTCAGGGTCATACCAGCCTGAGCTACATGATCAGAGAGCTCTTCCATGTCTCTTTTCATGTAGTCCAGGGAGGTATGTCTCAGGTCATTCACACCAACATGAACAATGACAGAGTCATATTTATACTTGTTCTGGAGTGACCTGAGTGCTTGTGTTATGTGGTGGATTCTGGCTCCTGACAGGCAGCTAACAGTAACCTTCTGCTTGTCCAGCCTAGTGAGTGGGATGTCAGTGTGTCTGACTATAGAGTCACCTATTACAAGTGTGTTAGGTATGTTATTTCGCCTTAAGGTCTGTGATTGTGCGGCACACTGATTTTGTGTTTTATGTGTTGTCTGGTTTGTGACGGGAAGTGCAGGTTGTTTGGGTGTCTGTTTTGGAGGTCTCTGATGCTGTTGCAGGTTTTTATTTAGAGCTTCCGAGTATGATTTTGTGTATTTATGTGTATTTTTTGCCAGTGCTCTTTTAGTAGGTCTGTGTGTGGCTGGAGTTGTGGTGCAAGTGTTAACCTTCTCCTCTTGACTGTCTGTTCCAGTCTTGGGTGGAGACAGCTTAGCATCCAGTTTGGCTGTATAATTGCATCTCTCATATATGTTAATGTTTTGTGGTAGGAGGAGAGGGTTGTCTGTGTACATGAGGCAGTTGTATCATTGCCTCAGGATACCCAGATTCACCAGCTGGACTGGAGAGTGCACCTGAAGTTGCGCTTTGGTCATGCTTGAAAAGTAAGGTGAGCTGCTTAGTCGCTTGGTTGGTGAGGGGTGAATAAAGAGCCTTGCCCTGCTGGGCAATCAGTATCAGGGTATATTAGTGCTTGCTATTAGGTCTGAGCAAGTGCTGGGCTGTAAGATGCTTTGGGCTGTAAGTTGCAAGCATTTTACATCACAAACCATACTGACTTACTCTCAGTTGCAAACATTATACATCTTCCCCTCCCAGATAAAGCCCTTCAGCTCTTTATTAATTGCTATCCACAACTTCTCCTCTGGCTGATAAAAATATACCTGACCTGTGTATAAGACTAATGGGACTAAAGCCATTTTAATTGCTTAGATCTTACTATCTGTATCCATATAACAAAGCTTAGATTTTCTCAGTTTTTGTATTAACTTTTGTTAAGTCTGTTCCCACATATCCTTAACTGCCACAGCAGAATCATTTTAATCCATATTCCTAAATGCTTTATTTTATCATGTACCCATAAATATGGATATTGCTGAACCAATTCATATGTGGTTACATAATTTACCTCTTTTGCCTTTGCTAAAGCTTCATTAATTTTGTATCCTGAAAAGACTTGAAACTGTCTCACAATGTTCCACAACACTGGAATGTCTCTTTCTGGTTTTGTCAAGTATAAAATAATATCATCTGCAAATAGAACCAGCTTTTCTTGACTACCATGCCACTTATGTCCTTGAATTTCTGAGTTTCTTGTTTTCATTACCGATGGTTCTAAATATAATGCAAATAACAAAGGGGGAAGAAGGCACCACTGCCTATTTCCTCTGCTCAATCAGAAATTATCAGAGAGGACTCCACCCACTTTAATATTCACTTCTGATCCCTCATATGTGCTCCTAATCAACCTTATAATTTTTTCAGGAAATACAAATGCTTCCATTGCCCTGCTCATAGAGTCCCAGCTTACTTTGTCAAATGCTTTCTCTGCTTCACGACCCACCAACAATAATGGTATTTTCTTGCATTCTATTTCCCTCTGGATCATCACTGTTCTGTTAATGTTGTTGAATGTATGCCTCCCCTTCACAAAACATGATTAATCCATGTCTATTAATTTTGGCATTACTTTTGCCATTCTTTTAGCCATTATAGACATGAACACTTTATAATCATAGTTTAGTACTGAAATGGGCCTGTATGAAGCTGGATCTGATGAATCTTTACCCTCTTTAGGTATTACACCTACCACTGCTTTCTTTCAGGATGTTGGTACTTCCCCTCCTCTTAAAATACTGTTAAACAAACTCTTCCAGATCTTTATCAGCTTTTTCCCTCCTAGTTTCCAAACTTCCACAGGAATACCACCTATTCCTGGGGAATTTCCTATAGATTGGTTATACGCCACAATTTTTATCTCATCTCCTTCTATAGTAATTGAGCCTCATCTACCTCTAACCTTGGCACATTTCATTCTTCCATAAACATTTCCATTTGTATCTTTTCTTGATTTCCATATTTCTCTGCTTTATACAGATTTTCATAGAATTTACGAAATATTTCTAATATCTCTACAGGATCTCTTGTTATCTTCCTTGTTATAGGCTCCATAAGCTTGGTGACAACTCTTTCCACTTTCTGTTGCCTGAGTCATTGCACTAACAGTTTTTGTGCTCTAGCATTATTAAAAAAAAAAACAGTTGCTTAACAGCAATCTTTCTAAACTCGTGTATATTATTGCGGTAATCCATTTGTTTTCTGCTTAGCATTCTGCAGTTGATCCTCTTCTTCTTCTGTAAGATTCCCCCTGTTCTGCAGTACTTTAACATTTGTCAGTCCCTCTAAATAATTTTTGTTACTTTTTAACCATAGTTCCCTTTTTTATTTCCACCCTATTTTTTAACTCCACCTTAATTGTATCCAACTCCTAAGCTATATTTTCAGAAGTATTTTTTATCCTCTTGAATAGCTCCTGAAAAGTCTCCACTATCTATTCCTTAAATTCCTCTCTTTTCAACAGATAGTTGGGAAAGCACCAGTGTTTTATTTTTATTTCATAACCATGTGTTTTTATTTTAATTATTATTGGCGCATGATCTGGGTTTACTATCAAATGTTTGAAACGTATCTTATCATCGGTCATATGGTCAAGGGTATATGTGCAAAATTTTAAAATTTAGAGTGGAAATCCCATAGCCTCTGAAATGACACGTATCTTGTGTTCATGGTTTTGAGCATCACTGTTTATAATTGGATCACACTACAGTGTGGATCGGGAAAAGTAGCCTTTAACTCACTGTAGTACAATCTCAGAGTTAGAATGTATAATTAGCAATGGGTCTAGGGTGTGCGGCCCCCCACATAGGGATACAGAGGGGCTTTCCCTCCTGCAAAATATTTGTAGGACCTCTCCAGATGTCTAGGTAAGTTGGGTAATGTCGACAATGTCAAATTTGACATACTGACATTACTGCGTTTGTTGTATTGAGGAAAGGGTGTGGACATTTTCATCCTTTTGGTTCCAGTAAGTAATTATTCAGAAAACCGATTAGCAGAATTTTCATAGTAAATCCATGATCTGAAATAGTTATTGGGTGCATATCAAGACCTTCAAGTGACATGGAGAAGAAGTCTATTCCACAGATAGGGGGAGTCATTGGGACACAAATCTATCCCGCCATGCACATGTTTCTGTGAAATGTAAATTCTGTCTAGCCTAGTCCAGTTTTTATATCTTGGGCAATAATATGAAAATTCACTCCTATCTGCTATTACTGAATTCACACCTTCCATGTCAAATATTTTCATACATTTCTTCAAAAATCTACCCTCCTTTGTTATTCTTTCCCTTCTGGCACATCTTCACTGTTGCAAATCAAATTCCAGTCCCCACATATAAGTATTATTCCTTGTTGAAAACTAATTATTTCTCACAGAATTTTCTCAAGCTCCATTATAGCAGTTTTAGGTGGAATATGAGTACATGACAATGTAATCCTTCTCCCTTGACAGTAGTCCCTTAGCACTACAAATCAGCTATTATTATCTTTTTTATCCTCTTATATCACTATTGCAGTGCCTCTTGCAATTAATAGAAGTAGTCCTCTTTTCCTTTGTCCCAGATATTCTGCTAAAATAACCATCTTGAAAACATTTCTTCATCCAATTCACATGTTCAGCTCTTTCCCAGTGTGTCTCCTGTAACAAAGTGTTTTGCACTATATATTTTTAATATAGTTCACTGTTGTTTCTTTTTTGTATTTATCTGTGAGACCATTGACATTTAAAGACATTGCAGAAAGCATCATTATATTAAAACGTTATTCCCACCTTTTATGTATGACACCTTTTTTTGTTAAATGTCTAGTTCCAGTTTTTATGGCACATGCATACACTGTTTGGCAAGTTGAAGTTTGATATAGTAGTTTCTTGTTATATCCATCTGAGCCTATGTCACATTTCATAGAACTTTTTGTTTTGTTGAAAGCCGTCCCTCAAAAAAAAAATACCCCCTTAAACCTATTAATTTAATACTGACACACAAAACTATATGTATCTTCAAATGCTGGTTTTACACTCCAAATGTTCCAAATTGAGAGCCACACTCCCAGACTTGAGTTAACCTAAAAGAAAATTAACCATGCTAAGACACATGGTGCAACCTGTGGTTCTACTTAGTGCTGATTGGTTTTGTCTTATCTTTATAGCTCTCCCACCTGTGAGAACCCTTAAATGCTTTCAGAGAATTTTATCTCCTAGCCAGTTTCTCTTTTTTCCCCAGCCAGTCACTCGCCACTAGACTGTAACCAATTTCTCTTTATCAGATTGTTTCTATGGAGACATGAGAACCAGACAGTCAACTTCTCTTTATCAAAGTGTTTCCATGGAGAAATGAGAGACAGATACAGAATTACTACTAAGCATACAATCCTCATGTTGTATCTTTTGGCTTTTCCCAGTTAGGGGTCGCCACAACGGAACTCCGGTCCACTAATGATTGGCAGTAGATTTTTACATACCGAGTTGACAGCCCTGATGTACAACCTTCAATGAAGGTACGCCCATTCACGCATGTCTCCACACAGAAGATGCTTTAGCCGAGAATTGAACAGGACAACGTCTTACTGTGAGGTGACAATGCTACCGCAGCACCACCACCGCAGTTAAGCATCATAATATTTAATATTATTTTTCATTTACTTGCTTTCTCTTAAAATGTGTTACTAAATCAATCTAAGTTCCTTAATCCAGTCATTCCCCCATACAAGAATGAGAAAAAGCACATTAATTTTTCTTTTGTCATGCTCTTTTGACTAGGCTTTTTTTTATACATTGCAGTGCCCACATTTCTTAAAACTGAGCAAAAAGACAGAGAGAAGGGAGAAAGAAAGCAAAAAAAAAAAAACAGCAGCGCCTATTTACAATCCCCATTACACTTAAAAAATAACTGAGAAAATGTAACTTTATAGTATGCAAAGAAAATCATACATCATAAAAATAGTACTATTAAGAAAAAATGTTTTCTTTACTTAACAGTTAACTTTCTCACCTATATCTCCCTCCCCAAAGCA
The DNA here is from genome assembly GCF_019279795.1 of Protopterus annectens. Classification (NCBI taxonomy): domain Eukaryota; kingdom Metazoa; phylum Chordata; order Ceratodontiformes; family Protopteridae; genus Protopterus; species Protopterus annectens. The sequence continues at coordinate 1,399,547,674 of NC_056729.1, forward strand.
TTTTTTCTGAACATTAATGGCATGATGTAGAGCATTTCCTTTAGAGTCCCCCACAAGTCCAATAAATACTGTTCATCTCCATCTCCCAAAGCCTGTCTCTGCTTCATTTCCAACATACTCTTGATTCTTTTGGTCAGCTCATGTGCTTCCTTCCTTCCTCCAACATTTTCCATTGAAATGGTGGAAAAGGTTTCACAGGTACAGTCTCTCCATGGTCTTTATTACCTGAAGAACAAGAAGAAGAATCTCCTTTTGCTTCACAGCTCACTTTTTGTTGGACAAACTTTTGCATTTCCTCCTTAGCATGTTCTTCATCAAAAATGATTTTGTCCCTCTAGGGAAGAATACCTTGAAAACAGCTAGGTACAGCAGTTTGAATCTCACACCTGCATCTTGACATTCCCTGAATGGTGGAATGAATTTACTCCTCTTCTGATTGGTGTACAATGAGTAACCATTCTAAATAAACACTCTGCTGTTTCCCACTTTTAGTATTTTATCCCTCTGCCACAGTCCTGTCAGAATCAAGTCCAATCAACTCCTTCTGCTGGTAGGACTGCATCTTTACTATTAAAGATCTAGGTTGCTTTCTCATAGCCAGGTTTGCAGCATACACATGATGTGCCCTTTCAACTACCAACTCCTACTGCGGAATACCAGTCCAGTTGCTTAGTTGTGCTTTCATAAAATTAATGCAGTCCATTCCTTCCAGCTTCTGTGGTACAGCTGAAAATCTCAGGTTTTCTCTACATGATCTGTCCTCTAATGCTATTATTTTTTGAAACATCTCTTCTTGAGCAGACTCACATTCAGCCAGTCTTTTCTTCAT